>NW_026907864.1:357437-714874 GCF_033807575.1 Cydia pomonella
AAGTCACGACCTGTGGACAAAAGAAGAGAAAAGATGCGAAGAAATATTTGCAGCTTCCACTACTAGAGATGATACGGGAAGGTATGTTGTGAAGCTCCCGTTTGCTGATGACGACCCTAGCTGCAAATATAGCCAATCTAGAGATGTTGCAAAAAATAGATTTTATGCACTGGAAAAGAGATTAAATAAAAATCCAGAACTTTTATCACAATATAAAAAGGTTATAGATGAATACTTACAATTAGGACACATGGAGAAAGTGCCTGAAAAAGAAAAAAGTCAAATAGACGCGGTATACTTACCACACCATGCTGTGGTGAAAAAGGAGAGAGAAACAACCAAAGTTAGGGTTGTTTTCGACGCTTCCTGCAAAGGAAAGAATGGAGTGTCATTAAATGATAATCTTATGATTGGACCGAAATTACAACCAGATTTACGACATTTAGTACTTCGCTGGAGACTATATCCCATTTCGCTAGTATCAGACATCGTAAAGATGTATAGACAAGTCAAGGTTAAGGAAGAAGACGTTAATTTTCAAAGGTTATTATGGAGAGATAGTCCTGATTCAGAGCTGCACGATTATAGACTTCTCAGAGTAACTTTTGGTACTGCTAGTGCACCATACCTGGCAGTCAAAGCTTTACAACAAATAGCTCTAAATGAAGGAGAAAATTATCCTTTAGCCATTGAAAGAGTACGCAAAGACTTCTATATGGATGACCTAATGACAGGTTGCGAAACGGAAGAAGAAGGGATTGAAATTTACAGAGAAATGACTGAATTATTGGGGAAGGCTGGATTTACTTTACAGAAATGGACGACTAGCAACAATACCTTATTAGAGATGATTAAAAGAGATGTAGGATGTAGGAAGTGGAATTGAAATTAAACAGGATGAAATAATCAAAATTTTGGGACTTACCTGGAATCGAGAAAGTGATGAATTTCACTACGCCGTGTCACTGCCACCTATTAAAATACCGGTAACAAAAAGAAATATAATTTCGGATATTTCAAGACTATTTGACCCATTGGGTTGGGTTGCTCCTAGTGTGATTTTAGCAAAGGTTATGATCCAAAAGTTGTGGCTGACAGGAATAACATGGGATGAGGAAGTTCCTAGCAACATAACAAATGAATGGTGTACTTATCGTGAAGAATTGGCAATGCTTACACAGATTCATGTTCCAAGATGGATCGGATTAAAGAAAAATAGCAAGAAAATAGAACTCCATGGGTTTAGCGATGCATCAAAAATCGCATTTGCTGCTGTAGCGTATGCCCGAGTATTAGACGAAACGGGAAAAGTCACGGTTACTCTAGTGTCAGCAAAAACAAAGGTAGCGCCAATTAAACAAGTGTCCATACCCAGGCTAGAACTTTGTGGAGCTGTTCTTCTAACTAGACTTTTAATGGAAATTTCGGAGCATCTGAATGTCGACAAGGGTGACATTCATGCGTGGACGGATTCTACAGTCGTCTTAGCTTGGCTTAACAGCCACCCAAATAGGTGGAAAACATTCGTCGCAAACAGGGTGTCCGAAATATTAACAACGTTAGATGCCAATCAATGGTCTCACGTTCCATCCAAGCTTAATCCTGCAGATTATGCCTCACGAGGTTTGCGTCCATCAGAGCTTGCAACTACTTCAATGTGGTTTAAGGGACCAGAGTACCTTAAAAAAGAACCAATAAAATATGAAAGACCAAAAAACATAATCACAGATCTCGAAGTAGCAAGGGCTTTGCATATAACAAGTGATTGTACAATTTGGGATAGGTTTTCATCGTTATCACGACTGATTCGAGTCATTGCTTATTGCAGACGTTTCTTAAACTCAAGAAGACCTGTCACTGAAAGATACGATACAAAATATTTAACCAGTAAAGAACTAAAGGAAGCTCTCGACGTTTGCCTACGACAATGCCAAAGGGAATATTTTGAAGAAGAGTTTAAAAAGTTAAAAAACCAGGAAACACAAATGCCACGAGGTTCAAACTTAAAATCCCTGAATCCATTCTTAGATGACCAAGAAATAATGAGAGTTGGAGGACGTTTAGAAAATACTCTCCACTTAAGCAACGATAGGAAGCATCCAATATTACTGCCCAAAATCTCTACATTATCACGTCTTATAGTATTGGACGCTCATATCAAGACTTTACATGGTGCCCCACAAATTATGCAAAATTACATCAATTCAAGATATTGGATTTTAGGATCAAAAGATTTAGTAAATGCCTGCTTTCGAAAGTGTGTGACTTGTATCAGACATTCTATAGCAAGTCGATCTAAATCGCAATTAATGGGACAATTACCAGAAGCCAGGGTTACACCAGCACGTCCGTTCAAATTTTGTGGTGTCGACTATGCCGGCCCTATCAACCTCCGAACGTCTGGAGGACGTGGACACAGATCCTTTAAAGGATATATATGCCTATTTATTTGTATGTCTACGCGAGCTGTCCATATTGAAGTAGTCAGCAGCCTTACAACTGAAGGATTCATACAAGCCTTCAAACGATTGGTAGCTAGACGTGGTCCCTGTCGAGAAATTTGGAGTGACAATGGAACAAATTTTCAGGGTGCCTCCAGAGAACTGAAATTAATGCTACAAGCAGAGAATAAGAATATGTTCTCAGAAATTGCAGAAGCTTTGGCAACCGAAGGCACCACATGGCATTTTATTCCACCACATGCTCCCAATTTCGGCGGTTTGTGGGAAGCAGGTATCAAATCAACAAAGTACCACCTGAAACGGGTTATAGGTGAATCCACGCTGACTTATGAAGAAATGGCGACGGTGTTGACTCAGGTAGAGGCTTGTCTAAACTCTAGACCTCTAGCCCGTATAAACAATGATCCACACAATACAAATGTTTTGACACCTGGACATTTCTTAGTTGGAGAACCACTGGTTACAGTGCCAGATTATAATTACTCAAACACTAACGTTAGCAGTTTGCGCAGGTGGCAGTTTACGCAACGCATGGTTCAGGATTTTTGGCGTAAATGGTCAAATGAATACCTTACAAGGTTTTTACACCGTTATAAATGGTCTCAACAGACTCCAGAACCCAACATTGGAGATGTTGTCCTAATCAAGGAAGACGACTTGCCACCAAGTCGTTGGCTGCTTGGCAGGATTGTTAACAAACACCCTGGTTCGGACAACATAACTCGCGTTGTTACTTTACGTTCAAAGGGGTCATTAATAAAACGCCCAACCTCCAAAGTGTGTGTTCTGCCAGTTAGTAATTAAGTTGCATGTCAAATTAAAAGCTGTCATTTCCTACTATTAAGTTTCTTCCCGGGCGGACAATCTCGTGTTAGTTTTAAGTAAAATTTCAATAATATGTTTTTATTTATTTTTTTGGTCAGAGATAGACCAGTTTCTAGTTTTAAGTCAGTATGGTTTCTGCCTGTTACTTTTACTCTAATTAAAAGTATTCTTCATATGTACACAATCAGAAGAATATAATATTACTATAACTTAGATTATATAGCTTTACTTTCTTAGTTTGTTATCTTATCTTTTGTAAGGCCCTCAGGAAGGTTTTACACATCTATTCAACGTTTTTATAAAACTCCCGTCACGGTGGGCGGTATTCCCCTGTAATTAAAGAACGTAAGACGTTCCTTGGTGGGCGGAATGTACAACTTGTATTGTATAGCAAGGATAATGTACCAATATCCCGCTAGATGGCGCTGTTCCCTCCGCGCTGATTCGTAGATCGCGGTGATAAGATTTTTCTTAGATTGTATAAGTATCCTGTCATGTTCTTTGTTTACCAACTTCAATAAACCACCTATTTTGGATGAACAGTTTTGTTTGATTTGTTCAAAGGGTGTGTAATGTTTTTAATAACAACTTTTTGCGAATATTCATTTAGCATAATTTGAATTGCATAATTTTGAATTGCAGAAATGATGATTCGGTATAAAAATAAGTGAAATAAAAACAAATTGCATAATGTCGAAAGTAATAATAATTAACTAGCATAATAATGTATTTTCATAACAGGCAACCAGCATAATGTTTATTTTTTATACAATTTATTATTCAGAAGGGTTTTCATGCATCAAAACTAATATCATAATATTGAAGGTTATAAACGCCTAGTAAAAATGAACGAGCAAAAATACATTTCCGAGACAATTTATGTACATCACTTTAGTTAGGGTATGAATTATTTTTTGTCATTGAGGTGGGTGTTTCAATATTATACGTTGGTTAGGTACTTAGTTTATTTGCATTGCGCTTTGTTAGAAGTGTTGTTGCTAAAAATGTCCAACGTTCAATGTAATGTATTTAAAAGTGTAAAGGGTGGTATAAAGTTGAATATTAATGGTTATACATATACCAAAAATAAGCAGATTAATCATGAGTATTACTGGATTTGTGAACTTCGTAATAGCAAACAGTGTAATGCGCGAGCAATAAGTATCGCTGAAGAGGAAAGCCAGGTACATAAAGTGATAAAACACAATGAATGCCATAAACACGATCCAAACCCAGCAAGACTAGTAATAATGTCAACATTGGACGAGTTAAGAACCCTTTTTTTTTTTTTTTTTTTTTTTTTTTAACGTTGGGGAAATGCTTTTACGCATGCCACCTAGTCCGGGGGAAACTAGGGGCGATGACGGACTAACCAGTAAAGGACTACCGTCTAAAACCACCAACGAATGCCGGCTCCGCCTTAGATTGGGTGCCGCAGGGTCGCTATCAGCATTCGACCGCGTGCAACGAGTTAAGAACCCTATCTTCTACATGTACTGAAAAAAAACCATGTAAGGTGGTTCAAACTGTGAAAGCTAATTGTGATCAGAGTATCTTACCACAGTTACCATCGACATCAGCGTTACGGCAAGTTGTGTACCGCGAAAAGAAGCGGGGCAAACCAGTTATCCATGAGCCGACGGATATTTACTTCACTATACAACATGATAACTTACAATTAAATGGGAACACTTTTTTGCTCAGTGATATATTATTCAACGAAAACAAAAGGATCATTTTACTCTCATGCCACGACATGATGACCTATCTGGGTAAATCGAGTCTTTGGATTATGGACGGAACGTTCAAGGTTGCGCCTGTGGGATTTTTACAAATGTATGTTATACATGGGAATATTTTTCAGAATAGTAGACAAACATTTCCCTTATTATTTGCTTTGTGCACCAACAAGATAAAGCTACGTACAACAAGCTATTTGAAGAAATTAGCGACTATTTTACTCAACATAATATTCAGTTACAACTTGAAAACGTTATCATGGACTTTGAATTAGCCGCCATTCAAAGTGTGAAGCAAAATTTTGATAATATTACCGTCAATGGTTGCTTGTTCCATTTAGGTCAAATTATCAATAGAATGATTCAAGACAAAGGAAAATCAACTTTATATGGCACCAATATTAATTTCTGCACAGAAATGAGATGTTTGTTGGCCTTGGCTTTTTTACCACCGGACGAAATTGTAAACTACTTTCAAAAATTTCAAAAAACTATCTCATCCGATGCTATCGACATTGTTCAAACGTTCAGCGACTATTATGTACTGGGGAAAAACAAGAAACATCCTAGATTCCCCCCATCCCTGTGGAGTGTCGAAACCCTAAACCAACTTGGTTTGCCACGCACTCAGAATAATGCCGAATCCTGGCACCATAGAATTAATGCCATAATAGACAAAATTAAACCCGGCTTTTATTTATTTGTTTATTTGTTTATTTGTTTATTAGGATCACCAACAGAAGATACAATTCACATACTATAATTTACATACTAAAAGAGCACATTTATAATTGATCCCCCACTTAAAGGCAATCACAGCATGCATTATTTAAGTTAAGATTCAGAATAAGACCTTAATATAAATATGATATTAATTAACAAAACATCTACTTAATACGAACAATAAATTTTCCACACAAAAGTAATCAAGTTAGCCGAGCTAGCTGAGGTTGTCAACAGATAATAATTTGTTTTTAAATGAGGCTTCACTGTCGTGAAACACATCCAAAGAAGGGACATTATTAGCATGCTTGTTGTATAGGCGAGCCAGGCGAGGCAAAGGGGAGTGAGCCAATAGGTTAGTTCGACTACGACGCACATAGAGTAAGGCACAAGGATAACGTGGTAAACGAGACGGTACTTGCAGCCTTATACGCTGTCAAATGAATTGCTTATCGAATCTAAAGTGATATTGGGAAATATTGAATGCTTTTACAATGGCCACAGTCCTCCAAAGCAAAAGAAGGCCACTATCAAGCAACAAGAAAGGATTGACACTATATTGTCCAATAAAAATCAATACTCCGAATGTGAATTTTTGCGAGCCATTGCTTCAAATTTACAATTAAAATAAGTAGGTAAAACTCATTATCAGATTATATACATAATTAAATTGCATCAAAATAAACTTATCTATGAATAAAAATGTTGTTTTCTTCTATATCTTTCTGATTTATTTTGTTACCTCTTAAAAAGGAAAGCTAATAGGTATTTAAAAAAATTGGTTCTGTCCATATGGTCACAGTTCTACCTAACACTCCTCCTCGCTTCGCTCGTCGTCGTACCTAACCAGCCTTAAAGTTCAATGAGTAGATTTTGTATAATTTAATATGTCATAGAAAAATTATGCCACCTGATAATTCATTAAAATTTAGTTCTACATTTTAATCATAATATGAAATGAATGTTATTAGAAGTAAAATTATTCCTGAGGATTGTTATGACGAATGTTTTTATGGCTATACAGTATTCTGTAATTTAATTAGTATGACAAACAACATTCTGTGGTTTGTTTTTATACATAATGTTTATTATGAGTTTCCATAGTAGGGGGCTTCCATTAATCACGTCATATTGTATAGGGGGGGGAGGGGGTCAGCAAAAAATCACCAATGATCACCACAGGGGACGGGGGGGGTATGGACACGTATCACGTGTATTTTTTTTTTTCATCTGTGCTATACTGTATTATAGTCAATAAAATAAAAATAATAGTTTTCCGCCCTTATTATCCTTCACGTGTACTTAGGTTCATTTGTTAGAAAACTGTTCTTTAGTTATCCAAAAAAATACACGTCATATTGGATGGGGGGGGGGGGGGGTCCTGAAAATATCACCAAAGATCACCATGGGGGAGGGGGGGGGGGTCTAAAACAAGCCAAAAACGTATGACGCGATTAATGGACGCCCCCGTAGTTAAATGAAATTATGCTAAAAGTTTGTATTAAAATTGAACGGCACCCATTTTTTAACCTTATCATCAACAACTAATAAATACAATCACTAATACTTTATAATTCACCAATATATTATTTAATAATTAATTCATCAAATTAATCAAGTAAGTACAAAAACATTAACCCAGTTATTACTGAAACTTTTTAAAGAGTCGGATTGCTTTGATTTTTAAATATGATGTTCTATAATGAAGTAATGTTATACGAAAAATAAAATAAAAAATATTGATCGCCTGGAAAAGCTGGAAAACGAGTGGCGTTATAACGCCCGGTAGTAAAATCGGTGGCTACCAGCCAGTAGTAACATAAATATATTCTGGATTCAAATAAAAACACACTAACATTGTTAAACATTTGTATAATTGCCTATAAATTTAACACTAGTATGATAGGCCACAAAACACGTCTTCGGGTCATTATACACAATGTCAAAGTGAGTATCAGAAGATTTCTCCCAAAACATATATCGACGTGGTACCGAAACGTAACCACTGTATAAAAGTATTCCCAAAAAACACTTCATTTCTGAAGTAGTTACATTACCGACGGCATTTTTCTGGCTCGCGTACAAATTTGTATAATATACCAACAGCTCAATTATCTCATCATTCATCATACACTCATAGTAATACATAGGAGATTGACGATTTTTCGGCTCTTCCCGGTCTTGCCACTGTCTACGTTCCCTCGGGTTATCCTGGTTGACCCACTTGTACTGTTGAGATTTTAGTACACTAGGTAAACGCGTAGAACTAATTCTAGGATTGGAAACTGAAGGCTCGTTCTCATTTTCATGTGAATTTTCAGTAGTAGTACGCATTTTTTTGGCTAAAGTCGACAAAGATAAATCGTCTTCCGAATCCTCATTTTCCGAATATGAGCTATATATAGCCTCCGCGGGAGCCCTTAGCTGAGATCCTAAAACGATTAAAATGATGTCAAATATATATTTTCCATAGTGAAAAATAACGTACAAAGTTGAAGTAAAAACAAACCTGGAAGATTATGTAATGACAGAAATTCTTCATCACCCGAATCTTCATCAGTTACTTCAGTATTCGGATTTTCCGGTGGAAAAATAGTGATTTCATTTGGCAAATCATCATCAGAATCTAAATGGTGTAGGTTGTCAATTATTTCGTTAAGGCTTAAAGCCTTTTTCTTCAGTGGCCTATAAACAAAGCAGTCATAATAAATAGACGTCAATTTTACTACCGGGCGTTATAACGCCACAATTTTTTAATTGAAAAAAAAACCCGCAAAGAAAGCGATAATATAAACTATTTTTTATTAAAATTATACAATCGTATCAGTCCTCTGTAAAACATCATGATAAGGCTACACTATCAACAAATTCAATAAAAAAAACTTACCTTTTCGAGGGCATGTTTCAAAGAAATCACTTAGGTTATTTTAAAACACGTCTGGACTTAAAACCACAATCAACACTGTGTCAAATAACAATGCGATTTGTTGAAGTACCCTTTGTAAGTACTACAATTAAACTTGATATTTGTTTATGCTACGTCAAAGCCATAAATATTGCGGGTAGATCTAACGCTTAGTTGGTGGCGTTATAAAGGTCGGTAGTAACAACTGGGTTAACATAATGATCAACATAGTATTTACTTAACTTTCAATATTCCTGTGGCGACGATTAACTAAGTGCTGCAGCGCAACGAAGAATCACAATGAGAATAATCAAAATGAATGGGGTCGGGCCCTTTTATATCCACTGCTAACCAGCCACCCGCAACTGGTTAATCATGCCATTTGTCGTTCGAGAAGTGACGTCACAAACGTATCTTCTCATTTATCGAATAATGCAGAATAAAATGATCACTGTTAACGTCTAGCATGTGTTTGTGCAAACTATATAATGATGCACCACTCACACACGCATACGCCAAGAAACCTGCCCGATCGACGCGAGCCTACGGCTTTACCGACAGCGCCGCGTCCTTCACTCGTCCTCAAGCCACCAAATGGAATACGTGCTATTTAACCTATAATTTTTTTACACCTTGTAGTTTTCTGGTTATTAAACCAATTTTTTATTGAAAAGGTATTAGCACTCATTTCTTCGCCAAATCATCCCAGCATTCAAGTACCGGCGTTCACATTTTTGGACCTACGACCCCGGATATTTTACCAGCGACGAACAAAGAACAAAGGAAATACTTCGCTGACGTGATTTGGCTGTTACTACGTGGAAGTTTTCAATCATTTCACACATCGGATTCATTGGAAATAGGACGAGTCATCCGATTTTATACATATCAACGACTTCTACGTGGCTTGAAGATAATTTATACGAGGACAAATACGATTGGGAGAAGAAATCTGAGAGTGAGAGTTGGGAGACAAATAGATCGACGGCGCCGACACAGGGAAATATCATTTATAAGTTAAGTTCTAAGTGAGACTGGCAAACCGTGAGTTCGTTCCGTTTGTTCGTTCCGAAATCATTAATTTCAAACACAATCCTTTATTTGTGTATTTACTTCCCAATTAAATTACATATTTGTCCCATAACCCTTATTCTGCAATTAACGTCCACGAATCCGTTATTTTGTGGTATCGTTAAAAACGTATTTCACGTTATACTTGCAAATCCTTCATTTTGCAAGTCTTCTCACATTCATATACCTTTTAGTAACGTTAAGGTTAATAACGTTAACCGATATTTCTTAATAACGCTCACAAATCCATTATTTTGTGTTGTCGTTACATTCGTATTACACGTTTCTTGCAAATCCTTCATTTTGCAAGACATATCATATTCATATACCTTTTAGTAACGTTAAGGTTAATAACGTTAACGGATATTTCTTAATAACGCTCACAAATCCATTATTTTGTGTTGTCGTTACATTCGTATTACACGTTTCTTGCAAATCCTTCATTTTGCAAGACATATCATATTCATATACCTTTTAGTAACGTTAAGGTTAATAACGTTAACGGATATTTCTCATTAACGCTCACAAATCCTTCATTTTGTGTTGCCGTCACAAACGTATTGCACGTTATTCGCAAATCCTTTATTTTGCAAATTTTTCATACTTATACATATTTAAATACGTTAACGATCCGTTATTCTGTTAACGAGTTATTTCTAATTGCACTTAGCAACAATATTTCCTATTCGCATTCTCATCATAAACAGGTTAATTCTGTTATCTTTGTAATCACTTCATTCGCTTCGTGCATTACTCATATTTTCCTTATTGTTAAATAAAGGTTGGAATTATACCTTTTGTTTGTTAATAATTAACATAATTCTAATAAATTGCATTTCAGAGTGTTCTAGTTTTTTGGCATCGCTTCGTTGTGAGTGTGAACTGTGTATAACAACGTACTTAAATAGTGTTATTTCACGTGTTCTAGTGCATTCCGATATCCGCGCTGTTTGGCTGGCGCCTGGCTGGCTCGGACACCGCGCGCTCGCTGCGAGCTGTTGCTACGCGCTTGCACCGCTTGACTTTTTGCAGTTTTTACGCGCACCCTCACTCCGCTGCTTTTGTACTAATTTAAATAATCGTTTCAAATCTTTATTTTTGAACTTAATTGCATTGCAACTGTTGTTTTTCTAGCAACTCATTTCATCGCATTGGTTCGTTATAAATTACATTTTAGCTATAAACAAGCTGTCAGTGCCAACTTACACTGACACCTATACTCAATTAATTAATTCATTATTTTGCCTTTAATTTATAATTTTAAAATGGTTGACATCAAACCTTTGATTAAAAGGCGTGCCTCATTCAAAGCTAAGCTTACGCTGTTTGAAAGCCATCTAACAACTGTCGAAAGTTGTGATCGCTTGAGTAGATTACAAATTTCTGAATTAAATCACCGTTTATCAAAAATTGAAGAAATATATTCAGAATTTGACTCCGTTTAGTGTGATATAGAGAACGAATTGGAAATTCCAGATGAGCAGTATAAAGAACGCGAGGCTTTCGAGAGCAAGTACTTCGGGCTCGTCGCGCGCGCGCGCGAGCTGCTGGCGGCGGCCGCGCCGGCGCCGGGCGCCTCTGCGGGCGGCGACGGCTCGGAGACAGGTTCTTGTGTTACTGCGATTGGAGGTGGGACAGAACTTAAACTTCCTACTATAGATATACCTAGCTTCTCGGGCCATTATCATGACTGGTTGGAGTTCCGTGACACATTTAGTAGTTTCATACATTCAAATGATTCAATTCCAAACATTAATAAATTTCATTACTTGCGCGCCGCGCTAAAGGGTAGTGCCGCGGTAGTGATTCAATCTTTAGATTTTTCCAGAGATAATTATACATCAGCTTGGGAACTACTTTGTGATCGTTATAATAATAAAAAATCTTTAGTGAACAATCATGTTCAGGCAATTTTTAACATAGAACATTTGTCAAAAGAATCGTCTAGATCAATAAGAAACCTTATTGACACGATAAATAAAAACTTAAGAGCACTCAAATCACTTGATCTCCCTACTGAGCATTGGGATGTTCTCATAATTCAAATAATATCAAGCAAATTAGATACAACTACACATCATAAATGGGAATCGTATAGGAATAAATTAAAGGAGCTCCCTACACTTCAAATGTTTAACGATTTCCTTAAAGATCGGGCTGACTTACTAGAATCAACTGAAATCTCTAATAAAAAACGTCGGTCTAGCGACACTACGCACAGTCGACAGAAGGCGTTGACAGCTAATACCTATTCCCCCACTACTTCTCGGAAGTATGCTTGTCCGTTTTGCAATCAAGACCACGCACTGTATCTATGTCCAAAGTTCAAAACATTAAAATTACAAGCTCGCGTTGATAAAGCTAAGGCACTCAAGGTTTGCTTAAATTATTTACGCGTGGGTCACAATGAAAAAACGTGTAGGTTGAATTCGTGTCGCACATGTGGATTACAGCGCAATAGTCTGTTGCATGCACATACAACTCCTGCGCCTTCGCCTTCGTCAAATGACGTCGCGCTGCATTCTTTGCCGCAGCCTGACGACGATGAACAATTTTGTAGTCCAGTTCAAGAAATTTCTATGTCAGCCGTAAATAATAATAGCATGCTACTGTCAACGGTCTTAATTCAAGTGACAGACCACAGTGGTCAAAAACAAACAATACGAGCGTTACTCGATAATGGTTCAACCGCGAGTTACGTTACTGAAAGTTTATGCGCAAAATTAAACTTACCTACTTCTTCAGCTCCGACAATAGTCGACGGATTAAATTATCAAACATCACGTTTGTCAAAAAGTTGCGACGTACTTATATCGTCATTACTCAATGATTATCATGAAAAGGTGCCCTGTTTTGTAGCATCACGTAGTATAACTCAACCGTTGCCAGTGTCTCGAATTGACCGTACAACGTTAAACATACCGCCACACATTAGGTTGGCAGATCCCACATTTGATGTACCTGCTCCAGTAGACATGCTACTTGGATCAGGAATATTTTGGTCAGTACTCATAAAATTCCATTAGGTAAAAATAAACCAACTTTATGGGAAACCAAATTGGGTTTCTTAGTTACAGTTTCATCAAAACAAAACTTACCATCAAATTTTAATACAGTCCATTGCAACCATAACATTAATTTACACTTACAACATTATGATAAACAATTAAATGATCAAATTTCTCAATTCTTTGAATTAGAATCAGTAAGCTTCAACGTATAATCGCATACGTTCATCGGTTTATTCACAACTGTCGTAACCCGCAAAACAAACACACTGGTTACATAAAAATTAATGAACTAAATTTGTCCTTGAATTCAATGTGCAGATTCGTTCAGCTTGAAAGTTTTATCTCAGAATATGACTTATTAAAAAACAAAAGGCAATTGTCTACCAATAGTAGATTGCTATCTTTGAATCCATTCTACAACACAAATGATAAACTGTTACGAGTAGGTGGCAGACTCTGTAACTCATTTTATGATTATGACACTAAACACCCAATATTGCTTGATTCAAAGCATCATTTAGCCACTTTAATATTTAGACACTATCATACTATGTTTTTACATGCACCTCCGCAACTATTACTTGCAATATTGCGACACAAATTCTGGTTTATTAATGGTCGAAACCTTGCGAGAAAAATCGTTGAAAATTGCATTAGATGTCGTCGTTATGCAGGCAAGAGCATTCCACCCATAATGGGCAATCTTCCTTCACAACGGTTACATACTGACTATGTTTTTGCTAATACCGCGTGTGACTACGCCGGACCAATCATGATACTGAACCGAAGAGGTCGACGCAGTAGACTGATAAAGTCGTACCTCTGCATATTTGTTTGTCTGGCCGTAAAAGCAGTTCACATAGAACTTGTCACCGATTTAAGTAGTAACACTTCCCTCTCAGCACTAGATCGATTCATCGCCCGCAGAGGAAAGCCTCAAAATATTTTCTCAGACAATGGGACTTGCTTCACAGGCGCATGTAATGAGTTGTCTAAATTCTTAAAATCAAACTGTAACTACATCAGCTCAAAAGCATCTGAGTTGTTCATAAACTTTAAATTTTCACCAGCATATAGTCCACAATTTAATGGATTGGCCGAGGGTTCCATAAAATCTGTAAAATACCACCTAAAAGAGTCTTAGGTTTAGCCCACTTAACATATGAAGATTTAAATTCAGTTCTCACTTCCATCGAGGCTACCCTTAATTCTAGGCCTCTCACCCCATTATCATCCGACCCTTCAGACCTTACAGCACTCACCCCCGCTCACTTCTTAATCGGACGAACGCTAACGATGTTGCCTTCTCCTCAGAGCTCTGACCCTGCGGCGATACCTACTCTCTCACGATATATGAGGATTCAACAATTAAAAGCCCATTTCTGGTCCCGATATTATATAGAATATATTACAGAGCTCCAGAAAAGACAGAAATGGCGCAAGCAAGGCCAGCAACTCCAATTAGGAGAGATGGTGCTGGTGAAAGATGACCGGCTGCCTCCCAACCGATGGCTGCTGGGGCGCGTGACGCGCCTCTACCCCGGCTCCGACGGCGTGACCCGCGTCGCCGACGTACACACCACCTCGGGGACTCTTCGACGAGCCGCGCAACCGACTGTGCCCGCTACCAGTCATAGACACGAACTTCGTTCCTGAGGCCGCAACATGTTAACGCCTAGCAAACTATATATGATGCACCACTCACACACGCATACGCCAAGAAACCTGCCCGATCGACGCGAGCCTACGGCTTTACCGACAGCGCCGCGTCCTTCACTCGTCCTCAAGCCACCAAATGGAATACGTGCTATTTAACCTATAATTTTTTTACACCTTGTAGTTTTCTGGTTATTAAACCAACTTTTTATTGAAACGGTATTAGCACTCATTTCTCCGCCAAATCATCCCAGCATTCAAGTACCGGCGTTCACAAGAATGAAAAGACTAAAAAAAATATATGATATACATTGTCATGCAAACTTCCACCGAAAATTGGTTTGAAAGAGATCTAGTAAGTAGTTTTTTTTTAATACGTCATAAAATTAAAAAAAAAAACATCAAACCAATACGTGTGGGGTATCTATGGATAGGTCTTCAAAAATGATATTTAGGTTTGTAATATCATTTTTTTCCAAACTGAATAGTTTGCGCGAGAGACACTTCCAAAGTGAAAAAATGTGTCACCACCCCCCCCCCCCCCCCCCCCCCCCCCCCCCCCCCTGTAACTTCTAAAATAACAGAATGAAAAATCTAAAAAAAATATATGATATACATTACCATGCAAACTTCCACCGAAAATTGGTTTGAACGAGATCTAGTAAGTAGTTTTTTTTAATAAGTCATAAAATAAAATTTTTTTTTTTTCATCAAACCCATACGTGTGGGGTATCTACGGATAGGTCTTCAAAAATGATATTGAGGTTTCTAATATCATTTTTTTCTAAACTGAATAGTTTGCGCGAGAGACACTTCCAAAGTGGTAAAATGTGTGTCCAAAGCAAGAATCGGAACCGGTTTTTTGCAAAAACATCGAAATAACCATATATTTCGGTTTATTTTATACTCTAAATGTAGGACTCAGTTGTGTTTTCAGATAACGACTTCGTAGTATTAGATTGCCTAATTAGAAATGAAGTAATTAACAAAGAACGAAAAAATACCGATTTCGTTCCCATACAAAAAATACCGGTTTCCGATCCCTGGTCCAAAGTGGTAAAATGTTGAACAAGATCTAGTAAGTAGATTTTTTTTAATACGTCATAAATGGTACGTACCCTTCATGCGCGAGTCCGACTCGCACTTGGCCGCTTTTTTTGTTATGATGTGTTAACATTAATAGTTTGACTTTATGTAAACATATTTCATAATTGTGTTTTGTTGTACTATCGATATGTTTAGATTTCTTTGAATAAAACAAAAATGTTTGATAGTGTATATATAGTTTTATATATAAAAAAAAAATTACATCAATTTTTTTTTCTCAACAACCCCTCAGATGAGGTGTGCGTGGTAGTGTAAGATATAGATAATCCACTCACATGATTCCACCAACTAAGGTTTCAACATTTCGCACCTCTAAAATGATCGTTGCAACTCGAGTTGCGAACGGAGTGTATGCGGTTTTTTATTTCTTATCTGTGAAGGGCTGCACAGATATGGTGTAAACATTTATTAAAATACAGAATACCAACGTGACAATATTTAAAAAATGTTTCAACCACATAGACATAACCAGAGTATTTTTTATCTATGTTACTTTGCAAGTTGTTCGGGAAAGTGCGAGTGTTAAAAGTTGCTGCGTGTTTTAAAATGCCGTAAGCATTCAAATTTACATATTTCTGTTAGTATTATATATTAAATTACTCAGCGTTTATTGGTCTATTAGATTAAAACTATATTTTAGACCTACTTAATATTGATGACCATAAAATCTCACTTCAAACCAATAACTCTGTAGATTTTTGGCGTGTTTCCTATTTTAATGCCCTAGATTTCTATGATTACCAAATATATCTTGAGCAACCGATAGTCATTAAATAGTTCGATTATTAAATTACATTAATAAACAATAAAATGCATTAAATCACTGTGTATTTTTCAGGATTAGCGAACAAACCATGTGACGGAAAACTGTAAGTACAAACACAGCAACTGTGGTTGCTTAAAGCATTTTTGCACATCGTAAGGCATGTGGTACACTAGACGTTGCATACGCGTTTTGGGGTGTTTGTTACTACTTACTTATAATTTCTATTTACTAATATTTCTTATATATATTGCCCGGATCCTGGGGTAGCTTGCCGTTTTTCGTCTGGCAGTGAATGTGTTAAAAGTTCCTATTTCTGTTTAACATCTGCACCGCGCGACTGTTGTGTCTCCGCCCTAAATAGGTAGCCATCTTTGTTTTTGACATGGCGCAGGTCAGTTTGCCGGCCGCCGTGTTGTTTATTTACGTTTGTAATCAGTATAATTTCATGTGTTAATAGTTACTATTTGCTTATTGTGCTTAATTTGTTGTGAAGTGTATGTTATGGTGCATATATTATACGTGTTAGTGTAGTTATAAGTTAGTTCGGTTGTTGGTGATCTGCCGTTTTAAAAACACCAAAGTTTAGTAGGTATGTAAGTACTCTTTTGTTATTTTAAGTTATAAAGCTACTATCATTGTCATAATTACATAAATTATGTATTTTATTTCAAGGTAATTAGTGTCTTAAACGGTTATTTACTATATTTTTGTACTTCAGTGTCTAAATTAGCCACAAAAAAATCACGAACATAGCACATAGTTACACGCCAGGTGGAGCAATTCGAAAGTTCCTTATCAGAATTTGAATCAGTTTTACTCTGCAATTTTATAGGTGAGCTATCAAGGTGTTTAGTATCAATTAAAAGCTTATTAAGCCTTCTTTAAATTGAATTAAAAAAAAAGATAAGTTATCGATTTAGATTTTTTATTAAAAATAGTTTTCTACTATTAACTCGGAAATTATTCCTGTGGGTAAACTTCGTGAATTTTTAATAATTATTTTTATTATAACAGCAAATATCTAAAGTAAAAAAATAAATTTCTTTGTTTCTTTACCATTATAAAACCATAGAAATAGGATAGTATAGAACGACTGTCAAACTTCGAAAGTGTGACCAAAAATGAAATGTAAGTGTGTGCGTAAATTGTCTATGTGCGAACAAATATAGTGATGTCATGTTACAACATATTAATAATCTATCGATGTTTAACTGCTTTATCGACTACTTTTTTAAATATGTTTGTAAAGTTGAAAATGATAAAGTTGAAGTTGTTTGAAAATGTGTTCGGAAATAGTTGACTTTACCAAAGAAAATTTTAATTTCGCGCCTTTTCCTGCCGACAAGCTGGGTTGGGTGTGTATACGCTGTGTACAAGTATACGCTGTCTTGTGTTTCCTTGTGTTGGCGGCAAAGCCGTGGAAAAGTGGTTAAAATGTAAGTACTGTGTTGGAAAGTGAAGTTTAAATTTATCGCTAAACATGTGCACCTTCAAAAAAGGTATTATAACAATCGTTATTATTTTAAGTCGGCTATAAAGGTAATATCTTAATGATATCTTGTGAACAACTAATTCCATACCTACTTATATACCGACAAGTTATCGATACAGTCATATGAACATTTTGTCAAGCCCTACCGTAAAGTAACAGTTTAGGTTTTTACACAAAATATTCTAAATTATTGACTAATATGATGAAATATTAACACACGATTGAAGAAAAACTTATAATGAACTGTATAAATTGGTTTTTTACACTTTTTATGCTGTTAATTTGATAAAATATCGTTACGAAAATTTCGCTAGGAATATCAAAATTACCTGTGAAATGAGTATTTTCCTGGGTTTTTTGGCCTTGAAACACTACAACCCGGTACACAACATGACACCATCGTCACTAAATTACTTAATATATATTTTTCTTTATGATTCTCTTATATTTTTCACGTTAAAAAATACGGCAATATGATTTTGGCCGCCTCGGCCGCCTTCGAACTCAAAATTGGTTACGTTTTCTCATATGTAGTCTGCCTCTTTCGCACTTATGGCTTGTTCATATACGTCATGGCTTCCCTTTCGCACACTTCATCTGTCTGTCAAGCGAAGCGACTGACATGTCTCTGTATAAAACCGAAAGAATCATTCCAAATGCTTAAGCAGAAGCAAAGTTATCGATTTTTGAAGACATCACGACACTGTGCCGTCGTATCTGCGAAATGGCAGAGCAATTCAGGGCACCTTTCGTTAAAATCGGAATCATGTGAGTGGATATGTTCATTTGGGCCATAGAATCGTTTGTATCTATGTCGATTCCTTGTTGCGTCTCCTTACTTAACCATCTCGGCCGGTTAATATGAATTTTTCGATTTTATTTTTTTATGGCAAATTTTATGAGATCCTAACGATTTAAATGCCTGAACAAACGTGAACCAACAAATAACTTGCGATTTAGACCAAAAAAACTTACAAAAAGTGGTTTGGGGTGGCTGTTTTCACGCTAGCCACCCCAAACCACTTTAAAAAATAAAATAAAAAATGAAGGAATCGGGTCCTTACGATTTTAATGCCTGAACAAACATGAACTAACGAATATCTTGCTATCTAGACCAAAAAAAAATTACAAAAACTGGATTGGGGTGGCTAGCGTAAAGACAGCCACCCCATTTTGTTTTAAAAAAAAATGCATGTTAAAATCGGGTCCTTACGATTTTACCTACTGAACAAACATGAACTAACGATGAACAAACGATATAGATATGCCATTTGCGGGCAAACGATTTGGGGTGGTCAACTTCACGGGCATAGTATTATATGTAGGATCTCAATTGTAACGATCCTTATTCCTGAACGCAATTAGTAGCGTGCGACCAGGAGAGGGAGTGTAGAGAGAGAGAGAGGGAAGATGAGAGCTATGGCGGATTGTGAACGGTTGCAAAATGGTGAAAAAATAAAGAAAAGTGTTATTAGTTAAAGTTGGTTTAATTTTGGACTCCATCCTACAATCTCGTCCGGGATTGCTCGAATGAAGTGTGATTAAAAGTGAAATTACGACGACGACGATAAACGAAGAAGACGAAATAACCTCAAAGACGCGTGGCCCGGCGCGAGCGGCGGCGGAGCCGGTAACGAAGCCCACAACTATAGGAAGACGATCACGAGCAAGATTTAAGATGACCGACGAGGAGACGACAAAACCCATGAGCGCATTCTTCATGACCGAAGCTGTTCCAAAATTTAGCGGCGAGGACCTGACCTACAGTTCGACGAAATGGACACAAGACATCGAGGACAATGCAGAGATATTTAGCTGGACTGCACAACAGAAGTTGATTATTGCACGAAAATCTCTGACGGGTACGGCGGAGCTGTGGTTGAAAACCGAAAAAAGCCTTTAAATCTTATGATGATCTCAAAGCGGCACTAGTGAAAGAGTTTCCAGATAGCATCAACTCAAAAGAAATGCACGAAACCATGAGTATGCGGAGAAAGAAGCCAAGCGAAACCTGTTATCAGTATATGCTAATAATGAAAGAACTTGGAAAAAGGGCTAAGTTTCCCGACTATGTGTCCATACAGTATATCATTGATGGTATTCCAGATAGCCAAGTCAACAAAATGTGTTTATACGGAGTGACTACGTATACGGCTTTAAAAGACAAGCTGGCTATTTATGAAGCTATGAAACTAAGGATGAAACCTCGTCAAGAGTCTCGGAGTGAAGGTTTGCGCACTGAAAATACAAAAAATAATCAACAGAGATGCTTCAAGTGTGGTGAGCCGGGACATTTGGCTAGTGGTTGTTCGAGTGGCATTAAGTGCTTTCGGTGTAATTCCTATGGACATATTGGCGTTGATTGCAAGGCCAGCATCAGCGGAAGTAAAGATGGCGGCCTAGCGACAGCATCGACTCCGCGCAATGTTGGCAATACAGGCGGAAACAACGCACGCGTTCGGCGATCGATGTTTGCCGAAACGCAGTTCACAGAGGGCGCCGTACGTGAAAACGAATGTAATTGTAAATGCCGCGCGGAACAAAACGCTCAATGGAATGAAACGTCACAGGTCAGTTCAATGATTTTATTTGACAGTGACAGTTATCAGTCGGCGAGACCCAATGTTTTTAGTGTGAATGACGACGGTTCGTTCAATAAATCCACGAAAATGATTACGATTGCTAATATTGAAGTGAAGTGTTTAATAGATACGGGCAGTGACCTTAACTTGGTTTCGTTTGATTTGTTTACAGACTTGAACAATTTGCACGTGAAGATTCAGTGTTGTGAACGGGAGGAGACGACGTTGACGGGATTAGGTGGTAAGGTGCATGCAATCGGTAAGTTTAAATACAATTTAGTAATGGATGGTCATCATTATGAGTTTATTTTTTTTGTTGTACCTACGGGTACCATGCCTTATGCAGTTATTTTGGGTCAGCCTTTTATCGCCAACACAGTGATTATAATTGATGGAGGTGCAATTGCAGTGAGGCCACGGACAGGTGATATCATAGACTGGTGGTGCTTATTTTCGACAAATGATTCTAAGAGTCCTTTGGTCCAGGAACTGAGAGCATCGTACCAACCAAATAAAATAAAAGATGCCCCTATTAAACTGAGAATAGTGTTAAAAGATGATATCCCAGTGGTGCAACGACCGCGGAGATTAGCTCTGAAAGAAGAAGAAACAGTGAGATCCCAAATTAAAGAATGGCTAGATAAAGGCATTATACGACCTAGCTATTCGGAGTATGCCAGTCCTCTTGTGTTGGTGAAGAAAAAGGACGGAACTACCAGAGTTTGTGTGGATTACAGGAAAATCAATCAAAAGATGATCAAAGATGAATACCCGCTTCCAGTGATTGACGACCATATTGACAAATTGAGTAAAGCCAGGGTATTTAGTACGCTGGACCTCAAAAATGGATTTTTTCACTTGCCAATTGAAGAGGACTCAATAAAATATACCTCATTTGTGACGAGTAACCCAGAGGGCCAATATGAATTCCTGCGTGCCCCTTTTGGCTTGTCAGTATGCCCAAAATACTTTATGAGATATATTAACATCATCTTTAGAGAGTTCATCATGGAGGGAATAGTACTGATATTTATAGACGACCTGATTGTCTTGGCTGAGGATGAAGTTCAAGGATTGGAGCGTCTGAAGAAAGTCTTGAAGGTAGCAGAAGAGTATGGTTTAGAAATAAACTGGAAAAAAACTCAGTTGCTACAAAGAACGGTGGAATATTTAGGCCACATTATAACAAATGGGACGGTGAAACCTTCAAAAGAGAAGACTCGTGCAGTACATGAATTCCCAGAGCCTACCAGCCTAAAGGAAGTACATAGCTTCATAGGACTCACTTCATACTTTAGGAAGTTCATACCGGACTATGCTATTGTAGCGAGGCCATTGACTGAAATTTTAAGAGTGGGTGAATTTATATATGGGGTGGATCAGAAGCGTTCATTTGAGAAATTAAAGGCAATACTATGTAGTGACCCAGTTTTGAAGATATTTGACATCCAGTTGGAAACAGAGCTGCACACTGATGCATCAAAGTTTGGATATGCAGCAATTTTACTACAAAAGGACCCTATAGATGGGCACCTTCACCCAGTCCACTATATGAGTAGAAAAACCACTGAAGCACAAAAAAAATGCAGTAGTTATGAGTTAGAAGCCATCGCAGTGGTAGAGGGAGTAAGAAAATTCAGAAAATATCTAATAGGAATAACGTTCAAAATAGTTACTGACTGTGAAGCTTTCCAGAAGACGCTGACTAAGAAAGAAGTGTGTGCAAAGGTTGCCAGATGGATCATGTTCTTACAAGACTTTGATTTCACTATAGTACACCGATCAGGAGACAAAATGCCACATGTGGACTCATTAAGCAGAAATATTTGTTTTGTTAATTTAGAATTGCATGCCCGCATACAGAAAGCACAAGAAGAAGATGACCATTTAAAAACCATCAGAGAAATATTAAAGGAAAGATCATATGAAGATTATTTTGTGGAAAATGGGGTGATTTACAAGGGTATAGACAAAAAGCTGGTGATACCGGAAATCATGGATGTGGAAATAATCAGAAGAACTCACGGAGTAGGACATTTTGGAAAAAAGAAAATTATAAGTATTTTGGAAAAGGATTATTACATAAGTAAGCTGGATAGTAAAATTGACAAAGCTTTGTCCACATGTGTACCCTGCATTTTGGCCAGCCGTAAGTCGGGGAAAAAAAGAGGGGCTTTTAAACCCGTTAGATAAAGGAGAGGCACCTCTGACTACCTTACATTGTGATCATTTGGGGCCCCTGGATGCTACAAAAAAGATGTACAACTATATTTTCACAGTTGTTGATGCTTTCACCAAATTTGTTTGGATATACCCAGTTAAAACAACATCAAGTAAGGAAACTGTAGAGAAGCTAAAACTGCACCAAAAGGACTATGGAAACCCTTGTCGGATAGTGACCGATAGAGGTACTGCCTTTACCGGAAAGGAGTTCACTGAATACTGTGAAGAAGAGGGAATCGAGCATGTCAAAGTGACAACAGGAGTACCTAGGGGAAACGGACAGGTAGAACGGATTCAACGGGTCATCATATCGGTTTTGGCAAAAATGTGCATTGAAGAGCCCGGTCCCTGGTACAAATATGTTAGTAAGGTACAGCGGGCAATCAATAGTACACATCAGAGATCCATTAACACATCACCTTTTAAGTTGCTGACTGGCACAACATTAAAACTCAAAGAAGAGCTTAAATTGGTGGAACTATTGGAAGAAGAAAGTAGAGAAGAGTTCATTGAAAATAGGGATGAGCTGAGACAGCAAGCTAAGGCACAGCTATTAAAAATTCAGGAAGAGAACCGTAAGACCTACAATAAAAATAGAATAGCAGGGCAACCCTACAAAGCGGGTGACCTGGTAGCCATTCAACGAACACAATTTGGTAATGCTTTAAAGTTGAAACAAAAGTTCTTTGGCCCATACCGAATTATAAAAGAATTGGGAAGAGATCGGTATGAGGTGATAAAAGTGGATAACAGCTCAGAGGGACCAAAGAAGACTACAACCGCTGTGGATCACATGAAACGGTGGGCTTAGCGCAGCAGTACCAGTAAATATGGGTGTTGGTGGTAAAGGGTGTGACTGAAATAACGGTACAGAGTTATAGTTCTGTTTTGTTATCATAAGGTGATCAAGTACCATTGCATGCATCTTTATTGGAGTTTAATCATAATATAGGAAGTAGGTGAAAAAAAAAAGTTGTAGAAATAAAATGTAAAAAAAAAAAAATACTACCTGTTACTATAGAGATGCAGTCTGTTACCTATTGAGAAAAAAAAAACCATCTGTATTTGTTAATGCTTCTCTTAGGTTATCTTTTGTATGATAATTGTAAGTCTGTTCAAAAAATAATAATTTAGTAGATAATGTCATAAGTCATAAGCCTATGGCGCAGGCTGTGGGCAGCCTGAATCACAGGACGGCCGATTGTAGGATCTCAATTGTAACGATCCTTATTCCTGAACGCAATTAGTAGCGTGCGACCAGGAGAGGGAGTGTAGAGAGAGAGAGAGGGAAGATGAGAGCTATGGCGGATTGTGAACGGTTGCAAAATGGTGAAAAAATAAAGAAAAGTGTTATTAGTTAAAGTTGGTTTAATTTTGGACTCCATCCTACATCCTACATCCTATGGAATAATATTTACAACATCAATGAATTGCTCTGATAATTAGCTTAAGATAATTATATGCCGCCGCCCACCCCTTACAGCGAGATTGTAAAGTCCAGCAATGAATCAAGTTGCCTGACGAGCATCAACATCAGCGCCGTTAGTAATGGACCTAAAATCAAGGCAGGAGAGGCACAGAAGGAATCAGTTGGAGACAATCTTACCAAGAACATGTCAGACAGTGACGTCGCTCCGAGAAGTGGTTTTTCGCAAATCGACGTCAACGACAAACAGTTATCTGCAGGCAGCGACAAGCAGCAGGACCAACATAAGCCCAGCAGTAAGGATGGATCTAAGAATGTCAAAGACGACGCAGATAATAAACAACAACGACTGGCTTCAATACGCTGCACTGGAGGTCCTGGTGTAACATCTCTCAGAGCAGTCGAACTCCGTAAGCACATACATTTATGGAATATGGTGTCGGAGGCTGGAGAGGTTCAAGAGTATCTGCAAACCTTGTGTCCTAATGCAACCTGTACAGTCGAAGAACTTAAATCGAAAGGGAATTACAAGTCTTATAAAATAGGAATACCCGCCGCTTTCTATGACAAATTGTCGTCAAGCTCACCATACTTATTAACCTATCGAATGAGCTAATGGTTTTACGGATACTGGAAAGCGATATGTAAATGTACTACATACCTATACGAGGCCTGGATGTTAGTGAGATGACGATATGAGTTGTGCTGGTGTCCGACTTTATTACCTACATATAACATGAGTATCACATGATTATCCACCTGGTTTCTTGAGCTTAATAGTCGCCTCCAAACCTCCCCTTATAGCGACCCCATTCCTCACACAAAGTTTACCTTAAGTTCATATTAGCCTCACTGGATCACTGTTCACTCTGAGTACTGATAACGTTGGTCACAATATACTAGAGACACACCATTATTCTAATAACACCATAAGAACGTTCTTGACTTGATCTAAAAGCAAATATCACTGCCGCGTCGATCTGTCCGCACACAACCTCCTTTTTCCTACTGTCGTTCTCATCTACCCTCTCAACTTCCCTCAAAAAATCCCAATAACCTCGAAGCGGTTACTTAAGTTAAACGTGACTACTAGCGCCATCTACTCCATGACGTTGGCAAATATTAGCTGGTTCGCAATACGTTCGCGACACTCCCGCCCAGAAAGAAAATGCTACTCTTAATTGAAATTAGATGTCTATAGGCAAACATATAAATAAATCAACAACCAGATAATAAGAACACTTGTGAATAACGATGTGTTTGAGCCGTCCATTCTCGAACCGCATGGTTCACCCTTTGCGTCGTGAATTGGCACGGCCTGAGACTTTGTGCAATTTCTGATGACGTTACAGAAATGTGCTGAGACACTGCGTTTCTGAGATCGATCCAATCGTGCATCTGGTCTGAGTTGAGTTGTGATTGTGAGTGATCTGTCTTGAGCTGATAAAGAACAGGATTCTGAGTCTGGTCTGAGCATTCATCAATGTTTGTGCTGAGCCAAATAATAACAGGATCCTAAGACTGATCTGAATACTGATCAATTTCCGTGCTAAACTGATTGAAAGCAGGATCCTGAAACTGGTGTGAGCGTCCATCGATGTCTGAGCTAAGCTGAGTGGGATCACGGCTGCGACTTGTCATATTTGGTCCATTACTGGTCTCTCCGTCAACCCATGACCAATGTTATTTCTTACACTCCCGCGCGTACGGTTCTCGATTGCTCCGAGCAGTCTCTAGTTGCAATTTAGGTCACGAGAAGAGACCGCGTCATGCGGCCCATGTGTCAGAGAGTGGCAATGCGATCTGATATCAAATATCGGTATTATTAAACAGTGAGAGCTCCGTTCGCGATAGGTTTATCCCATCTGTAACTACCATCTGTGATTCGCTCTGTCACTTTGTCACTTTGCTCTTTTGACATCGTTATTAACATAATAACATATTTCACCACTTCAAGTGTCACAACTATTACTACAGCAGACGTAAACAACTGTAACTGTTTGAACACTGCGACGACCGCGTGAACGAAAAGAACATTCGTTTTTATATGCAATGATAGTTACCACACAGACAAATGCGGCCATCTTATCCGAACGGGTGTATGTAACCTAAATTCCCACTACTTCTCTTTACTGAATATTACTCGCAGTATTCGCTTTAAATTTATTCGCTTATCCATTAAGGCCACTGTTGACATGTCCATCTCTGGGTGCACCCACTTCATGTCCGGCAGCCCTCCCCAGCCAAGGGAGAATCACGCTATTTTTATATAATCACAAATCAGAATGTAAAATAGAATCTATTTACAACTCGACCACACTCCTTTTTTTTATGCTAATTGGACATTCAACAGACTTGTCAAATCAGGCTCCCACTTCGAACCGTCAAATCCAAAACAAGTGATGTGATATTCAAGGCACCTTTTCTTACCGTTCATTTCGATTTATCAAGCAGATATTGAGTCAAAGTGAGCTCTGTTTGTTTGTTTGCAAAGTGGTTTTTGTTCTTCTTATCATTCTCTGGTGCGTTTATATCGCGCCTGGTGTGAAATAATCTAGTTTAAATATGTTGGGACAGTCAAGTTGTCAGCAACTGTTTTAAAAGTATTATATCGCGTCCGTGATTTTATTCACGTCGATTTACGCATAAACATTTTTGCCACACTTTATTCTGTCTAAATTGAGCTACACTGATACCGCCTTTGGGGGGTGGATGCTGGCGAGTACCTCGGTATTAATTCAACGCATTCAAAATGCTTTTCTTTTCTGTTTCTTGCCGTTCTCACATCACACCATTTTTAAACCGTTATAACCTATTAAATATGTCTGCCAGACCTACCTTACACTTTGCATCATTGCTTTTTGGAGTCATTCGCGATTAACAGCCGTCTTATCTATTTGAAAAACTTAAGATTTCGAAGGGTCATATGCGTGGTGTCCTCAGGCTTAACGGCACGCAACACAGTAAGTCCGCTTTTCGTGGCAGCTTTCTATATGTTTACTCTTTGATTACATCCCCGTGCACATGCATCAGTCCTGCTAAGGATGGTAGAAACAGCAATACATATACTGTACATCCGAGGTACCGATCCATCTTCCTCATTCCGATCAGATCTTAAATTAAGCAAAATATCGCCAGCCTTCCGCACCACAGTGTTTTAACTGCTGTGTCCATCAAATTGACCCAATCTGTTTCTTTTATTCACGAATAATCACTTCACAACTTTAACAACCATGCGAGACATATTGTTGGTGATGGAAAGATGCAGATTCTTGATATAAACATTTAATTCGGAAAGTTACATGCTAACGTTATTATTTCGGATTATTCTTGAGGGATGCGCGCGCGCGATCGTGATGGTGGTTGTATAGGCTCTGGCGCGGAGTCGTCCCCCGCGCCCTGCGTTCCCCTCGGTCGCCTCACGCGGTAGGACCGGTCCTTGACATCCTCCCCGCCCTTGGAAGGACTTGCAGCTTCTTCCAAGACATCAGACTCCTCCGTCGTGGTTGGTAGAGGGCAGACCTTGTTGACGCCTCGTCGTTCAACGCCTCGGTAGGTCAGAAAGTCGGCGACTCTGGCCACTCCGTCATCGCCGGGGTAAAGTCGCTGAACTCGGCCGAGTCTCCATTTGAGTGGTGGCAGATTAGGTTCTTTGAAGACCACCAAATCCCCTTTCTTTAGGTTTATCTGCCGGGAACGCCATTTTGTTCTTTGTTGCAGTTCGGCCAGATATTCTTTTCTCCATCTTTCCCAGAAGTTGCACCGGAGCTGTTCGACCAACTGGTACCTTGTGCGAATTTTCATGTTTTCAGGCTTCTGCGGGCTTGGTAGTGACGTCAGCGGCCGCCCGATGAGGAAGTGCCCTGGGGTCAAAGGAGAGAGGTCGTTTGGGTCAGGTGATAAAGGAGTTAGGGGTCGGGAGTTAAGGATCGCTTCAATTTGAGTGAAAAGCGTGCTTAACCCCTCGTATGTAAGACTAACATTCCCTGCTATACGTTTAAGGTGAAATTTTGCACTCTTTACGCCAGCCTCCCAGAGGCCGCCAAAAGTTGGAGAGTATGGGGGATTGAAAACAAACTTTATGCCCCTATTAGTCGCAAAGTCAGTTATGCTACTTAGGTTTGACTGCAACACTCTGCCTAACTCATTGTTTGCTCCGACGTAATTTTTTCCATTGTCACAGCAGATGTAATCAGGTTTACCTCTTCTAGCGATAAATCTCTTAAGGCAAGAAATGAAAGCTTGGGTCGTGAGATCACTGACCGTCTCAAGGTGCACAGCTTTAGTAGAGAAACAAATAAAGATGCACAGATAGCATTTTGTGGTTCTACTGCCGCGACCCGTTTTGCTGGCAATCATGAAAGGGCCAGCAAAATCGGTTCCAGTAACCTGGAAAGGATAAGATTGAGACACCCTAGTAGTAGGTAGGTTACCCATTAATGGTTCCATCGTCTTACCTTTCATCCTGACACAAGTGACGCATTTATGCACAATGCTTCTAGCTAGCGTTCGTCCGCCAATAGGCCAGTATTTTTCTCTGAAAGAGCTGAGAAGCAGTTGAGGACCAGCATGGAATAACCTTAAGTGCTCACTTGACATCAGGATTTTGGTAAGATGGTGTTTTGATTTTAATAGAATAGGGTGCTTGGCATCATAATTAAGGTTCGCGTGTTTTAACCGACCACCCACTCGCAGCAGTCCCTTTTCATCTATAAAGGGAGATAATTGCAGAACATTGGACCTTTTAAGCGACTTGTGTTCTTGAAGTGCATTTATCTCAAATCCAAAGGACTCCTGCTGAGCGGTTTTAAGAAGGAAGGTAAGAGATTGATGAAGTTCAGTTTCATTAAGAGAACCCACAGTTTTGTTCTTATGATTTTTGCAGTTGTTTATGAACCGGAATACATATGCTAATGCTCGCTGTAGCCGTAAAGGATTAGAATAATTTTCAAATTTTACGATAATTTGATCATTGTTTTGGACATGATGGGCTTTTATTTCAGGTAATTGACTTTCTGAATGCCCAGTTAGCTGCTGAGGCCATTCAGATTCAGGTTTCGACAAAAACTGAGGACCGTTCCACCACAGCGCAGAATCAACAAGCGCGCTGGGTTCAATGCCTCGAGAAGCCATGTCCGCTGGATTAAGGTCAGTCGGTACATGTCTCCATGATTCGCGTTCTGTTAATTCATGGATTTCATTCACTCGGTTGCAAACGAAAGTCTTTAAGAGTTTTGGCTGAGTTTTAATCCATCCTATGGTTATTGACGAATCAGACCAAAACGTTTTAGTGTCAACTTTGCACCGCAAAGCTTCACAAACCTTTGTTGCAAGCCGTGCTCCTAGAAGAGCAGCACATAGCTCGAGCCTGGAAATAGTAACAGGTTTCAAGGGGACCACGCGCGTTTTGGCGCATAATAGGTTGGTGCTTACGTTACCTTCATCGTCAGTTGAGCGTAGATATACGCAAGCGGCATACGCGTTTTGTGAGGCATCCACGAAACAATGAAGATCTGTGGAGACTGGGAAAGAGCACAGAACAGATCTGGGAATTGACAGTGCAAGCAATACGTCTAAGTTATTGATGATCTTATCCCACGTCTTTTTTATGCCGTTTGGGACGTCCGAATCCCATTCCAATTTAAGTTCCCAAAGCTTCTGCAACAGAATCTTAAGTGTGATTGTGCACGGGCTTAGCAAACCCAAAGGATCGAATATTTTACATGTATTCGATAAAATCATGCGTTTGGTAACCTTATGTTCATTTTTGTCTATATTTATTTCGAATCTGAGAGTATCGGTACTAGGTGCCCACAATACTCCCAGTACACTTGACTCTTTTGACAAATTATGAGAGTCAGATTCTGTGGCTTCCTGAAATATTTGTGGACAATTTGTCTTAAATTTGTGTATAGGAAAACAAGCAGAGTTAAGGACCTCGGTAACTGTTTTTAGGATGTGAGCTAGTTCGCCCTCCGTCGCGGCACCTGTCAAGAGGTCGTCGACGTAAAAGTCGTTTTTTATTACCTTAGACACGACAGGATCAGAACATTCCGTTGCTAGCTGAACTAGGCACCGGGTGCTTAAGTAAGGTGCACATGCAGTACCGTAAGTTACGGTGTTCAGCTGCAGAGTTTTAAGTGGCATGTTATCCTGCTCTCTCCAGAGAATAAGCTGGAGATGTCTTTGTGACTCATCTACCATGATTTGTCTATACATTTTTTGAATGTCTCCAGACAACACGTATTTATGCTGGCGGTACCGAATGAGTATGTTGAACAACTCATCCTGGACTACGGGGCCAACGTGCTGAATGCTATTAAGCGACTTGTTTGATGATGATTTCGCTGACGAGTCGAAAACGACACGCAAGCGCGTAGTTTCGCTGCGCTCACGAATCACAGCGTGGTGGGGCATAAAGTACCCGAATTGAGGCCTGCTGATCTCAGTTAAGTGACCTAGTTCCTCGTATTCACGAATAAACTTGCAATACTCATTTTTAAAGTGAGGATCTTTATTAAGTTTTTTCTCAAGGCTATAGAAGCGCTTTTCAGCCATGCTGTATGAGTCACCAAGTGCTACCTCTGGAGTCTCTTTAAAGGGCATGAAAACTGAAAACCTACCATCATCAAGGCGCTTCGTAGTAGCAGTAAAGTAGCGTTCACAGAATTCGTTATCAGCTGACAAAGTTGGGTTTGAGGTTGGAACTTCTTCAAGGCTCCAAAACTTTGCCAATTGATCACTGATCTCTTTGGTAAAGTTACAATATACTTGTCGCTGTGGTTGTAGATCGGTATTATAAAGACGACCTGCCACAATCCAACCTAGCTTGGTTTCGACAAGCATCGGCTTTTCTGGGCCTAGTTTTATGTTATTGTAACACAAGAGATCATAGAACAACTCTGCTCCTAATAACATATCAACTTCTGAAGGGTGGAAGAAGTTAGGATCCGCCAGTTGAATGTTATGAGGTATGTTAAGTTCCGTTACATTTATTGGAGAATTAGGGAGTGTCCCTGTAATGTCAGGAACCACTAGACACTTAAGACGTGTGCCAAAATCATTTACACATGATTGTATTGTCACTTCGCAGCTGTCATATATGGGAGTTTTTTGTTTCATCAAGCCGAATATACATGATGTATCCGTACCATTACTAACGTATCCGAGTTTTTCTTTCAGGTTCGTCGTGATGAAGCATGATTGACTACCCCCGTCGAGGAACGCACGTGCAAGGTAAGTACAATTATTTTTAGGATTTATAACCTTGATTACGGCGGTGCCAAGGACAACTTGACCCGAAGAACGAGCCGGCAGGGACACAGGTGAGTAGCTACAATGATTTAAGGTAGTATTTGTTTCAGGTATGTGACTATCTACATGCAATAATGTATTATGTTTGCTTTTGCAGGTCTTACATGTACCCAAAATCCGACATTCATTTGTAGCGTGCCCCCTACGCAAACAATTAGAGCAAAGTTTTAACTTAGAAACCTCAGCACATCTATTTTCAGGTGACAGCTGCTTAAAGGAAGGACAATCTATAATCCGATGCTGCTGATTACAAAATGCGCACGAAAATGTCGGTTTGGCGCTAGCAGAGGCAACAAAACTTTTTAATGTTTTATTATGAGGGTATTCTTTATTTTTAGGTTCAGGTTTTTGATTATTTTTAAAGAAATTAGATTTACTATCGCGTTTGTCGCTTCTGCTGATCGCCATTGTCTCAAGAATGTCAGCACGGTTTCGCAAAAACTGCATAAAATCGGATAAGGTCGGTAAGTCCTTGAATGTGTTTTTATGCTCCTCCCATTTAGTGAAGGTAGTTGCATCTAATTTAGTAGACACTAAGTATATAATGAGAACATCCCATTTGTCAGTGGGCTGCTCTAAAGTATCAAGCGCTCTTAAGTTTTTTGACACATAGTCTATCATGAACCGTATTGCTCTGTGAGACTCACTTGAGATGCATTCTATTTCAAATAACGCTTTTAAGTGGTTATTGATAAGAACCTTTTTGTTATCGTAACGTTCACGTACTAAATCCCACGCAACAGTATAATTTTTTGAGCTAAACTCTAATGATTTGATTATTAAAGCCGCACCTCCCTCCAATGATGACCTCAGATAATGAAATTTATTTATGTCCGATATGGAATCATTGGAGTGAATTAACGACTCAAAAGTGTCCCTAAATTCGAGCCATTTCAAATAATTTCCGTCATAAGTAGGTAGCTTTATAGTGGGTAGTTTGATATTTGAGTTTTGATGATGATGACTACACGTATTAGAACATGTCGAGCGAGCAGAGTGAAGGCTCCCTTCCTTTTCTTCATTAACTTTAAGACGCGTGTCCAGTATATGTTGAGCTAAAGATAACGTGCTATAAAAAACGCTTTCAAAATTATCCACCTCACTGTCGTCTTCCTCAGACGATAATATTTCAATTTGAGACTGAACTTCATTAAACTCAAACAACAAGTTTTCAATTCGTTCTAAACGAAATTTCAATTCTTTAAGTTTTAAGTCACTTATTTCCTCTTGTTTACATGCATTTATGACAGAAACATAATCTTTAAATCGTGTTAAACGACCCTTAATAGTGCCCCGCAATTTAGTTAACTCTTTCAATTTCTTCCCATCAGAATCAACGCCAGAAGTTTCAACCATTTTTAAGAATAAAAGCGTAACGTAATTAATAAGTTAAGCAAAGTAAAATGTGCATCAAACCAGTTACAATGAAGTAGCAGCCGCGCGCCGTGTAGACACGGTGAGACACCGTGTCGTGTGCAGTGCGCTCCGATAACGCGAGCGACTCGACACGCTGAGACACGGTGCCGCGCCGTGCGATTCACAGTGCACGATGACAATGCAGACAGCAACGGCCACTTGCCGGTTACGTAATCGGTCCGCCTGGAATGTTCGGCGAAAACAATTAGCAAAATGATTTTTACTACAATTATGTTTACGATTGATTTTAATTTTAAGCGAAGAGATAATAAATCGAGCAACGTATAAGGGCGTAAAGATGTTTTGCTTTTAGAAATAAAGTTTTAAAGATAAAAGTGTAAATTACGAAAATGAGAAGCCTTTTTACAAACAAAGAAATACAAATTATAATTTAAATGTCACGAAATCGCTGCGCTTTTATTTATGATGTATATTTTTACGTTTAAATTAAGCGTTTAGCTATAAAATTAAAGTATTTAAGCATTTATTTACCCTCGTAGCATTAAGCAGTGCTTGATTTTAAGTAAACACTTTTAAATAAAGGCTAGCGAAGCGGAAATAATGCAAATGCTTACGATTATTAAGAGCTAAACCACGTAAAAATGTATATGCACCGTGGTGTACATGCAAAAAAGAAATTAACTTCTTGATTAACACGACACTTAATGCACAAATAATGTTAGTGTTACACACTCGTAATCAAACTCGCAGATCACACAAACTTGAAGAGGGAATATTTAGGAAATAAAGAAAGGACAGGGCTACTCATCTGCAATAACGCTGACTCGCCGCGATGTAGGTGCCACTATTCACTCATGTCGTATAATATCCAGCCCAGCTTCTAGATGCGTCGTATGGCGAAGTTTAAATTATGTCCGTTAAATAACGAGTTTTGGTTTAACATGTAGTTTCCTTCTTCATGTATTATGTGTCTTAGTCACGGTCGCCACTTTTGTTGGTGATGGAAAGATGCAGATTCTGGATATAAACATTTAATTCGGAAAGTTACATGCTAACGTTATTATTTCGGATTATTCTTGAGGGATGCGCGCGCGCGATCGTGATGGTGGTTGTATAGGCTCTGGCGCGGAGTCGTCCCCCGCGCCCTGCGTTCCCCTCGGTCGCCTCACGCGGTAGGACCGGTCCTTGACACATATAGATGGGTACTCAGTAGCAAATTCTCAACGTGTGCCAATTAATAAAGAATACAGTGGGTGCGGCGTCTGTATACTCTTTAAGGCTTTGCGCTTTATTGACTTCGCATTCGCAAAGGCTTTTGATTTCTTTAACTGGAGTAAAATGTTCAGAGTTATGAGAAATGGGGATACCGCAACACGTAATCCTTTTATAGTTGAACGAGGAGTGCAACTGTTCACTGAGATCTGTGAATAGACAATGAGTATTGGAAGGTTGTGAGGGTGATGTCCAAGTTGGTGGCCAACTAATCAATAAACTCAGTTTTGCAGATGACATGACTATATTAGGTTAAGTGTCCGTGGAAAATGAATTTCGGTTCTGCTACAAAAGATTGAGTATGCCAGTAATGAGTCAATTTTCAGGATCCAGATCCATACCTTATGATCAATAGAAATGAGACGAAGATGATGCATGTCGATCTTCCTGGTAAAATTAAGAGAATCAATGAATTGCACGATCTTGAGGCAAGTCGTTGGTTTACTTGGTATTTTAAATAAGTGATGATGGCATCTGCGACTAAAAGGTGATCAGAAGAGCTCATATGGCCAAAGCTGCGGTGAAACGACTCGCCAGGATATGCATATGGAATAACATTAAACAAGGATCAGACTAATGCGGGCGCCTTGGTTTCTTGATCATATTCTTTACATGTCCGAAACCTAGACCATTGAAACTGAAACCCATCATAGGACAGATGCATTTGAAATATGGTGCTGGCGAAGAATGCTTGAACGTTACTACGGTGCAACTGCTTCAACTCTTGACAAACTCGACATCACCGAGGTTATCCACTGTTTGTACCCATAGCGTTCTTAGTTTCTTCGGCTATCGAGGCCGAACCAAGAAAGGAAGAGCCAAGGAAGCGTAGGGATGGACGTATGGTCACACGTCGTTGGGCGAACAGAATAACATTAAAGATAAATCCACATTACAGGCTAGCATACACCGCCCAAGAAAGAGCGGCTTCGAGTGCACTGGTGAAGAACTACACAGGACAGGTGTCCACAGTGACTTATGACGATACGGCAACGAATAAGACTTTGATAAATCTGTCTTGTGACTATTGCTACTGTAGGAGTCGTACATAAAACAATTAAGGCTCCTCTTCCCGCAAAATACCGTAAAACTAAGTTATTCAGAACCATATTTTATATTATAGATTGATACTTTCTGAGCAGCAAAAAATATATAACAATCTACAAGATATGACCAACGATATATTTTTCTGGAAATATATTTTAATTTACACAACTATATTTCTTTCAGTTAGATCGGTATTACTTCTGCAAAAATATGGAACTTTACAATCATTCTCACAAGACACTATAAAATTCTTGCTTTTCTTGCTTTTTGCAATTTCATAAAACTATGCCTCAATTCCTAAAAACAATAAGCCTAAATTCCGCCTAGATTCCTACCATTACCCCCCTCTGCGGAGGCAGTGCGAGGCAAGTCGTATTGCTAGACGGACCTGTGCTGCATTGCACGCGCGAGCAAGCGATATTCTATTTCGAACGCATAGCTCTGCGCGCTTGTTAGATTATTATTTATAAATTGTATCATGTATGAAACTGACCTGTTTCTCTGACGTCCAATGTTGATAAATATTCACTATTTAAACAATAAACTCAATATCACGTGAATTTTACACAATTTGTGATTTATGTGGGTACGATACGAAACCACGGTTGATTAGAGAAACATGGATAGTGGTAACTTTGAGACGGTAGTTAACCTACTAATAAGATTCGTAAACTATTTTAATGTGATTATAATATTATGTATTAATATTACTTATTAGTAATTATGTATAACGGAGTTTATTGAAAAGATGTTGTGATCATTTTATTCTGCATTATTCGATAAATGAGAAGATACGTTTGTGACGTCACTTCTCGAACGACAAATGGCATGATTAACCAGTTGTGAGTGGCTGGTTAGCAGTGGTTATAAAAGGGCCCGACCCATTTCATTTTGATCATTCTCATTGTGATTCTTCGTTGCGCTGCAGCACTGAGTTAATCGTCGCCACAGGAATATTGAAAGTTAAGTAAATACTATGTTGATCATTATGTTAATGTTTTTGTGCTTACTTGATTAATTTGATGAATTAATTATTAAATAATGTATTGGTGAATTATAAAGTATTAGTGATTGTATTTATTAGTTGTTGGTGATAAGGTTAATAAATTGGTTTATTAACTATAATAAAAAGGTCTTATTTTCAATTATATTTGTTCATTATTTAATTTATCATACTAGTAATCCAAATAGCATCTAGTGATAGTTTTGGCAGTTTCTAATAATTCTGAATCGGTAAATAAATAACTTGATGACAAGTTATGCCGAATTTATACAGCTAACTTAGTGTTATCAAGTAGTATTGAGAATTTAAGGTAATATTTACTATTAATTCTGTTTTAATTGATTATTTACATAGCAGCAGGGTTTGCTTTTATTTACTCGGACATCCATTTTAACTTATTATTCTAACATCAGAAGTGGGATAGTATTCAGCCTTACTTAAAGAAATGCTTATGTAATTTCAGAGAGATTTGGAAGCTGTGCATGGCCTTCTGAAAGCGATCAAGGATGCTGTCTCCGGTGCTCTTGGAAAAGACGTGGACATCGCTTTGCCTACTTTCGACCCTGCTACAAGCGACAGTGGAGCAGAGTCCTGGTATATCTATAATGATGTAAATGTTAAAATTGTATGTTTTTTAGTAGCGTTACCTCAACATCGGAATCTCGTATATATTAAAAATAATTTGCTGTACTATAGAACTGCACATGATGCGAAATTAATTGTCAGATTGGCCGAATGGTTTTTAGAGAGTTTAAGGTTTTGATTTCATTTCATTTCATTATGTATCTATGCGAATTTATATTATGATTATTATGATCTTCAATCTTTATTTTTGAATATAATTACAGTGAGACACCAACATTCGACAGATTTTGTGTTTTGTGAAATATGTAATAATGATACCTTACTTAGCATTGGTATTTTCAGTTAATTGTATATTGTTGATGGGCATTTTTTGATTTTACGGCTGAATAAATGTTTAAGTTGAATATGCCATTAACCAGTAATGTTATGTCGGTAATTATACATTTTATGATATAGGATTTTGTACAAGATATTATTATCTGTTGTCGATTGGAAAAAAAAAAGAAAAAAAAAAGGAAAAAGAAACACTTATTGGGTATTCGCTGGTCGGTCATTTACTTGGTGTCAATTGTCTCACTAGCAGCGGGTGGATGTAATTGGCATGTCTAGGTATTTGGCAATACCCACATTTGTGATACACTATTTGGGTATCCGCTGGTCGGTCATATACTTGGTGTCAGTTGTTCTCACTAGCAGCGGGTGAATGTAATTGGCATGTCTAGGTATTTGGCAATACCCACAGATTCGATGATTGAATAGTGCTAAGATGTCAAGCAGTTAATAATATTGATTATATAATAATGTATGACATGGCATTATTGTTTATTAAGCATTGGTTTCAATCTAAAGAGTAGCGATTGAATGGGAGTAACATGTTTATTCATCCGGTCAATAATATATAACATTGGCTTTACTTAATTAATGATGTGGTTGTCTTACTTGAATTATGCTTTTAGTACTTCGGGAACGAAGTACACGTCAGTATGGCCGTGTTAGATTATTATTTATAAATTGTATCATGTATGAAACTGACCTGTTTCTCTGACGTCCAATGTTGATAAATATTCACTATTTAAACAATAAACTCAATATCACGTGAATTTTACACAATTTGTGATTTATGTGGGTACGATACGAAACCACGGTTGATTAGAGAAACATGGATAGTGGTAACTTTGAGACGGTAGTTAACCTACTAATAAGATTCGTAAACTATTTTAATGTGATTATAATATTATGTATTAATATTACTTATTAGTAATTATGTATAACGGAGTTTATTGAAAAGATGTTGTGATCATTTTATTCTGCATTATTCGATAAATGAGAAGATACGTTTGTGACGTCACTTCTCGAACGACAAATGGCATGATTAACCAGTTGTGAGTGGCTGGTTAGCAGTGGTTATAAAAGGGCCCGACCCATTTCATTTTGATCATTCTCATTGTGATTCTTCGTTGCGCTGCAGCACTGAGTTAATCGTCGCCACAGGAATATTGAAAGTTAAGTAAATACTATGTTGATCATTATGTTAATGTTTTTGTGCTTACTTGATTAATTTGATGAATTAATTATTAAATAATGTATTGGTGAATTATAAAGTATTAGTGATTGTATTTATTAGTTGTTGGTGATAAGGTTAATAAATTGGTTTATTAACTATAATAAAAAGGTCTTATTTTCAATTATATTTGTTCATTATTTAATTTATCATACTAGTAATCCAAATAGCATCTAGTGATAGTTTTGGCAGTTTCTAATAATTCTGAATCGGTAAATAAATAACTTGATGACAAGTTATGCCGAATTTATACAGCTAACTTAGTGTTATCAAGTAGTATTGAGAATTTAAGGTAATATTTACTATTAATTCTGTTTTAATTGATTATTTACATAGCAGCAGGGTTTGCTTTTATTTACTCGGACATCCATTTTAACTTATTATTCTAACACGCTCGATCTATTGCAGCGGGTGGTGCGGTGAGGGGTATAAAGCTCCGCCCACACGCGCGAGGTCATTGGCGTCGAGTGCAGCCTTAACACAACGATATTTCACGGCAATATTAAAATGAATCAAGAAAGATATCGAACTTCCTTATATGACATCTGATTCTAATTGTGATTATGATTCTTGGGATCAAAGTGTAGCTCCAGTCTGCATTTCAATCCGATTAAATCTGATAAACAAGCTAACAAGCTGAGGTGTCCCGATCAATAATTATCAATAATTATTTGGCTTATGATTAATCTCTTCCTTTTAAAGGTTTAATGGTCTGAGCTTTTGCATACTAAAATAATTAATAATAAAGTCCTTTTTATTGTTTCTAAAGATGATATTATACAAAATAGATGATATTATATCTGAATTACTTCTGTCATTACATTTATTAAAATAACACAATACTTGAGAAATTTTGATCTTATTCAGAAATGTATCCACCATGGTCTTCTACCGCCTTTGTAATTATTACTATGAGTATGAAGGTTGAAGGTACTTAATATGTACATCTACGACGAGTAGACTCGATTGAGTTGGCGACATCAATTAACATCTACTGCTCGATTCCACTTTCATTTAACAAAATTAAAATAGTTATGCATGGCTAGTGACTATTCTTTAAATTATCTACCACTCCCTTACCTGTTTTTGTTGGAATAAAATACATAATAAAGAAACCACTAGCCCATTCAATTAGTATGCAATTCATTTGAAGTCTTCTCAATAATAATATATTTTAATATTTTTAACCCTAGGTTTGGGTCATCGCATGACATAGATACATACACAATTCAGAAGATAAGTTAATATTTATCTAATTAGTTTATATCAAATCGCTAATCTGTGACTGTCCACACTATGAATCAATGGTTGAATAGTAATAGGAAGTCCTTATACCTATAGGGTATGGCTTAGGTGCAAACATATTATAATAGCCTGGTGGCTTATACTAAACAGTTTTGCGTTTGCAATTTACTGTTATACAAGTTGATATTTACTGATTCTCTGATGACAATCTCTAGATTGGAATGTTAATTGGGATTGAATCAAGATACTGTGCTGAGTTACATGAACAGAAAAAGTAAGTGAATATTATTTAAACATAATATTTATATTCGGCAGTTCTTTATTCGTTTACAATCCTTTTAACCGTTTATTTTTAGGACAGCAATATCATGCATGCCAACTGTTAAATCTAGCGAGAGCCCCATTATTGGCAGTTTGCTGGTGCCATTGGAGTGGCTGCGCGATTCTGATTGGGTCTCAATGATGGTCCTGGTCCTTTGAGTTTGGGTAGCCATGTACATTTTATGACATCAAATTGTAATCTGATTTCAAGTGCCTCCTGCATTTTCACTAAGGCACGTTACAGGTTACTACATCTAAATGATACCTATAACTTCTAAGAAACCAACCCGTACCAATACCTTACAACTGTAACAACAAACAACAATGAGGCAAGACATTCCTTAACATCTCTTATGTTATGAGTGGTTCTAGTCCTTCAAACGAAGTGAAAGGGTTGATTTCGAATTTTGAATTACACGCAATGCGAATGCTTCTGATTTTAGCTTAGTGAAGATATGGATGCGCAAAACATACGATTATAATAGCCTAGTTTGGTTGTTTGGAAGATGTCGCTCTTCAGCGATAAGACCGCCTGTTGTGCACCATAGTTTGAGTTATGTGCTTAATCTGTATGTTATTTTCGTTTTTATATTGGTGAGCAACAAAGAATATTTGTACTGTATTATTTTATTAATCTTGATAAAATAAATTTTGTTTCATTCTAAGAGAATATTTATGGATCATATAAGTATATCGAACGAATGTTAAATCTGGTTCATACCTAATACGTTAAACATGATACATTCGTTTTCTAAAAAGACACGCAGTATAAATTGTTTCCATACACCACGCACACTTGCGCACACGACGAGTCAAATCAGGGCTGAGCTGATAATTTGTGATAAAGCGGATATTCTGCAAGCAATGCGTGTTATACAAAAGCATCATTCATAAGAGATTATGGTCCTTTTCACAAAATATTATAAACACCAATATAACTAGATCCCGAAGTTACAGAAAATATACCAAATCGGGGGTCAGACCTAAACTGGTTTGTAAGCAACAACAGTCGGCAAGGCATTATATCAACTATCCGCATGATAAATAAACTTTAAATTTGATACTATTAACTATAACAACTATTCCGCCAAACAGAACAATGAATGTGAAATTTTGATTCTTATTATTTTAATATTAAAATGTTAATTATTTTGTTAATGAATTGTTGATCAACAGCATGATTTGAATCTGTGATAAAGTCGCTGTTTGAAAGGATGTATCCTGGGTCACAACACAAATTGACCAGCAAATTTTAATTCAAAATGTCGTAAATGTTTTTTTAGTGCATGATTTTATTTAATTTATATCAAAGATTGGTCAGGCAACTAAATCTAAACACGTAGGTAAAGTACCTTGTCCCCTACATAATCAAATATAAATATCAAAATTAACATAACGTATAGGTACCTAAATATAGATTATAGTTAAACCTCTTGTTTAACTTAAACTTAGGTTTGAGCAGTTTGACCTGTTAGGTATGAGCAGGTATGGTAATGGCACCATTCATTCGACATTTAAGAGAACAATTGGATAATTGCTGACACTTCACCGATAATTGAAAAAATTTCTACCGCTTTGGGCGTTAAAATTTGAGTTGAATGTCCTTTCACCTTTTATTATTTTCGACATGTTGAATGAAATATGTAGTTAGGTACTTGGTTTCAATATAATGAAATGTGAGACTTAAGAGTTCTAAGGCTCTTGTTGAAGGTAAAATGTTACTAAGTCAGTGTTTAAAAACTGATGATAAATACCTGTTTTATAGGATTTATAGTAAACACGAATTACGAATGTTTACTGAGACTTACCTGATTCATAAATGATTACTGATTACCTTTTATTATTCAGTAGAGATAACTATATTTTCTGATGTGACAATCTTTGCCACTCTCTCATTCTTTTAACATAGAAATGTTGAATCTGTTTAGTAACGTCACATATAATCATGAGCGTAAAAGTAAAATCTTGAGCGTTGCGAGTGTTTTAAGGCACGTGAGTTGAAAACAAACTTTGCTGCTCTGGTGAAACATAAACATTTTTATCACATCAATTATTGTCAAATACCTGTTCTAAAACATAAAAATTTAAATATTTATATCATTCAAAACCATAACTTGAAATTCCATTCCACTGCTTATAGCTGCTATAGGGCTAATAAACACACTGTTTTCAAAGATTAAAGAGAGCTTTTTAATTCAGACTACCCTTTGTCGCAAAATATTAATAATCGTGAAAGTATGTATTTATATATCTGCTTTTTATAAACTATATTATGATACCTACTGACACTTGCAATCTCTTGTATATCAAAGAGCAAGAATGTTCAGTTAAAATGTATGTTAGGTACTCACTCAATTGCCTATGTGCTCAGGTGAACCACTAACATTCGCCTGCTGAATACCTTTTTGGTAGAAATAATATAAATATGGGCTTCATGGTTGAAATAAAACATTAAATTGAATTAAATAAACCAAATATTGTAGCTCTTTAGTTGTACGCGCGTAAATAAATTGACTTTTCATATGTTAGAGATAAACATATGTTACTTTTGATGATGATAACAGTGCATGTGAATAAAAATTCCCAGCATGCTCCACCATGTCGTCAAGCTCACCATACTTATTAACCTATCGAATGAGCTAATGGTTTTACGGATACTGGAAAGCGATATGTAAATGTACTACATACCTATACGAGGCCTGGATGTTAGTGAGATGACGATATGAGTTGTGCTGGTGTCCGACTTTATTACCTACATATAACATGAGTATCACATGATTATCCACCTGGTTTCTTGAGCTTAATAGTCGCCTCCAAACCTCCCCTTATAGCGACCCCATTCCTCACACAAAGTTTACCTTAAGTTCATATTAGCCTCACTGGATCACTGTTCACTCTGAGTACTGATAACGTTGGTCACAATATACTAGAGACACACCATTATTCTAATAACACCATAAGAACGTTCTTGACTTGATCTAAAAGCAAATATCACTGCCGCGTCGATCTGTCCGCACACAACCTCCTTTTTCCTACTGTCGTTCTCATCTACCCTCTCAACTTCCCTCAAAAAATCCCAATAACCTCGAAGCGGTTACTTAAGTTAAACGTGACTACTAGCGCCATCTACTCCATGACGTTGGCAAATATTAGCTGGTTCGCAATACGTTCGCGACACAAATGTCTTTCAGCAAGTGTTTGGCCTGAAAATGCAAGAGTTAAAATGTGGACGTTTCGTCGACAAGGTGCAAAAAGACAGGAAAAGTAGGCGTAATATATCCCGTCAGCGTTCTTCAAATTCGTCTCTAAGCATTGCGTATCAAAATGTTCGAGGTCTCAACACAAAACTGAAGGCTTTTAGGCATATTACTCTTGCTCTCGACAGTGATATTGTAGCTGTAACCGAATCCTGGCTGTCTGATTCGGTTGAGGACTCAGAACTGGTCGGTAGTGAGTGGAGCGTGCTCCGGAGGGATCGTACTGGAGGGCGTCAAGGGGGAGGCGTGCTGTTGACGGCACGGCCAGGTGTTAGACTGCAGCGCAGACCGGACCTTGAGACGACTAGTGGCGAAGATCTCTGGGCTTCGTTCTATCTGGAGCATACTTTGTGCCATGTGTGTGTTATATATATACCTCCTAAGGCTGCTGATGATATCTATATGAGTTTTTTCCACAAAGTTGAATCTGTTATTGATTCCTTAAAAGGTGTTGTGGTGATTGTCGGCGATTTAAACCTAAACCCGACTTATTCTTCTGTTAATATTTTAAGCTACTTTTGTTATTTTACAACTGTTTGTAACTTGAATGAGATGAATGATGTATCGAATGCATTTGGAGGAGTGCTAGATGTGGTGCTGGTGCGTGGTGATTCTAGCTGTGTAAAAGTTTATGAGATGGAAGATGGGGGGGCTAGTCCCTCATCGTGATGCGTACCATCCACCGCTGGAAATTGAAGTGCCGTTTACAGGATCAGGGCACAAATCTGTTTTCATGACACCCAGCAATGTCGATTTAAGCCGTGATTGGAATTTTTCGAAGGGCAATTATGAACTCCTCTACCTGTTATTATCAAAGGTGTCCTGGCATGATCTTCTTGAGACTCGTGATGCCAATGTGGCTGTAGATCTCTTTTATGGCATATTATACGATATTTTCGATGCATGTATACCTAGGAAAGCAAGACCTAATAAGCCAAGTAAGCGTTATCCAGTTTGGTTTACGTCTGATATTATTATGGGCCTTAAGAAGAAGGCTAAATTGCATAGGGATTGGAAACGTTCAGGAGACGAGTCTATATATACCACCTTTTCTAGGCTTAGGGCTAGTCTCAAACTTCGTATATCAAGTGCATACGATGACTACATTAATAACTTGCAAGTCAAGCTTGCGTCCAACCCTCAAGCGTTTTGGCAGCATATTGGAAACTTAAAAGCTAAAGGAGGGTTCGAGTCTCAAGTTACCTTCCAGGGGGCAGAGTTTGAGGGGACAGAGGCAGCCCAGGCCTTCGCAGATTTCTTTTCATCTGTCTTTTTGTCAAATGTTCCAAATCTTGACTTTGAACAAATTGTTCGCGAGGATTTGTCTTGTAATTCTAATTACGTTCACGTTAACCAAATATCTCCGCAAGACATAGAAGCCTCAATAAAACGATTAAAACCACGTAGCTCCCCTGGACCTGATAATGTCCCGGACTATATTTTAAAAGGGTGTAAAGAGTGGCTTATACAACCTTTATGCCACATTTTGAACATATCATTGTGTACTGGAGTTTACCCGCATCAGTGGAAAGTCACACGAGTGAGACCTATTCCTAAAACTTGTAACTCAACTCGCGTGGAAGACTATCGACCTATAGCCATTCTTTCGTCGATTGCCAAGGTATTTGAGAGCATTGTAAATAGGCTCGTAGCTCCTCAAATTAAGCCCTTTCTTAGCGATTCCCAGCACGGTTTTAGGCCTCGGCGTTCAGTGGAGTCGAATCTTCTAACTTTGGTGGACTCGGTTTCCGATCATATGGACAAGGGTATACAAGTAGACGTGTTATACTTCGACTTCCAAAAAGCATTCGATCGCGTGGATAACGATGTGCTATTGAGCAAGTTGTGCGATATCGGTTTTTCCCCGCAACTACTCCGTTTCTTCGCTAGTTATCTCCGCGATAGGAGTCAATATGTGCAACATGGCTGCTTTATATCGAACACTTATCAGACTAGGTCTGGGGTCAGTCAGGGATCGGTACTGGGTCCTTTGCTCTTCGGTATAATGATTAATGACCTGGCATCCGTTCCGAGTTTCGCTAGATGCCTTCTTTATGCCGATGACTTGAAGTTGATCTATGGAGTACAAGGAATCTCAGATTGTGAATCTCTTCAAAAGGATCTTGACCAACTGCGCGAGTGGAGCGTAAAAAATAGACTATCCTTTAATGTCTCTAAATGTGCGGTTATAAGTTTTAGCAAGGCACGAAATCCACTTAACTACACATATATTTTGGGTTCAGACGCAATAGTTCGTGTTAGCTCCATCCGTGATCTCGGTGTCATTCTAGACTCTCGTCTCAATTTCCATGAGCACCTGAATGCATTGACCCGTAATTGTTACAAGAGGTTGGGATTTGTCATTCGAAATGCCAGGGATTTTACTGACTCAAGAACAATAAAACTGCTCTACAATGCCTTAGTGAGGAGTAAGCTTGAGACGGCCTCTGTCGTTTGGTGTCCCTACGAGACAACATATGTCTTACAACTGGAAAAAGTACAGAAAGTGTTCTTGCGCTTCCTATACAAAAAAATGTACGGGTATTACCCATTCCTTTATCCTACCAAGTTTTTGTTGGGAATGATGGGATTTAACTCCCTAGAGGTAAGACGCAGCTCAGCACTTCTCACTACAATCTGTAATATCTTACGCGGTGACTCTGACTGTGTCGAGTTAACAACACAAGTAGTGCGTCTGTTTGTCCCAACACCTTCTAGATTTGAGTTTCGGCCTCGTAATCGCTGTCTTTTATCTGTGCCGGGTTCCCGAACTGTGTCGCGCAGGAACGCTCCTTTTGTTCGAGCTTTACGCAGCTTGAATTCACTCCTCGCATCAGCGCCTGAATGTGATGTGTTTGCAAGTAGATGGATGTCAGTGCGTGATGAATGTCTGAGGTTCAGCGAGATGATGGATATTCGTCCCTCCTCTGTGTTATAAGTGTCACCTGTATTCTAATTAGTATTTTGATGTTTCATGTCAACTCTTTCCAATTATACGTCTAGATTGTCTAGGTTCAATATGTAATTTCACAGTGCTTTAGTTTTAACTGTTATACTGTGTTAATTAAAATGAATAAATAAAAAAAAAAAAAAAAAATTTAATACTGTCTTAAGGCCTGTACCGAAAAAAAACTGTACATTTCAAACACCTCTAATTTTGTTTCTAAGTAAGATGATTACGACATTCTTAAATTATTCTTAAATTATCTCGCGATAAAAATTCTTAAATTATTAAAAATATAAATCTTTCAGGTTTTACGCTGTTCGACTTTACACCAGTAAATAGAAGAGATCACTGAAAATTGGGCTTTTCCAAAAAGCAAGAAAATTTGCAACATGCTACATGCTTGATTTCGAAACACTAAAAATTACCTCGAAGTTTCGTGCATTTCATAATAAATAACTAATTTAGTATGTTGTCTTTTGAATAGAGGCCTCGAAGCGGCAAATCTTTAGGAACCAGTGACCCTGGGCCCATCTCAAAGATTGCTAATAGAATTTGCGAAAACGAAGCATACCTGTCATAATTATTGTAAAAACTGGGGTAGATATGCGGCTAAAGAAAAATAAAAAATAAAATAAATAAATAAATAAATGAAAGTCAATTCAGTTCTTTGTACGAAGGTTAGGATAACTAAAGTTACAGAAAATGTGTGTTACTTAATTCTAGGCCAAGTCGAAAATCATACAATTTTCTTCGTACAAAAATCGCATTTGGTCGTTCTCTCAACCATTATTGGGCTCAAATTAAAAGTGTATTAAAAGAGAAGAATGAAACAGCCAAAAAACATAAACAATTCCAGCAGGTGACGGGCTGATGCAGGCAAATATGAAAAACGGGTCCGTAAAAAGCTGCCACTGAATGCGCTAGTAAGAAGCTGCCTATGACTCCTACAGAAAAAAATTATGAATAAAAAAACTGACAATATCTAAAAAAAATGAAAGGCATACATATAGTGATTTTTGTATTTTCTTTGACAAATCAAAATCGAGGGAACTCTTCAAATATGAAAGGCATACATATAGTGATTTTTGTATTTTCTTTGACAAATCAAGCATTTACATTTTAAAAAGTGACATTTGATGAAGTGGAACTGCTGATGATGATCAGAATGGAACTATTCAACGACGCATAGTACACGTTAGGCGATTTCTCCTCTTCGCTGTGTTTGTTAAGTAAATTAGATTTTCGAGCCAAATTTTTGTCAAGTTCGAGTTCTGACGATGGGGTCCATGAGGAATCGAGGGAACTCTTCAAATATGAAAGGCATACATATAGTGATTTTTGTATTTTCTTTGACAAATCAAGCATTTACATTTAAAAAAGTGACATTTGATGAAGTGGAACTGCTGATGATATAGCAAGTTACGACTACCCGAACACGTACGACGATACTTTGTGAGCTCCGTAATTTTAATTCCATAATAGCATTTAAAGTGTTTGTTGTTGGCAAATTTTATATAAATTCAGTGCATTACTGTGTCCTTATCAAAATGTAACATGTGAAAGCTATCAGTGTAAAGTATAACAAGTGCAATTCATACATATAGTTTGCAACAATATTAAAAACACCGTCATAAACACTAAATAACATCCCAGTGAAAGGTGCTCGACCAGAACGCGTAAGCGGCTACAAAACCTGCGGCGCTTACACCTTTTGTGATACTCAAACGCCGTGATCGTACAGCGCTGCGGAGCATTTAGTAGCGTGTCGTTTGCCTCAAGCGACTTAAAGATAACGCCATACTGAGCAGTAAGGAGCCTTTAATAGCGTGCAACTTTAATTATTTGTAGAAAATGTCTAAAATTACAACTCACAGTGTGCAAGATGCGGTCAAGTGCTGGGGTTGTGATGATACGTAAATGAAAAATTGGATTGTTCTAAATGCCATTTGGCATTCCACTACCAATTTATTTATTTATCGTATGGCATTTTTACTGGATTTAAGTTAGATATTAATCTAGAGATTGATGTTTGCACTCTTCAGATACTCGATGGCCCTTTCACTAAGGTTCGCGAGGTCTTCAATCCGTCCCTTGAATTTGGTGAGAGGGCATTCCAGAACAATGTGTTCGACCGTCTGCTCAGGGTCACCACACACACACTGAGGGGAGTCACACCAGCCCCATTTATGCCAATGGTGGGCACAGTTTCCAACACCTGTTCGTATGCGGTTCAGTTGACTCCATACCCGGCGCGGTTTGTCGAAGCCAGGTGGACGTTTATTTGGGTTGAGTGTGAAAAGTTGTTTTTCCTTCAATTGTTGGGCATTCCACTCAGTCATCCATGAGTCGCGTATATCCCACTCGTTGTCAATATGCACCATACCAAGAGCTGGCGGGTTACGGGACTTGAGTCGTTTCTTTCCGAAATCACTGAGGTCTTTATGAATAGGTAGCGTGGGTTGGCATTTGGTTTTTATTGCCTCTCGGAGATGACACTTTTTTCGCCGCAGGTGTGGTGGTTCTATGGCGCTCAGAGCTGGGAGCCAGAATGTTGGGGTGGGTTTGAGGCAACCAGTAATGAGCCGCATGGTTTCGTTCAGCTGGACATCCACGGAACCAGCATGTACGCTGTTCATCCATACTGGAGCACAGCACTCAGCCGTAGAATAAACCAGGGCCAGTGCCGTGGTACGCAGACAGGACGCAGTGGCTCCCCAAGAGGTTCCAGTAAGTTTTTGGACTATGTTGTTCCTGGTCCTTATTTTACTTTTCAGCTTCTCTATGTGCAATCGGTATGTCAGGCTTCTGTCCAGTGTAACACCGAGATACTTTGGGGAATTGTTATGTTGTAAGGCTGTACCCCGGAATCTAACTCTGAGGGTCTTATGTGCCAGCTTATTGGACAGGTGGAAACAGCAAACTTCGGTCTTAGAAGGATTTGGGCACAGGCGCCAATGGGTGAAAAAGTCGTCCAACTTCACCAAATCCTTCTCCAGTATGGGTTCCGTTGATTCCATGCTCCGGTGCTGGGTTACAAGGGCCAGATCATCAGCATACCCGAATTGGCGCGATACAGTACTAGGGATATCATGAATGTATAAATTAAACAGCATTGGAGCTAAGACAGAGCCTTGAGGAAGACCGTTATTGAGCACTCTTACTTTGCTGGTCGATTCACCGAGAAACACCTGAAAGGTCCTGTTTGTAAGGGTGTCCTCAATTAACCTGAAGAGTTTGATACATGGGATGACCTTAAGGAGTTTGTACAGTAGGCCTTTCTTCCAGACGGTATCATAGGCTGCAGTGAGGTCAATAAAGGTTGCCGATGACTTAAGGTTTTTATTGAATCCGTTTTCAATGTGGGTAGTCAATGCCAGCACCTGATCACAGCAGTTCCGATTTGGTCTAAATCCAGCTTGCTCCGGTGGTATTACTGCGTTGATGGTAACTTGGATGCGGTTGTAGACTATCCGTTCCAGCAGTTTATATACGACGCTTAGATTCCACTACCAATGCTGCCGTATAAATGAATTGCAGTACAACAACCTTACAATCACCCAGAAGGCATGTTGGATTTGCCCAAATTGTCATGGCAGTGCAAGAAAAGGGGACAACGAAAATACACCGATTCGAAACCAATTTATGTTAGAGACCGCGGCACATGAAATCGATGTCGACATGAAGACTCCTTTATCATGGGTAACCCAAAGGCAAAAAAGTAACAGAGAAGACGCTGATCAATCTTTGTTATTGTTTCAATCTGGTAATAGAAGTCATCAATGCCTAACAAAAGAAGACGTCCGCGATGTCGTTTGTACGGAGTTACGCAACATCATGTCGGAAGAAATAACCAAAGTTTTAAGCCGAAGTTTGTCAACTCATCTGCAAGAGGTAAAGGCAGAGATGACGGGTCTAAAGGTAGAGATAAGCAAAGTGAAGGAATCCATGAACTTCATCAATCTTCAATTTGAAGATATCAAAAAGGACTCACATCATACGTCACAGGAGTGCAAGCGTCTGACAAAAGAGGTAGAAGTCCTACAAGCTACAAACAGAGAACTAAATCAACGCATTACTCAAATAGAACAACATTCACGTGCCTGCAACATTGAAATTCAATGTTTGCCTGAACACCGATCTGAAAACTTAGTGACTGTTATTATGCAGTTAGCAAAAACAGTGTCCTGCGACATAAAGGAAGATGATATCCATCACTGCACTAGAACAGCTAAATTAGATGCAGCTAGCTCGCGGCCGCGCTCAGTGGTAGTACAGATGAAAAGTCCCATAACTCGCGACAGACTACTTGCGTCAGTAATCAAATTCAATAAAACCCACAAGGATGACAAGCTCAACTCTAGTCTTCTTGGCCTTGGTGACGATAAGGTCCCTATATATGTAGCAGAGCACCTTTCGCCGTACAATAGAGAATTGCATAAGGCGGCAAGAAAAGCAGCAAAAGATAAGAATTATAAATTTGTTTGGGTCCGAGGCGGGCGAATCTTTATTCGCAAAGACGAAACGTCGCAAGCCATTGTTCTGAACCCAACTAACATGACAGCGTCAAAATAGCCTACATATCACTGTTATAATGCTCTCATTTGAGAATTAAGAGTGTTAAGAATACCTGTAGTAGGTTGGTAGAGGACTCTATACCACCCTTATAACCACGAATCAGGCCCCACTTTTTACAGGTAAAGGTGTCAGGAAGCCTATACAACAGTGTTACTTAAGGGTTAGAAGTACTTAGAAGGGAGTTAATTCACCCTCAGCTATTACTTTAGCCGGTTCTACGTTCTCATAGAATCATTAGCTAACACAATAGGTGTGAGACAACCCTCAGTTAAGAATTTTAAACTTGTTAAACCTATAAGAGAGAGTGGGTTAACGATTTAACGCGTACTAGATATCTAAAACATTCTCAATTAAATATGTGACCGCTTTTTGAGAACTCTTTTTGTACTGTTTTTATGTATTAGCTTCAAAGAAATCCAAAACGATCAAACTTATAAAATAAATGATACAAAGAAAATAAAACTTATCACAGCAACATTTAATGGCGATCTGCTCGCAAGTTTTTATTAGGAAGAAGAAGTTTTATCGTGTGAAAAGTGAAAAAGTGCTGCGCCTGCGATTTTACGGTAATTGTATACCATGTTTTCCATCTTAATTTTAACGCGCTCCGGATTAATTAAAGATTTAAAGTAAAACTTATGCTTAATAAAATAGACGCCTTAAAGTTTTATCAGCAACTTGTTCTTTTTGTCGGCCATTGGCAAGTAAAGTTATGTGGCATCGATAGAATGATAAAATAAAAATTATTAATGGAGTATTTTGTACATAAATATTGATCAAACAAGTACATTTTTAGGTTACTTTACTAAAACAATGGCGAACTTGCTATTACAGCTTTAGCTCTCCCTTAACGCATCATTTACACTTTTTGAGATGCAGCATCTTTAGTCGAGAGTATTGTGCAGTCTTTAGTATACATAAGAGTGTAATAATAGACTCAAACAAAGCGTTTAACTATATAGAAGACAATACAACCGGCTAAGCATTTTTAAACCTGATAGAATTAATCATTACACCATTGCCTGTAGAAAGCCTTCAAAAAGGTACTCGGCTAACACAATTAGCATAAGCAAAACTTACGTTAAAGCTTGAAACTTCATAAGAGAGTTATGCAACGCTTTTAGTATCTGGTGTTACGACACACTTGACTAACTCTTTTATGCAACCCATGCCTGCAGCTTAAAGTTATCACAACACCTAAAGATATATAAGATACTTCACAGTAACCATTAAGTAACAATAAACATCAGTAAGTGTCAGCGGGCGCTGTTGTAAAGATTTAAGTGTTACAAACAGGTTAAAGCTATAAAGCTTGACTCTAGTAGCTGTAATTAACACTATTATTACTCTCAATTCTGCATAACATCATCCATTGTAGCTCTAGAACCACTGTTGGAGTGGAATTTATTTCTTAACTCCTCTATAACGTTCCAAGCTATAACTGAGATTATTATAACGCCGTTCAAAAGATTAAAGTTTTAAACAAGCCTGTAACTGACGGTATAATGTTTGTTGGGAAAGACCTGTCTTCAATTAGTCGACTCTTATAAGTGGCGTCTTTAGTTTATTTTTTACTTTTTTAATTGTAGTGCATGAATTTTAAATTATTATTTTTACCGTGAATAACTTAACTGTGTACTATCAAAATTCTAGAGGGTTGAATACTAAAACCATAGACTTTTTATGCAATGTTTCTGTTAATCAATACGATATCATTTGTATCACTGAAACGTGGCTACAGGATAATATAAGTGATGGTGAGTTGTTCGATGACAGATATAATGTGTACAGGCGTGGACGAAATATTGATAGTCCATCAGCTAAAAAAACAGGCGGAGGTGTTATGGTTGCTGTAAATAAGAAATTAGTGTCTTACAGAATGTATGAATTTGAAACACAATTAGAAGACTTGTGGATAGCTGTAGAGAACAGATCTAGAGGTTGTGTAACAAAAATATGCTTATGCTGTGTATATCAACCCCCACCAGTAAAATTTAATGATCTGGAGCTGTTCTTTGATAAGGCTTCTGCAAATGTTATTGGTTTTACTGAAGCGTTAATATTAGGAGATTTCAATTTGTCTTCCGTTGATTGGATTGCAAGCAATTCCGATACATCTATGTTACCTGTAAATAATTCTTGTAACGTATACCAAGCACTTATTGAATTCATGGCCTTTTGTGATCTAAAGCAGTATAATAATGTTATGAACATCAATAACAGGTTACTTGATCTTGTGTTTTCAACAAATACAGTCTCTCTAGATCGAAGTAAAAACCCGCTGAGCATTGTTGACTCTTTTCACCCACCGTTGGAAATGTACTTAGATTTAAAACTTGAGATTACCCTTTCTCCTACATTACGTCCAAAATTAAATTTTTATAAAGCAAATTATGATGAAATAATTAAATATTTAAACAATATTGATTGGTGTTTATTGTTAGAGGCACGTCAGGATGTTGATGAAATGGTGCATAAATTATATCAGACATTACAGGTCGCTATAAAAAAGTTTGTTCCATTAACTAGACCTAAAGGAACTAAATACCCAGTCTGGTTTACAAAAAATCTAATTCGGATGTTACATGAAAAAGAAAAAATTCGAAAACGTTATAAAAAATATAAAAATCCATTAGATAAACTTTCTCTCGATTTGCTTAAGAAACGATGTACCGATCAAACCTTAAACTGTTACAATCAATACTGCAGAAAACTTGAAATGAATATAGCGCAAAACCCAAAAAAAATCTGGTCATTCATCAAACACAAAAGGAAAAACAAATCATCCATACCATCTAACATGAAACTTGGTAACGAACAGGCCTATGACTGCAAAAGTATCTGTGAATTATTTGCGAGAAACTTCTCTTCAATTTACGAATCAAATGTTGATAATTCTGACAACACAAACCTCATACATGAACAATCCGTGTTGACCAATTCATTACACAAAATAATTTTTGATGAAAATATGATCTTAAAAAAAATTAAAGCTTTGGATCTAAATAAGGGACCTGGTCCAGATTGTCTACCGCCGATATTCATTTCTAGGTGTGCGGAAGGCCTGATACAACCGCTAAAATCTATATTTAACAAATCTTTGGAAACTGGCATTTTTCCTCAAACATGGAAGGAGACAAAAATAGTCCCGATATTTAAGGATGGCTCGAAATCTGACATAAAAAATTACAGGCCTATTTCTATTTTATCTGTTATGCCTAAAATTTTCGAATCATTGGTCTATCCTTTCTTATATACCCACTTTGCTCAACAACTTACAGATCGACAACACGGATTCGTGCAGTGTAGGTCTACTGGCTCAAACTTGGTGGCCTTTGTCGAAAGTCTTACGAAAAATATAGACAAGCGTGTGCAGGTAGATGCTGTGTATACGGACTTCAGTAAGGCTTTCGATAAAGTCGATCATACCATTTTGATAAGTAAATTGGGAGATTATGGCGTTTCAGGGTCACTGTTGTCCTGGTTCGGGTCCTATCTGGCCAATCGCACGCAGTATGTAGCAATTAATGGTGAACAATCCAAGCAATTTTTTGCAACCTCAGGTGTCCCACAGGGATCACACCTAGGTCCATTATTATTTTTAATTTTTATTAACAGCATAGTGAGCTGTTGCGTTAATTCCGAACCTTATCTCTACGCCGATGACCTTAAAATTTTCAGACCTATTAAAAATTCTACTGATAGTAGTCTACTTCAAGACGACTTGGATAGGTTAAGTAATTGGTGCTCCCTGAATAAAATGACGCTGAATGCCAAGAAATGCTTTTACGTCTCTTTTACTCGCAATAAAAATATTGTGCCCACTTGTTACACTATCGGAGGCACGCAACTTGAAAAGGTTGATACAATCCGTGACCTGGGAGTAACAATAGATAGTAAATTGAATTTCAATGCCCATTACACAAACATCATTAAAAAAGCGTCTCGTATGTTAGGTTTTCTATTAAGAAACGCTGGACAGTTTAGGTGTGCTCGTACTAAAGTATTGCTATATAATACATTAGTCAGAAGTAACCTAGAGTACTGCTCCCAGGTTTGGACACCTTATTACGAGGTACATAAGAATCGAATTGAGAAGGTACAGAGACGCTTTTTAACACATTTAGGATATTCTTCTTCCAAAAGCCGTAAACTCACATCATATAGTAAACGACTGAAATTCTTTCGATTTATGTCACTAAGTAACAGGAGAAAAGTGCTAGATTTAATGTTCCTTTATAAATTGGTTAATAGTACGGGGCTGGATTGTCCAGAATTGTTAAGTAAAATTAAAATAACTGTTCCTGCTAAGCTACCTCGTCCTGGTTTGTATAAGCTGTTTAGAATTCCATTTGGGAAAACAAATTTAGGTCGTAACTCTGCCCTTTTAAGAATGGCAAAATTATACAATCATATCCCTGGCTCTGCGGGAGTTGACATATTCAACGATAGACCAGAACAGTTTAAAAGAAAGGTGATGAAATATGTTGGCTCACTGGATATCACAAATAATTCGCCACAGATTCACAGATGACTTAAAAATACTTAATAAAATATTTATATAAAATATTTGTATATAAGTAGTTAATAATTGTTATCAACTATTTACCATCATCCTAGTTGTACGAATAGCATTAGTTAATGTAATGTACTGGTACTAATTAATTTAACCGTAAGATTACTGCATGTTCACTGGTAGAAGACACTTATATAAGATGTGGTTACCTATAATTAGATAAGCATCAGTCCTGATTGTCATATAGATTTAAGAGCATGTAAGATGTATTATCTGTTGGTAATCCTAAATAAATAAAATAAAATAAAATAAAATAAATGATGATCAGAATGGAACTATTCAACGACGCATAGTACACGTTAGGCGATTTCTCCTCTTCGCTGTGTTTGTTAAGTAAATTAGGTTTTCAAGCCAAATTTTTGTCAAGTTCGAGTTCTGACGATGGGGTCCATGAGGAATCGAGTGAACTCTTCAAATATGAAAGGCATGCATATAGTGATTTTTGTATTTTCTTTAACAAATCAAGCATTTACATTTAAAAAAGTGACATTTGATGAAGTGGAACTGCTGATGATGATCAAAATTGTACTCTTCAACGACGCATAGTACACGTTTGGCGATTTGTCCTCTTCGCTCTGTTTGTTAAGCAAATTAGATTTTCAAGACAACTTTTTGTCAAGTTCGAGTTCTGACGATGGGGTCCATGAGGACTCGAGGGAACTCCTCAAATGTTCAAGTTCAAGTAGTTTATGTTAAAGTCATATATATAGTGATCTTAGTATTTTCATTAACAAATCAAGTATTTACATTTGCAGAAGTGACATTTGATGAAGTGGAACTGCTGATGATGACGAGCACGGAACTCTTCAATGATGCATAGTTCACGTTTGGTAATTTGTTCTCTTTGCCAAGCAGTTAGGTTTTCAAGGCACATTTTTATATTTCTATCCTATTGAGTTTTTTTAATAATTATCTGGTGCTTTATGTCATGCATGGTGTGAAATAATTTATCTTAAATACAGTCGAATACCCTATTGCGGGTATCTTACCAGTCAACCATAGGGCAAATCTGAAATGTGTCAAGGTGGGTGCAGTGGCAAAAAAAACATGTTACTTCCTTTTCTACATAATTGGGCGTAGGACGCTGTCTTTTTAATTTCATTGTATGAAATCTAAAATCAACAATAATCGTTCTTTCACCGTTCAGAAACAAATATGATTTAATATTCGGCGTCCTCTCAAGGCGACTGTACTGATTTTTCTTTTTTAAAACTAGTGTAAACAGGTTGTAAGGGGTAAGAGGATTCTACCAATATGTCATTTTAAAAAATCCGGCCAGTATCCTAAGCTACGGGGTGTTCTGAATCATCAGTACTTAAACCCATAATCCTACTTTCTGGTGAAGTCGCAGTCGAGTAAAATATTGATATTGGGGTAGATCATGTACAAATTAATAGTCAAAAGTGGAATTCATATTCCTCCGAGTTTCCTATTAAGAGAACGCCCCCTGCAAGTGTATAAGCGCTAAACCTAGATTCAGCAAGTATTTTTTATAACAAGATGTATTTTTTCGCAAAGACATTTAGGACTTTTTGTGTAGATTTTAATAAGCTTTAATGTTGTCTTACACCATATTTTCCCAGATAACGTAGATTTAGAGTGAAATGCGATATTTTCCAGGATGGTGCACATTCTCCAAGATGGTTGCGATTCCTCGAGGTCCCCAAATGTCAAATGGAGTGGACATGAAAAAAAGCGGCCAAGTGCGAGTCGGACTTGCCCATGAAGAATTTTTTAACACGTCATAAAGGGTTCCGTACCATTTATGACGTATTAAAAAAAACTACTTACTAGATCTCGTTCAAACCAATTTTCTGTGGAAGATGGCATGGTAATGTATATCATATATTTTTTTAGATTTTTCATTCTGTTATTTTAGAAGTTACAGGGGGGGGGGGGGGACATTTTTTCACTTTGGAAGTGCCTCTCGCGCAAACTATTCAGTTTAGAAAAAAATGATATTAGAAACCTAAATATCATTTTTGAAGACCTATCCATAGATACCCACACGTATGGGTTTGATGAAAAAAGATTTTTTGAGTTTCAGTTCTAAGTATGGGGAACCCCCAAAATTTATTGTTTTTTTTTTCTATTTTTGTGTAAAAATCTTAATGCGGTTAATAGAATACATCTACTTACAAAGTTTGAAAAGTATAGCTCTTATAGTTTCGGAAAAAAGTGGCTGTGACATAATCGGACAGACAGACGGACATGACGAATCTATAAGGGTTCCGTTTTTTGCCATTTGGCTACGGAACCCTAAAAAGGGCCTTTAATTTACATACATACCAAATTTCACGACTGTTCAGAGATTTCAAGGTTAGTTCTATTCCGAATGCGCTATAATATAACTCACGACAGTTTTAAATCAACCTAAATACTGACTGCACACTCACGTCCTACCCCCAATATCCACCCCCCCCCCCCCCCAACCCCTAAATAATAAATTCCGTTCCGTTCTCCTACGTGTACACGTTAGTAGGGAGGATATGCCGTTTTTGGCTCAGTTTAGGTATTTATCTCCCCCCCGCCTCCCCCCCCTCAACCCCCCGCCTCCCCCCCCCTTCCCCCGCCTCACCCCCCCTCACCCCCCTCACCCCCCCGCCTCACCCCCAATATATATTTTCTTGAATACCTGGGTATTCGATATTTATCCAGGTGCTAGTCGTAATGTTAAACATACATGTTTTTACTTACAGTACGGGATGTTTCATGTTAATCTAAAAGTTGTAACTATTTCTAGTTACATCTGGTAATATTTACATCACACTTTTTAGAAAAAGGGGGTTTTTAAACCTAATTATGTCGTTAACTAGCAAAGTCGAGTATATCTGTATGTGAATAATAAATAAATATCGAATACCCAGGTATTCAAGAAAAAATACATTTTTCTACCCTGTTGTAACATCTCTATATTATGTAATAGGTATTTTTTAGCTGGCCTAATTCAGATTCCTGGTACAGGTGAACTTATTTATACCACGTCGGTGGCAAACACGAATACTGTCCGCCTGATGATAAACTGTCACCGTAGCCTATGGATGCCTGCAACTTTTTTTTATACCACGTCAGTGGCAAACACGAATACTGCCCGCCTGATGATAAGCTGTCACCGTAGCCTATGGATGCCTGCAACTTTTTTTTTATACCATGTCGGTGGCAAACACGAATACTGCCCGCCTGATGATAAGCTGTCACCGTAGCCTATGGATACCTGCAACTTCTAAGTTGTTACATGTGCGTTGTCGATCACTGGTATTGGTGAACATTTTTATACCACGTTGGTGGCAAACAAGAATACGACCCATCTGATGCTAAGCAATCACTGTAGCCTATGGATCATGCGCGTTGTTGATCATTAAAGTATGCGAAATGTTGTGAAATTGCATACGGCGCGACCTGCCTGATTGTAAGTGTAGTCAGTGTAGCCTTTGGACGCCTGCAACTTCAAAGTTGTCACATGCGCGTTGCCTCGCCCCAGTTTGCGTGTTTGAGGACTACTAACGTATTCTAATCTAGAAGAACTTGTGTTATACAACTATTTCTACAAGTCATGGAATTGAATAAATATAACATCACCCAATTTCTCGATCCTGCATTTTATATGTACTGGGACGTCGGTGGCAAACAACCATACAGTCCGCTCAAGTAAGCACCCTAGCCTATGGACGCTTACAAGTACTATTGTATGTACTGGTGAATGTTTATTTTCGGTTGGTTTTGGTCAGATAAACGCCAGTCCATACAATAAGTATGACCATTGGGCGAGGTTTTCGACAGAGGGGTAAGCTCTTAAAGGCGACTCCGGTTTAAATGCTCTAAGGATTGTAGGTATTTAACGGAAAATTTGAGGAAATATTCAACCTTAAACGCTTTGAAATAAGCTTCATTAATAATTCACGAGAGCTGATATTTGCTTGTAATTTCATACAAAATATTAAGGACAGTAGACCTTATTAACCTTAAATACGGCTTACCATATTACCATACCGTATTAAACCTTAAGCACTTTGAAATAATACAATACTTAATTCACGAAGACTGATATTTGCTTGTAACTTCATACAAAATATTAAGGACGGTAGATCTTATTAACCGTAAAACTCTATCTGTCAAAATCAAATATATTCTAGATTAACATAAAGAATAATGAAAAACAACGATCAACTCTAAGTACTAGAAATAAAGTAGAATTTTACTCAAATCGGCCGGCTGTAATGCGACATGCATAATTGAGGCGATGGAATAAAAGTTTCACTTTAAGGGGCTCCCTAGTGCCAATGACCTTCGATCTGAATCCCCTTAGTTACCTTACCATAGCTAGTAGCCAGCTTACCATATTTACTTCAAGTTTATTGTCTTCGAGATATTTGGCATCAAAGTTGAACAATTTTAGGCCAAAAAACTGGTTTTCTGGACATAACTTTTGTGTTAGTTAACTAGTTAGTTTAAAATTAAAATCTCTGACGAGTTTTTAGAGACGACAGACGAACCCAAATGTGTAGATTTCGTGTATGTAAAACCCTTCACAGCAATCGAGTAACGAAAAAAGTGTTTTTATAGACAATATTTAAAAAAATCATAAATAAATAAGTGTTCATGTTTCTTTTAAAATCGGCAGACCAGAATGGAGATAAAATATTGAAGACCCGATAGCCGTTCGTCATAAAATTCTATCTATAGTGCAAATGTAGGAGTAACGACTCAAAACTTGTCAAAAATCTGGACTGGGGACTGTGACAAGAACAAACAATAGCAACGCCTTCTCTGCTACTCCTACTGAAAGATAAATAAGACTATCCCGTTCGGTCATTTCCCCACACCGCTCATGCCATGGTTCAGAGAAATGTTATCATAAATGAGACCACATTACCGGCAACCTGCCACTAGCGCATACGCATTCTAAAATTTATTAAAAATCAGAAAATAACAATGGAGTACGTAATTGAGCTCGTTGTGAGGCTGTGGTTCAGTAACAAGGGGTTGGGGTATAATTATAAATGCGGAGATAGCGACGAAACAAATATTGCTTTCATCTCATCAATCGAGGCGCTAGCACCTGACGTGGACATCTACAAGTGGGAGGCAGCCCGGAGCGATCTGAAGAAGCTGATCAAAGAGATTTTGGAGGAGAGGTCCGTCCTCCAGTTACACTCGGGATACCATGCGGAGGGGCTACTGCTGGAGGTGCTAAGGAAACACAACATTAGATCATTGCTCTCCGTGCCTGTTAAACAGAAAACTTTAATCTGGAAAGACGCGGGGTTGTGGTTCGTGGAGGTGATTAACTCGAAAATCATAAAAAAAATATATGTGTTTGCGGACTAAGAATAATTGTATTTGTATGCATTCCGAAAATAAAAAAGTTTAAAAGTGAATGACTAATTATTTATTTATTTACCAATCATTTAGGTATTTTATCACAACAAAACATCGTGAGGAAACCGGACTAATCCCAACAAGGCCTAGTTTACCCCTCTGGGTTGGAAGGTCAGATGGCAGTCGCTTTCGTAAAAACTAGTGCCTACGCCAAATCTTGGGATTAGTTGTCAAGCGGACCCCAGGCTCCCATGAGCCGTGGCAAAATGCCGGGACAACGCGAGGAAGAAGAAGATTTAGGTATTTTATAACGTCCCCATGCAAAGGTTTTAATACCATCGTCTAAAATTAACCCTTTACCGCATACGAAGCTATGTATGGCGGATATGATATTCAACTATATTGACAAGTGTTAAAGTTCAAATTTCAACAAATATCTTTATAACATGTGGTAAGGGGTTAATCTCTTTTTCATTCTTTTAATTTGTACATATTGTGCTTCATCATCATCATCTCAGCCAAAAGACGTCTACTACTGGACAAAGGCCAAATTATACATGTTATCATAAAGAGGTTTACGTAAGTCTAAACAGCAAGAGTATTTTTTAAAATTTAATCGTTGTCGTACAGGAGCGGCATTAATACCTTTCGTTTTTTACACATTTAATTTTGTTTATGTCGTCTGAGGTTAATATACACGCATACATTTTTGGTCTTAACGCAACCAATTCTCGCACTATTCTCGATTTGTTTTCATCCTTCATCATGCCTAAAACTTTTTATTGACTTGTGGTAAATTATATACATTGTTATGAGAGGTCACATTAGAGTAAATTGTCTATTTATAAGGGGGATTCTACGTGTTTGCTTCGGCTCCACGCACGCATACCAAATTTCAGGTCCTGAGATTATGTAAATGACAGAGATAATAATTAAGTAAGTAAATATTCTTTATTGCACCACAAACAAAACAGATTTACAATGTAGAGAAAGGTAGCAACAGGCGGTCTTATCGCTGTAAGCGATCTCTTCCAGACAACCTTAGGGTATCAGGATATAAAGAACAGTAAGTTTTTATAACAGGTAGTGCACGAATATATTAGAGGAATAGGAAAATTACACAAACATTAAGCAGACAGTACATACAGTACATTTACAATTTAAATAAACAAATAAATATTACAATACATACCAATATTAAAATAAATAAATATTAGTTACATATCTAAATATACATACATACATACCTAATATAACACAGTGACACATTAAGAGAGACAAGTAATGATTCTTCAGTAGGGTTTTAAAGCTAATTAATCCCTTGCTTTTAGATTAAATTGTCTTAAAGGACCTCTGCGCTGTTGGCTTCGGCCCAAGCATGCCTCCCAAAGGTCCCGAGACATGGAAAGGAGAAACAAACAAAATAACTAACTAACTAATAACTGGAACTGGAAGAGATCCCTGAAAGGCATAAGTTCGCCTTTGTACACATGATGTGTTTTTTTTTCTGTTTTATGTTTCTTTTTGTACAATAAAGTGTTTTACTACTACTACAATAATAATAACTCTAGACCCTAGCTAATTACGAGCGTGAGCTCTAATATGCCCTCGTAAAGCCGAAACTCTGTCGCAGATGGGGTAGTAAAGTTGACGAGAATCATTGTAGGTATAATTATAGGAGGGTTTCAGTAGGGATTTACCTATCTGACGTTTCGTATCAAGTTCAATGAGACTCGTGCCTTCAAAGTTCTTTACACTTGTTTTAAAACGAGAAAGTCATTCTGACCGCAGAGATGCATAAGTACTCCTCCCATTTGTCAGGTGGTATAGCGTAGGTGGCGCGTAAGCACGTCCTTATTACGTAGGTGCTGCCCACATTGCTTCCGATTACCAGTTGATAGCTGGGAATAGAAAACGGCTTTCCAGTCTAGTCTGCAATCCGCCATACGCCAAACATGCCTACACCACCTTAGCTGACCCTTCATCAAGAGCGCCTCCATGTCAGGCATCTTGCATCGACTAAGAACTTCAGTGTTGGGTAGAACAGGTTGACGCGTGACATACCCCATTCTATTAACTATTAAAACGGACCAATTCCAAAACCTGTTCTAACCTATTCTGGTTTGCCTGTTCTGTTGTGACCTGTTTTGGAATTGGTTCTTAAAGTGCCTCGGTCCTTGATATTATTACTATAGAAGGGAAACTCCTAACAGAAGTGTCTTCTTACAAGTGTCTTGGGAGCCAAATCAGAAAGGATAACAGACTAGCCTCCGAGATCCCAACTAGGATTGCTGCGTCCACTTTCAGTCGGTTAACACATCGTATCTGGGGATCGCATAATCTAAAGCTGCAGACAAAGTTGTCGATGTACAGAGCCATGGTTCTTTCGATTCTTGGTATTTGTACAAAGGCGACATTCGCTTGCAAGCCACGTTCCATTCTGCGTTTAAGATGGTAAGATCGCGTGCCCAACACTGAAGTTCTTAGTCGATGCAAGATGCCTGACATGGAGGCGCTCTTGATGAAGGGTCAGCTAAGGTGGTGTAGGCATGTTTGGCGTATGGCGGATTGCAGACTAGACTGGAAAGCCGTTTTCTATTCCCAGCTATCAACTGGTAATCGGAAGCAATGTGGGCAGCACCTACGTAATAAGGACGTGCTTACGCGCCACCTACGCTATACCACCTGACAAATGGGAGGAGTACTTATGCATCTCTGCGGTCAGAATGACTTTCTCGTTTTAAAACAAGTGTAAAGAACTTTGAAGGCACGAGTCTCATTGAACTTGATACGAAACGTCAGATAGGTAAATCCCTACTGAAACCCTCCTATAATTATACCTACAATGATTCTCGTCAACTTTACTACCCCATCTGCGACAGAGTTTCGGCTTTACGAGGGCATATTAGAGCTCACGCTCGTAATTAGCTAGGGTCTAGAGTTATTATTATTGTAGTAGTAGTAAAACACTTTATTGTACAAAAAGAAACATAAAACAGAAAAAAAAACACATCATGTGTACAAAGGCGAACTTATGCCTTTCAGGGATCTCTTCCAGTTCCAGTTATTAGTTAGTTAGTTATTTTGTTTGTTTCTCCTTTCCATGTCTCGGGACCTTTGGGAGGCATGCTTGGGGCCGAAGCCAACAGCGCAGAGGTCCTTTAAGACAATTTAATCTAAAAGCAAGGGATTAATTAGCTTTAAAACCCTACTGAAGAATCATTACTTGTCTCTCTTAATGTGTCACTGTGTTATATTAGGTATGTATGTATGTATATTTAGATATGTAACTAATATTTATTTATTTTAATATTGGTATGTATTGTAGTGTTATGATTTTTAAGTAATAATGTAGTATTAATATGATTTTAAAAGGTAATTTAGTAATCAGCAACCTTCTGGTCACAATTGTTATGTTTAGCAACACTAATGTCAGTCTTGACAGCCCGCTTCTAATCAGCCAATCACAGGCAAGTATTACGAAATGCCAACCCGACTCGTTTCCGGTCCGGTTTGAGGCGCCATATTGTTCGCTAAAGGCGGCCATTCCGGTGTTAGCGCTTGATACGTGCGGACGTAATGTTAAGAGTGCAGTGCTTACATTGTAGCCTTGGTATGCAGTATTAAATAAAATCAGTTGCAACGAATATTGACTTTGATTATACAAAATCTCAGAAGAGGGGACGAACAACAAGCAAGCAAGGTACGTTATGAGACTATAATTATATATAGTAACAATATTGTAACGGCCATGTTTATCTATACTAGTTTATTCAGATTAGAACATAAGTACATTGAAGTTAGGAGGCCACGTGTTAGTACGGTCAAATTAACTCAAATTTCACTAAAGTCAGGAACTAATTCTAAGGACTAATAAAATCACTACGGATTGTTTTGTACGGGCTAAAAATCGAACTTTATACAATCGTTACTAAATTCACCCCCCCGGAAAGGGGTGAAATCGGCTGAAAATAATGTAATGGTTGTAACTAAGAAGAGAAAAAAGGTGTACTCGGTGCAATTTGGCGTACGTTTTACAACACTTATATCTAAATTCGCACGTGTTATTTATGTTAATTTAAGCTACGGAACAGGTAAAAAAAAAAACAACATACAAAAAAATCTATTTTGGCCATTGCGGGTCTGGGGAAAGTAATGTACTCGGTGCAAATTGAGTAAATAATTAGAAAAAATATCTAAATCCAATGTCAAATTCGCACCAGGGTGCGACACCCGGAAAGTAGTTTTTCATGTTTTACTGTCGTTGTACTTCGGGGGAAATTTTAATACTATTGGAAATTGATGCAATCATATTCATTTGATTTTGTTTACATTCGCACCCCATAAAAAATTGGCATTTTTATACGGAACATGCAGTTTTGTAATCAAGTACCAAAAACGTAGAGCAATAAATACACAGAAGCGACAAGCGCGTGATTAGTGTGTAATAGGCAGAGCGCCGGGGTGGAGGGGTTGAATCACTTAACACAGTATACAGGTTAACAGATGTATTGTCTCTCAGCTTGTCCACTTGAATCCCCTAATACTTACTATTCTATCCTTATATATAAGTATACTACGTGACAGAAGAGGAAATCCCTTATCGAGTGGAGGCGCAAGATCTATATTAAATGTGCTGATCACTCAATATGCACTGACGTGCCGATATGAGTGTCTGCCTATCGCACCTCCCCTGAAAAGGTAGGGGTTCCCTCCCCTGAAAAGAACACTATTGGTAATACAACTTTACTCTATTCTTATGTACTAAATAATCTGTATTATTTTTAATTACTTTTAAATTGGAACCTATTATGTCTTTTATTTTATAGGGTCCTAAATATAGGTCATTTAATTTATTGTAACATTCATTCTTAATTAATACTAAATCACCTTTCTTAAAATTAACAACGTTAGCCTTACAATCGTATTTAGATTTTCTTTGAATTTTACTTAGAATTAGATTGTTCCTAGCATCAGCATGTGCTTTTTGTAACCTAAATTTTAATTCTAATGGATAGTGATCGTAGACATATAGTGGTTCTACTCTATTTACAAGATTACATGGTACATTACAAGATTTCCCAAACACTAACTCGTAAGGCGAATATTTCGTACTTGTATTTACTGAGGTGTTGTACGCAAAACACCAGTACTGAACCCATGAACTCCAGTTTGTGGTGAAATTCCTAGTTTGTATTCTTAGGTAACTGCCAAGATGTTTATGCCAATTCTCTAATGAACCTATACTTTCATGGTGGTATGGTGTCGAGTTAATTTTCTCAACTTTTAATAATTTACAAACCTCCCTTAATGTGGAATTAATGAATTCAGTACCACAATCTGTTGCTAGAGTTTTGGGAATTCCATATCTTAAAACAAAATTTTCAACAAATGCCCTTGCTACTGTCTGAGCATCCTTACTTTCCAATGGATATGCCTCTACATATTTGGTCAATTCACATTGTAAAGTTAGGATATACTTATATCCTTCATTATCTACATCCAATGGCCCTACAATATCTAAATATACTTTTTCAAAAGATGTTGTAGCTGTGGTGGTTATAACCATATTATCTCGCGTGTTCCTGGTGCAAAATTTTTGCTTTTGACAATCCTTGCATCGTTTAACATAGTCATCTATATCCTTACGCATGTTTTGCCAATAGTACTTTTTCTGAATACTGTTTATCATTCTTGTACTACCAGCGTGTCCACTAGTGGGTAATAAATGATAGTCATTAAGTATAACCCGAATCATTTCCCTATCGGTAACTCTTGTTTTCCCTTGTATTACACATAACCTTGGTAATTCGTCTTGTCCCGCGCGAAAGACTTTTGTTAATAACATCATATATTTTTTATTTTGTTCACTTTTAACTATTATTAACTCTGCTATATTTAAACTTTTGCACAGTATAACCAAGTCTTGTAACGATACGTCTAAGCGTGCCTTCGTTAATAGAGAATCTTGGTTTATGCAAATTGCAGAGTTCACATAAACAACATTGTCAGACCCGGTCTGATTTAATTCCTTAGCGCATCCCGCCATTTTCTCAAATTCTTTATATGAGCAAATTTTCAATTCTGTATCTCCCTTCGACCCTTTTATGATATCTACCACCCTCGGTTGACCAGGCTCTAAAGACGTAGTACCTGAGTCCTGTATCTCTTGTGAAACGTTCGATGAGTGAGTCATTGAACGAGTAACTATTCCAACGAATGCTGAGTTCAAAGATTTCAACTCGTCCGATGTAATGACGATTCTCGACAAGGCATCTGCCGTAACATTTTCTGAACCCTTAATATATTCAACCTCGAAATCATACTCCTCTAAAGCCAACCTAAACTTCGTCAAGCGACTACTAGGATCCGTCATACTAAATAGATGTACTAGAGGTTTATGGTCCGTTAAAATTTTAAATTTCCTGCCATACAAATAAGGCCGAAAATGCTTAATTGACCATACAATACTTAACAGTTCTTTATGGATCGTAGGATAGTTAAGTTCCGACTTATTCAACTGCCTACTCGCGAAAGCTACTGGTTTATTATTCCCATTCGACAATACTGCCCCTATAGCTACACCTGACGCATCCGTTTGAAGCCGAAAAACATTATCGCTTGACAAATCTGGATAGTCTAAAACTGGGGGAGAAGACAGCAAAACCTTTAGCCTCTGAAACGCCGTCTCACATTCTACTGACCAATCAAATTCAACGCCCTTTTTAACCAATCGATTTAAGGGATATACTACTTCTCCGAAATTCTTTATGAATCTTCTATAAAAATTAGCAAAAGCTACGAACCGCCGAACCTCGTCCGCATTTTTAGGCACTGGAAACTTCTTCAACACTTCTATCTTACTAGTATCGGGCAAGACCCCGCTAGGTGTTATTACATGCCCTAAGTAATTTAATTCCTTTTTTAGAAAAACACACTTACACGGGTTAAGCTTCAAATTGACTTCCCTAAACCTCTCAAAAACTTTTATTAAGTTAGCGTTATGCTCATGAAAATTCTTCCCGAAAACAATTACGTCATCCAAATACAAAAAACAAGCGTCCTGAGTTAACCCTGATAACGCTACAGCCATAAGCCTGGAAAATGCGCTAGGGCTACTTCGCAACCCCATTGGGAGCCTTTTAAGCAAATACTGTTTATCTGCAGTAAAAGCCGTAAACTTCCTACAATCTGGTGACAGCCTCATTTGATAATACCCAGAGCTTAAATCCAAATGTGAAAAATATACACAACCCGACAATGAGTCCAATATCTCTTGCATATTTGGCAAAGGAAATTTCTCATCGACTAATTTCTTATTCAACAGTCTATAATCAATGACAATACGCCATTTTTTTCCACCACTGCTATCTAACTTCTTTGGCAAAAGCAATAGAGGGGAAGACCATTCACTTACACCCTCTTCGATTATATCCTCATCCAACAATTTCTTAATTTGTTTCTCTACTTCCTTTTTCTGTGCAAATGGAATCCTGTACGGTTTAACATACACAGGACACGCATCATTCTGTAATTTAATCTCATAATCGAATAAATTAGAAACTGTCAACTTATCACCCGGCATATGAAAAATATCTGCATACTTCGCACAAACTCTTTCGAGCGTACGACTACTTCCGTCATCAAGGTAAGACCTAAGTTTCAATAACCCAAAGAGTTCCTTGACCCTGTCTACTGTCTTTGATGTTTGAGAGTCAAAAGAACAAACAAAATAATCCTCCAACCTACCAAGCCTTGGACAGTAATTACCCAACTCTACTCCACTCTCTCGTGTGTTCAAAAACCGGACTGGAATTCTCCCATCCTCCGGAAACACCACTGCGCCCGCTACGAAAACCCCTGGGGTGACTTCTTGCGGAACAACAACATATTCCCCTTGTACATCCGTCGAAATCCATTTAACCATCTCACACCTGCTAGGAATAACTATCGAACTCGCCGCTCCTAAGCCCAATTTACACGACAATCTATTCCCCAACACATGTTGCAACCTCAAAACTCGCTCCCCGTAGTCTATACTACACTTATACTTAATCAAAAAATCCTCTCCTAAAATACCATTGCCCTTACATCTAAGACCTACAAATACATGAAACCTATGACAAAATTTATAACCTTCCACCAATAGTTCCAACTCTACATACCCTACCGAAACCAAATTCCCACATACTCCTCTTATCCTTATCCTATCCGGAACTATCTGAACCCCAAAACTTTCAATGCAACTATATTTTATTATTGACACATTAGCCCCTGTATCTACTAATAAAGATAATTTCGTATCTAAACAATTTACAACTACGTGATTATTACCCCCATACGATAATATTTCTACACATTCGCCGTTAGTCACGAAAAAACTCCGACTCGCTACTTTGCTCAGCTGAGTCACGTACTAACTCGTCTACATGTGATGACTCTATGACATTGACATTGCGTACTTCTGACTTAGCAAAATTGCCCGATCCACGCTTACTCGGGAAATTTATCCGTCCTCGACCTTGCTGAGTCGCATTGCGATTATAACTGAGGTGCGCAGAACTAAACGGTCGTTGACTGTAACGCTGTCTGTTATTATTACCAAAACCATTTCTATTTTGATTGTAAGGCCGCCTTGAGAAATGAAAACAATTTGTTGCCGGTCTTTGAACTACTTCCGATTCATCTACCGCAATAGTTATTGCTTCCCTAATCGACTCAACAGCCCGCGCTGCTAAAATAGTACCTATCCTGTCACTATTTAATCCTTCCGCAAAACGCCTAATAGCAGTTTTCTCATTTATCGGCCGAAGGATATCGTGCGCTGCCGAATTTCCATCGGCTTGAGTCAAAGTCAGGTTAGCAAACAGCTGTTCTATCTCATTTCCAAAATCCTCTATACTCCTATTTCCTTGCCTACACCTCTGCAACTGCGAAAGGATAGCTGTATACGACTTTTTAGGCAACAAATACTTTCTAATATCGCCAATCAAATCCGAAACGGTCGCGTAGTCACTTTTAATTTTTAACTTAGCTTTAGTCGACAACCGCGTCTTAACAACGAAATTTATCAGAACGGCCTGATCTTTCTCCTTTAACGTACCGCTATAAAATTGTAACCCATCAATCAATTGGTTTATTTGATTTTCATCCACGTCCACCACAGGCAAAAGCGAAAGAGCCGTCTTTAAATCAAAATCGGCCATCTCGGATACCGTGTCCGACTTAACTAGCCTTTGAATTTCCAAAAATAAACATTCGAAGTCGTCTGCTGTTTTTAAAGCCACATCGAGATCCCCAGCTGCAACTTCTTTTTTACCTATATCCTCAACTAACAAATCAAATTTACATTTAACATCTTTTGCTAACAATAACTTATTCCTACCTTGCACAGTCTGCCGTTTGTCCTTACCTAACTTAACTATACTATCCCTAATAACACGTAATTCTTCTAACAAACTGACAAGGTTAGCCATAAAACACAAATAAAATAAACCAAATAAGTATATCAAATTACACTACACAAAAAAAAACCTTTAACACACCTATCTAAACATTTTCGCCCCGAATAGCCCGCCGCGCCGCTCGTCGCTCCCAGCCGCTGTACAGCTGTCCCTTTACTCGTTCGTAGACCCGGGACAAAGCGTAGACTGACAAGTATCCCACGACGACGATCATCAGGACCTCAGTCAACTCCAAGCCCGCTGACACCAGTGGCGCGGTGTTGTTATTGGGCGCGGTCACGATAACGTTATCTTTGCTCTGCTGTCCGCCCATTGCCAATCAACAGGTTAAATACTCCACAATTTGAAACGTAATGTAAGTTATTATGAGTCAAACATTACCCTGTTGATGGACCTGCTATGGATGATGTTCTCATGCCGCCTTCCTGTTGTCTCCTCAGCAGCGATGTGACGAAGCAGAACCTCACGCAGAATTCATGTCCCGGTCGCCATGTAATAGGCAGAGCGCCGGGGTGGAGGGGTTGAATCACTTAACACAGTATACAGGTTAACAGATGTATTGTCTCTCAGCTTGTCCACTTGAATCCCCTAATACTTACTATTCTATCCTTATATATAAGTATACTACGTGACAGAAGAGGAAATCCCTTATCGAGTGGAGGCGCAAGATCTATATTAAATGTGCTGATCACTCAATATGCACTGACGTGCCGATATGAGTGTCTGCCTATCGCAAGTGGCAAGAGAAGGAACGCGCGTAGATGCACCGACGAAGCACGGCTCTTGAGGCACGAGTAGTGGCATGTACCTACTGCAAAAATAGTATGATTTTTTTTTCTTTTATACTACGTCGGTGGCAAACAAGCATACGGCCCGCCTGATGGTAAGCAGTATCCGTAGCCTATGTACGCCTGCAACTCCAGAGGAGTTACATGCGCGTTGCCGACCCTAACCCCCTCCCGCCCCTCGTTGAGCTCTGGCAACCTTACTCACCGGCAGGAACACAACACTATGAGTAGGGTCTAGTGTTATTTGGCTGCGATTTTCTGTAAGGTGGAGGTACTTCCCCAGTTGGGCTCTGCTCTAGATCTGGAATGACATCCGCTGTGCTGTGCCCTACCACACAGATCGAGATGACATTCACAATGCCCATACCTCTCGTAAAAGGTTTCTAAGTATGCAGACAGACAGTGAACAAATTAAATACAGGTACGCTCAATGTTTGTTAAATTCGAAAAATCGCGTTTTTCCATATACTTACGAAAACGTTAGACTACTTAGTTCACTCAATGATTGTTTAAAACAATAGTTCCGTTTTAATGCCAGAAGAAAGATTTGTGCTCGTTGCCCGTCAAAAGTGTCAAACAAACTGTCTCGGAACAATCGCTGCGCGTAGGGTTTGAGATCCGGATATCCGAAATATCCGGATATCCGTCAACTATATTAATATATTAATATAGTTGACGTTGACTCGTTTATATTAATGACCTGCCAAATGATGTTGATTATCCAATAGTACTGTTTGCTGACGACAGCACATCTATAATAAATTGCGATAGCCTAATGACTTACGCACAGGACATTAATACTGAATTAAATAATATTATAATGTGGTTAAATAAAAATAATCTAATAATCAATCTTAAAAACACCAATGTAATGCATTTCTATAATCGCATAAATTTCATTAATCCTGATATAATTGAAATTAACTATGAAAATGACAAAATAGAAAATGTAGACACAACACGTTTTTTAGGCCTATTAATAGATAGTCAACTTACTTGGAAACCTCATGTTGCTGAGATATGTCAACAACTAAACAAATCTGCTTATGCACTTTCTAAACTATCAAAAATAGTAAACCAAGACGCAGTGCTGTCGGCCTACCATGGACTTGTAGTCTCAAGACTCCGATATGGGATTATATTCTGGGGTAATTCAGTCGATAGAGAAAATGTACTTATAGCCCAAAAGCGGTGCGTAAGAGCAATGTGCGGAAAAAAATTCGGAGAAAGCAGTGTTCCGTTATTCAAATTAATGAAAATTTTAACATTTCCGTGTATTTATATATTAGAAATGGCAGTATTTGTTAAATGCAACCCTAATTTATTCTGTAAAGTCTCACAATACCGCAGATTTGCAACGCGATCACAATACGATCAGAAGTTGCACAATGAGCAACGGAACACTACGTTGATGCGGAAAAGCATTTTTGGAATGGCTACCAGAATATACAATAAAATTCCTGACTGTCTAAAAAAATTACCACTATCTAAATGTAAAGAAACACTGACTGCACTATTAATTGAAAGATGTTATTATAAAATAAGTGATTATTTAGATGAAAATTAAATGTTAAAATTTTATTTCTTAAGTATTATGTTCCATTTTTTGTGACTATGTTTTAAATGATTATGTAATATTTAATTTACAAATTGTAAATTTTAATATGATCCATGTTTTATGTTTAAGTATAGTTAGTATTTGTACGCCACGTTTGGCAGAGCATGGTGAGACTACGAAACCTATGTAAGATCGATCATTGTACCTGTGTTTTCACAAATAAATAATCTCTCTCTCTCTCTCTCTCTCTCTCTCTATAAGATCCGGATCTAGCGGGTCATAAGATCCGGATATTACGGATCCGTTAAATATGGTTATTGACCTATAACCGAAACAATTTTCTAATGAAATTTATGAATAATTTTGTCATTTAAATATAGTATTTTCATATATTTAAGCAATTCAAATACTAACAGCACATCAATTTTGATAAGTACATCATGTCACGCAGTAACTTTATACAATGAATGCGAATGTTGCTTAATGCAAACATTAGATCATTGGATATCCTGATGACTTGGGGCTATAGGCTCAAAACAAAAGCGACCTGGAGGCCAAGGCTAGGATAGTAGAGTAGGAAGGAGAGAAAATTGGTCTGATAATCAACCACTAGAATATCTCCAAATGAATAGGGCTAAGATGGTCAGCTCTTTATCATTTGTCATGAAGGGCATAGTGACAAGTGATAAAAATAGAACCATGCTGCCACCGCAGATCGAAAAGAAAAGACTTACCTAAAGTAATCGGGAAGAGGAGATAGATGTTCGAATCCAAAATGCCCTAAGATGCTCAGCAGCGCTTCACCGAGTTCTAGTATCCAAGCTGATCAGTAGACTGTCCATGATTCAAGTCTATAAGACAATAATTAGATTTTGATGAATGGCATCGGTAAGTATTACACTTGGACTCTGAATCAGAAAAAAAAGAACAAGTTCTTAGTTAAGAAGACGAAATTCTGGCGGAATATTCTGGGACCTATCAGAGATGAAGATAGAGAAGATGAAAGCGTAGGAAAAATAGGGAGCTAGAGTAGCTAGTTGCGGCACCCAATATAATTAGCGAGATTATAGCCGCACGACTTCGCAGACTTGGTCACTTGGAGTGGACGGGAGAGAATCGGGCTGTGAGAAGATAGGAGCGATGTAGCCCTAAAACGCCCTCGGGGTATTCAACTAGCGTGGAGTGGTGCAGAATAGAGCAGAGTGACGTTGTACTTGTGTCAAAGGCCAAGATTCTTTTTGGGTCACTGATCCAGTAAAGTAAGTAAGTATTGCTTTCATAGTTAGTATTTCATGACGAATGAACACGAGGTGAGGCATTGGATGTATTTCCAACTATGCACCAGCTAATCCAGATATAAACCCTCCTTATTAAGTACGGTTTTAGAGATAACATTATGTTAGCTATTATAATAATCAAGTAATCATTTAAAATTGGTTGGGATAATATCATTGTATTAAAACATAGTTAAAAACGTTATTTCTGTGTTATCTAAATCCGTTTATTCGGATATTTATTTTGGTGGATATTCGAATAATTAGAATATCACAATATTCTAATTGCAAACCCTACATATAGTAGTGACACCCAGTAGTGACACAAATAGGTAATGTAAATACTGCGAGGAGGATCTTGTTTAGGAAATAATCGGACAGACAGACGGACATGACGAATCTATAAGGGTGCCGTTTTTTGCCATTTGGCTACGGAACCCTAAAAACAGAGCGATCGAGTATATTCCTTCAACAGGATGCTCTCTTACAGCATATAAAAAGGGCTTAACAGACCCACATTGGGACCAATTTACCTGAATAGCGACCCACAAATGCTAGATTCTTGCAACTAGGCTTGGCGAAAGAAAAATGATGGACCAGCGTACACCTCTTTGTAGAAAACCCTTCCTGATGCTAGTCTCAGCTGCAAGGAGCTATTGTCTTGCAAGTGCAAAGAACGCTGTACAGGGTGTGGGTGAGTAAAACACGGATTTAAATACACTATGCTTTGCGCATGCGAAGGTGCTTGCTCTGGGACAAAATAACACGTAAAAAAAAAATTGTTTAATTAGTGTGTAACTTTAATTAGCTAGATCCGGAGTAAATTACAATAAAACGATCTCAGTATTCTTAATTTTGATAATAATACTTTTATCGAAAATATTACTTTACTATAAATATCGTTCAGCAAGTTACCTTTACTTAAACATCATTTGCCTTGCAAATTGTATTGAAACAGCCATCCGACTCTTGGTGGTGTCATCCGGTATGGAACAAAAATAGTGTAATTTGCTTGTTAATAAACCGATTTTCAAAATTTTAATGGAATTTAATAGCTTACTAATGTAGCATTCATATCTTGATACAATGTTTTCCTGTAAAGTTACTAGTAAAGTTGATGAAAACAAAAAACGGATTTTTTTTCGGGAAAATTTAAATAAAACTTAAAATTTCTCGCAAACTATGGTACTTACAAGGTCAAATGTAGGTATAAACGCTATTGTAGCGCATTTAATTTTGCTTTTTATGACCCACACAAGCTTACATGTGATATACTTTCTGTGGTATACGCAATATTCTGAACACGGCACCGGCCATTTTGATGACGTCATAACTGGTGACTTAACCACGTTAGAAACTGTCTCCCGATGGTTTTTTTTGTCAAAATAACATGCTTAACAACATACTAAAATATGGTGCTGGTTTCATCAAAGGCACCTTTTGGGCCCTATATGACCCTAAGGGAAGCGCCTTCATACCTACTCGTATAACATTTTTTTATACAATCAAACACATTTGAATAAGTAGTCGATAAAGCGGTCAAACACCGATAGATTATTAATATGTTGTAACATGACATCACTATTTTTGATCTCACATAGACAATTTACGCACAAACTTGCATTTCATTTTTGGGCGCACTTTTGAAGTTTGACAGTCGTTCTTGATATCCTATTTCTATGTATCCGGATCCGAAAAATTGTCGGATATTGCAAACCCTAGCTGCGCGCTGCGCTATCTCCCCGCCCCGCGCGCCCCGCGCCGTGTGCGGCAACCACCTTCGCTTGCAGTTCGTTGTGATTAATTCTATTTACTTTTTGACAAACTTCCGGTAAAAAAAATCTATTTTTTATTTAGTGCAAATGTAGTGTCTTTAGATAAGTGCCGTTTTTAAAATTTTCACGTCTCTCTTAATTTCCCCCGAAGCACAATGTACAAAATAATTAAAAATACATGTTCCATAATTTGCCCAGGCGTGCAAAGTTAACTGAATGTTTATAATGCTTTAAAAAGCTTAACTTGAGATTGCACCAACCGACTGACTTATCCTCGAGCCGCAATCGAAAAAAAAAAATTTTTTAGGGTATCATACATTGAGGTTTTTTCGTGAGGTGTTTATAGTGCGATTTTGGTGATTTTTGGAGTTTAGACGTAAACAAATTTTGGCTATTCATCCCGGTTACCGAAACGCAGCTTACTTTACGACTTGGCATTCTATTTGGATTTTTGGTGTTTTTCGATTGGAGTGATTTTTGTGCGGTTTTTGTTTTGTGTTAAAAAATTTCTATCTTCTTTTTCTTTCTTTTTCTGTTCTTTGTTTTTTGCTGGTAATTTTAAATTTCTTTTCTTCTTTCTTCTTCCGTTTTCCCGGTAACGCTGGGACTCTTGGTTCCGGAGTTATAGGGGAAACAATTGTTTGTTTTGAAGTTTTGTGTGTTGTCTTAATTTTCGGAAATAAAAATTTATCTTCTTTTTCTTTCTTCTTTCTTCTTTTTGAGCGATAGGAGTAGTTAGGTAAGAGTAAGACCTACCTAGCAACGTTTGGTTTATAACTCTCCGACGTCAGAGTCGGAAGTTATAAATTAAAATCCGGATTGCTATTCCAGTTTTTGCGGCGCTTCCAACTACTTTTCTTAAGTTGGTAAACTTTTGAAAAAAGATAGCGTCGTAACCTGGCTAGCTGGTGTCCGGGCGTTTGGGTATCTGGATAGGGGAGGTGAAACTCCGTATTCCTATCCTAGTCCCAAAATTTTCGGACGACTGCAAGGGGGGAAAAAATAATTTTAGAACGCTAATTCCTTAAGTTTGTAAAGTGTGGCACAGATCACGCTTGACCGTTTTTACGGAATTAGTGTTTTCGGTCGCTTCCTCCATGGTTTTGGAGGGGGAAACGCCGGATCCGGGTGGGGATAAGAGAGGAGAAGGGGGGGAGGCAAGAAAAAGGGGGGGTTGCGGACGATCTGGAGGAATGGGGACCAACTCGGTGTCCCAAAGGGAGGCGAGCCTGGAGGTTAGCCAGGAAGGCGAGGACGGCGAGGACTCTGGTAGGGGGTATATTGGGGGGGGGGATGTATCCCCCACCCCTACTTTGGGAAGATTCTGGTCGGGGGGAAGAAGAGGGGTAAGACGTCTCTCTGAGACGTCTACTGACGAGTGGGGCAGTGTGGTGACGGACGGAGCCAGGAGCTCGAACCGGGACGAAACAGGGGGGAATATCAGAGAGAGACGGGAGAAAAGGGGCAGAGACCACCAGGACAGTGAGGGTGAGACGCCAGTGCGCAAACTGAGCACTTCCCGCCGTGGCCGTGGCAAAGGGCACTACACGGGACTCAGCGCCGCCAAGGCGCAACTGGAGGACTATGAGACGGTATCTGAGACGGAAGTCCCATACAGTCCGAAACCGAGACGGAGCACCGGTAGGCGTTCGCGGAGCCCAGTACAAATGGGAGAGACTTCGGAGGGGTATGAAACTCCTGGCGGCCGCATCAAGGCCTGTGCGCGGGAGATATTAAGTGATGCGGCCAAAAGTAAAAATTTAAAAGGCGACATACGGGGGAGAATCAACTCTGCCTGTAGGGAGTTGATGAGGCTGGCAGACTCGCTCGGTGAGTCCGAAGTTGTCCGCTCGCTTAAAGCGGACAACGAAAGGATGAGGAGTGAGTTGGAGCACCTCCGCCTGGAGACGAAGGCTCTGCGCAAGGCCTTCTCCGAGCGCAGGCAGGCGGAGCCAATCAGGGCAGGGACGGAGACGCAAACCCTTCTCGAGGAATTGGGCAAACTCATGGAGGTCCGCCTGGGGAGCTTCCAGAGGGAAATGTTCCAATCCCTGGGGAACATGGTGAATGCCCGCCTCGAGAGTGTGGAGGGACGACTGCCGCCGGAGCCCATCCGCCGACCACCACTGGCGGCTGATAGGAGAAGGACGCTCCCGGACCAGGAAATGGACCTGGATGTGACGGGGCACCAAGCGGAGGTACCCAGTGTCCCAAGGACACAAAGGAAGGCTGGAGGGGCATCTCAATTGGCCTCCCCAATGGCGTCCAGTCAAACAGCAGGAGCGCCCCGAGTGGCTGAAGCGCCCCCACTGCGGCAGACACAGGCTGGACAGACCCAAACCAGGCCGGTCCCAAAACCAAGGGGCAAAAAACCCCAGCCGGCGATCCCTGCTCCCAGGGTACCGGGAAGACAGGCCCGCCCGAGTGTGCCGCCACCTGCGCCGCCTACTCCCCAACAAGAAGGTTGGTCCACTGTGGTCAAAAAGGGCAAGGCTAGGGCTAAGGCCCCTCCCCAGCCCCAACCACAGCAAACCCAGAGGAAGGTGACAGCCCCAAAATTAGTGGCCCCAACTATGGCGGCGGTTGTTGTGGCCCTCAAGCCGGACGCCCAAACCGACTACAGGTCGGTTATGGAGAGGGCCACCACACTTAAGTTGGCGGAGCTTGGCGTGGACCACCTGAATGTGCGCAGAACGGCCACAGGGGCGCGCATCATAGAGGTCCCAGGGGCGCAGAGCAGTCAGGCGGCGGACAACCTGGTGGACCGGCTCCGGAGTCTTGTGGGCGATGTAGCTGAGGTTTACCGGCCGGTCAAGAAGGCCGAAATCAAAATCTCCGGATTCGACGAATCCGTCACTCCGGAGATTCTAAAAAGGGAGGTTGCCGCCAGAGGCAGATGCCTAGAAGACCAGGTGTCGGTGGGGGCAATACGGATGGCGGCCAACGGGACCGGCTCGGTCATCCTGCGGTGCCCACTGACAGCGGCCAAGGTAGTGGTCACAGCAGGACGCATAGTCGTCGGGTGGTCTGCGGCCCGGGTGGAGGCGTTGGAACAGCTGCCTTTGCGCTGTTACCGCTGCATGGGGACGGGACATACGCGGCCTCTGTGCCCGTCCCCGGTGGATAGGGGCAGCTGGTGCTACAGATGTAGCAAACCAGGCCACATGAGCAGGGACTGTTCCGCGTCGGCTGGTGCGCGGTATGCCACCATGCCGGTTTAAAGGCGGGACACGTGATGGGAGGGCTGGCCTGCACCCCCCCACCAGTCAGAGGAAAGGAGGCATACGCTGCTGGTCCTGCACATTCCGCAGCGGCCGCGCCCCGGGATGTACCTGAAAATCGGACGGATCAGCAGCACATGGAAACTTAATGCCTCCTGGACAAAACTTGGAATTGCTCCAGTGCAACCTCAACCACTCTGCGCGTGCACAGGATCTTATGATCCAGCACATGGCGGAGTGGGAGGTTGCTGCGGCTGCTGTAGCGGAGCCATACTATGTCCCGCAGCAGGCTAACTGGGTGGGTGACGGGGTAGGCACGAAAGCCACGGTGGCCATTGTGGCGCCGGCCATGGGCGGTCTGCCCCTCTCCAGAGTCTCCACGGGCCCTGGTTATGTGGTGGCCAAATTGGGGGACATGGTATTGATTGGCGTGTACTTCTCCCCAAATAGGCCACTACACGAGTTCGAGGCCTACCTGGAGAGACTGGGACGGGCGGTGGCTGGTGCGGCTCCCTCCCCCATAATGGTCCTGGGGGATCTCAACGCCAAGTGCGCAGCATGGGGCTCCCCTAGGACCGACCCCAGGGGAACAGAGCTCCTCGAGTGGTTGGTCGGGCTGGGGCTTGAAGTGGTGAACCAGGGCACAGCCAACACCTGCGTGCGCCTGGGGGGGGGGTCTGTTATTGACATCACTCTGGCCTCCCCAGTGGCGGCAGCGAGCATTGCGGATTGGCGTGTCCTGGAGGACACCGAGACCCTCTCTGATCATCTATACATTAGAATGAGGGTCTCCAGGGCCCAGCAAGGTCAACAGCCCAGGCAAGCGAGGGACACGAGGAGATCTCCGAGGTGGAGCCTGGCCACCCTGGATCGGGAGGCGGCCAGAGAGGCGGCCATGGTGGAGGCCAGATGGGGGCGTCAAATGCCAGAGGAAGCCAATGTGGACAGTATGGCCCTTGGCTTCCGCGCTTCCCTCACACGGGCATGCGACGCCTCAATGAGGAGAGCGGGGCCTCCTCGGAGAAAAAAGGCGACGTATTGGTGGTGTCCGGAAGTGGCCGCTCTCCGGACTGCCAGTAATGCCGCGAGACGGCAATTCACGCGCTGTCGGAGGAGGCGGCACACCCAGGAGGAGCTGGAAGCGTACCACCGGGCGCTGAATGAGGCCAAGAAGGCCCTCAACCTTGCCATCACCAAGGCAAAGGATGCGGCGTACGGGGCCTTTTTGGCCTCGTTAGATGAGGACCCATGGGGACGGCCTTATAAACTTGTAAGGAAGAAGCTCCGTCAGGCCGCCCCCATGGATGCCATGGATATGGGGACCCTCCGGGGTATTTTAGAAGGTTTGTTCCCTCCAGCCCCAGACTTCGCCCCTCCTGCAATGGTGGTCCCCGGGGAGGAGGAGCCGCTGGATCCTGAGGAGGTGCCCCTTGTGAATGAGGGCGAAATGGCCCGTGTCGCCCACAGGGTTAGGGCCTGCAGGAAAGCCCCTGGCCCAGACGGGGTCCATGGGAGGGTCCTACCCATCGTGATGGAGCACCTTGGAGACTGTCTCCAATCCATCTTTAATCGGTGCCTTAAGGATGGACAGTTTCCAAGGTGCTGGAAAGAAGGTATTGTGTGCCTCCTCCGGAAGGAGAACAGGCCGGCGGACTCCCCATCCGGATGGAGGCCAATAGTCCTGTTGGACGAAGCGGGCAAAATGCTGGAACGCATATTGGCGTCAAGAATAAACCGGCACTTACAGGAGACGGGCCCCAATCTCACTGGACGCCAATATGGGTTCCGAAGCGGCAGGTCCACGATGGACGCATTGGGGGCACTTCGGGCCTTCCGTGAGAATGCTTTAAAGAGGGGGGAGGGTACCATTGCGGTGTCTCTGGACATCGCCAACGCGTTCGGTACCCTCCCGTACTCGGTGATACGGGAGGCCCTGAGGTACCACGAGGTGCCCCCATACCTGAGGCGAGTCGTAGACCACTACCTGTCAGATAGGGTGGTGGTCTGCAGCACGCCCGAGGGGCGACTGGAAAGGCGGATGGCCTGCGGTGTTCCCCAGGGGTCGGTGCTTGGACCCCTGTTGTGGAACATCGGCTTCGACTGGGCCATCCGAGCAGAGCTGCTCCCCCGGATGGCCCTCATGTGTTACGCCGATGACACGATGGTGGCCATTCGGGGTAAGGACCTGGGGGAGGCAATGCGGAGGGCGGAAGTGGCGGCGGACCTCATGATTCATAGGATCCGCCTCCTAGGACTGAGAGTCTCCCTCACAAAGACTGATGCAATAGTCTTTGCGAGGAGAGGTTGGAGGGTGCCCGCCGGGTCCTCCCTCAGAATAGCCGGCGAGGATGTCCAGGTGAGGCCCCATATAAAGTACCTCGGCCTCACGCTGGACAGATGTTGGAACTTCGGGGAGCACTTCCGCCAAATTGCTCCCCGAATAGTGACGGCGGCGTCGGAGATGGGTCGGCTGTTGCCCAACGTGGGAGGACCGTCACATGCCTGCAGACGTCTATACGCTGGAGTAGCCCGATCCATGGCCCTCTATGGGGCCCCGATCTGGGCCGACAAACTCAACGGGGAGAACAAAGCCCTGCTTCGGAGGCCCCAACGGGTAATAGCTGTACGCGTCTGCAGGGCCTATGTGACGGTGAGTTGGGCGGCAGCGTGCGTATTGGCGGGCACCTCCCCTTGGGAACTGGACGCTGAGGTGCTCGCTGATGCGCACAGACGGAGAATCAGGAGTAGGGAGACGGGCGACTTCCCTGCTCCTGAAGAAGTGAGGGAGGCACGCAGAATGGCGCAGAGGAGATTGCGCGAAAAGTGGAAGGAGGACCTGGAGAACTCCCCCTATGGAACCTACACCATAGGGGCAGTTCTCCCGTCGCTAGACCGATGGCTTGACCGGACGCACGGCAGGGTTGGGTTTAGACTGGTGCAGGTACTGACCGGACACGGGTGCTTCGGTCACTACCTGCACTGGATCGGTCGCGAGCCTACCCAATCCTGCCATCAATGTGACGAGACGGATGACACCGCCCAGCACACCCTGCAGGTGTGCAATCGCTGGGCGGTGGAGCGGAGTGCGCTGGTGGTAGCCATCGGGACCAATGATCTCTCGCTGCACAGTGTCGTGGCGGCCATGCTGGGCAGCGAGAGATCCTGGGAGGCGGTGACCTCCTTTTGTGACGCGGTTGTCTCGCAAAAGGAGGTCGAGGAGCGGGAGCGCGAAGAGGATCCAAACGCGCTCCCGATCAGGCGAAAAAGAGCGGGCAGGAGGGCTAGGCGGTTCGCCATTGCGAACCGCGCTATACCCCAGTAGGGCAGCGGGTGGGGGACCCGCACAACACGGCCCTACATGGGAGGGGGGAGAGTCAGTTATGCGTTTGCTGACTCTCCCCAATCTGGTGTGAAGTCCCGGTTCATCCGGGTCGGGACCGCCGGGGGGGTGCTGAGGTGACATGCCTGCGAGCCCCCAGCACCCCCCTTAACGGCATGGACGGAAACGCCGCAGGGGAGGTTAGTGGGTATTCTCCTCCTCTCCCTCTGAATAGCAGAGGGGGTTACGGAAGGAGCGAGTCCCACATACCGCCCCCCCAATGGGCTTCCCTCGCCCGGGGGGCGATGATGCGTAAATGCATTCACCCCTGCGATACCAAAAAAAAAAAAAAAAAAAAAAAAAAGGGTATCATACATTGCACATCTTTTTAATTAAGATATACTATGCACCAAGGTGTTCTCTATACACTACTTAGCTTGAACCCAATAACTTTTAATTTACTCCAAAATTACGGCACTTTATAGTTTATACCTAAAATTTAACGGTCTTCCGTACATAATAGAAACGGTGCAACTCGGGGGAAATAATCTAGTTGCGCCATCTAACGAATCCAAAAAAAGCACGACTACACGACTTACTTCCATACTTTTCGTTAACTTGACTATACTATGTGTCTTTTGAAGTTTAGTAGGTTGGTTGATTAGTACGAGTAGCTAACGAAACGAAACGTTGTGTGTGCTGCTAGTATGTTTCTTAAGTTGATCATTGGAATAGATAGATAGTAAGTGACCATGTGTGTTACTGCTAGAGGGCCAAGTGTGCCTGTAGTGAAACAAAGAATATTGTGCTAGTATGCGACCATGTGTGTTGTTTCTCAAGGGCCATGTGTGCCTGTAGTAAAACACGGAATAGTTAGCTAGTACGCGACCATGTGTGTTGCTGCTCCAGGGCCATGTGTGCCTGTAGTAAAACACGGAATAGTTAGCTAGTACGCGACCATGTGTGTTGCTACTCAATGGCCATGTGTGCCTGTAGTAAAACAAGGAATAGTTGGTTAGTTAGTATACTTAGTATGCGACCATGTGCGTTGCTGCTCAAGTGCCATGTGGGCCTGTATTTTATAGTTGCATGTCACCATGCGTGGGTCGTTGGAGTTGGAGTTCGAGTTGGAGTTCGAGTTGGAGTTCGAGTTGGAGTTCGAGTTGGAGTTCGAGTTGGAGTTCGAGTTGGAGTTCGAGTTGGAGTTCGAGTTGGAGTTCGAGTTGGAGTTCGAGTTGGAGTTCGAGTTGGAGTTCGAGTTGGAGTTGGAGTTCGAGTTGGAGTTCGAGTTGGAGTTCGAGTTGGAGTTCGAGTTGGAGTTGGAGTTAGAGTTGGAGTTCGAGTTGGAGTTCGAGTTGGAGTTCGAGTTGGAGTTCGAGTTGGAGTTAGAGTTGGAGTTAGAGTTGGAGTTAGAGTTCGAGTTTGAGTTAGAGTTGGAGTTAGAGTTCGAGTTGGAGTTCGAGTTGGAGTTAGAGTTGGAGTTGGAGTTCGAGTTGGAGTTAGAGTTGGAGTTCGAGTTGGAGTTAGAGTTGGAGTTCGAGTTGGAGTTCGAGTTGGAGTTCGAGTTGGAGTTCGAGTTGGAGTTGGAGTTAGAGTTCGAGTTGGAGTTCGAGTTCGAGTTGGAATTCGTATTGGAGTTAGAGTTGGAGTTCGAGTTGGAGTTCGAGTTGGAGTTCGAGTTCGAGTTGGAGTTGGAGTTGGAGTTGGAGTTGGAGTTGGAGTTCGAGTTCGAGTTCGAGTTCGAGTTCGAGTTCGAGTTCGAGTTGGAGTTGGAGTTGGAGTTGGAGGTCGAGTTGGAGTTGGAGTTCGATTTGGAGTTCGAGTTGGAGTTCGAGTTTGAATTCGAGTTGGAGTTCAACTTCGAGTTGAACTTCGAGTTCGAGTTGGAAAACTCGATAGGATACTCGATAGCAAACTCGATAGGAGACTCGAATCTTTAGTTTTGAAACCGAATCTGGTTTAAGTTAAGTTTTGAAAGCTTGAACTAATTGTAACTTTTATTTTAAATTTTGTCCCGAGGTCATGGCGTCCGATACCGAAGACGAGACATCAGACGGTCCACGACGCGAGCACACCCAAGTTACACGGAAGAAGCGGAGACCAGGGATGCTGTCTTCGTGCCATGGACCAAGAAAGAAGACCCGCAAGACTGTTCCAGCGGCAAGTTGGACTGTCGAGGATGTTGCCCCAGCCGACGCCGCCACGCCGGCACTTGAACAACCTACTGAGGTGCCAGAAGGACAGCCAGTTCCACCGGTCGAGGCAGTTTCACCACAAGGAGTCACGTTCAATGAGGTACTACAGCTTATTAATTCTTTGCAAGGAGGGAACAAAGACAAGGCACATTACTTGAACAACAGTCAGTTAAATAATGTGGTGCCAGAATTTGATCCCTCCAGCAAGACACAAAGTATAGATAGCTGGATTCATAAAGTCAACGAATGTGTAAAAATATATGACTGGAACGAGAAGCAGACCATACATTTCGCGCTTCAAAAACTCGCGGGACTTGCTAAAAAATGGTTTGAGTCCTTACCGACCGTTGTATATAGCTGGGAGGAATGGCAAGCTAAACTTAAGAAGGCTTTCCCCAATGAGCAAAATTATGGTCGGCTTCTCGAAGAAATGCTAGCTCGCACCACGCGTGCCGGTGAGCATTATCGCGAATATTTTTACGATAAGCTAACCTTACTAAACAGATGTGAGATCAGAGCAAAGAAAGCTGTACAGTGTATAGTACACGGTATATTAGATAAGTCCGTTAGGAACGGTGCCCAAACTTTAAATTGTGAGGAACCAGAAGATTTATTGGATTACCTCAATTCGCAACGACCCCCTGATGTGTCTTTTAATAGGAAACGTAGTGAAGCTGGGCCCAAGCAGAACTCTTCTTCGGGTCCTTCGGGTGAGACCTCTATGACTTGCTTCAACTGTCGTGGAAAAGGGCATTCTTTTAGTAAATGTCCTCAACCTATAATAAAATGTCAAAAATGCAATCGGGTAGGTCACGATTCTGCATCTTGCAAACTTAACCCTTTACACCTCAGGAATGATAGCAAAAATAGCAAGGCCACAGTTGGTGAAGAGCGCAAAGTTCTTAGGATCTACACACTTCGCAACACCAACGACAAGTTTTTTAGAAAAATTTGTGTTAATGGGGGTGATTATGTAGCGTACGTCGACTTTGGAAGCGAGTGTAGCTTGATACGGGAATCCGAGGGCGAGAAACTTAATTTGGCAAAATGTTATTCGGAACTACCAGCAATAAAAGGGTTTGGCGAATCGTTGGTGTTTCCTGTCTATAAGAGCTTCGTCACTATAAAAATTGATGAAGTTGAAGCTTCCGTTGAGGTACTAGTGGTTAGTGATGAGTTGTTGCAGACGCCCTTACTGGTTGGCCAGAATTTCACAGAGTTACCTTTTGTAACGGTTTTGAAGGACAACCGTAAGTTGTTCTTTTATAAGAGCCCGATAACTGAAATGCAACAAGATGATTCTGTGAAGTTGTTAACCCTTAACTCCACCAAAATTCAAGGGGTGAACCTTGTTGAAGTGTATTCAGAAGATTCCTCTTTTTCCGGTGACGTTTATATCGAAGGGCATAGTTGCGGTGAACCTGGAAAGGAGTATCATCTACATCAGGGTGCTTATAGTATCAAGGATGGGAGGGGTCATTTAGTGTTGACCAATTTAACTAAGGATGCGTTGGTATTGGATTCGAAGGTTCTTTTAGCCAGGGCTTCACCATTTGTAGAAAAGAAAGTTCGCCATGTAAATAGGATTACCTGCGACATCTCATCATTGGAGCCAATTGAGAATACCGATATCAAGGTAGGCAAGGACGTCAGTTCAGAGTTTGTCGATAGGTTGCATACGCTTCTTCAATCCTACCGTGATTGTTTTGCGTCAAATCTGAGCGAAATAGGATCGGCTAAAGATGTTGAGATGACGATAGACTTATTGGATAACCGGCCAGTAGTCTACAGGCCTTACAGACTGTCCCATGTTGAGAGGGAGCAGGTGCGCAACACAATTGAGGAACTTTTACGCAATGATATTATTCAAGAGTCGAACTCTGATTACGCCAGTCCCATCTTAATGGTAAAAAAAAAAACGGGTGAACAACGATTATGTGTCGACTTCCGGGCTTTGAATAATAAAACAAAAAAAGATTGCTTCCCGCTTCCCCTGATCGAAGACCAGTTGTCAAACTTAAGTGGTAACCGCTTTTTCACCACTCTAGATCTTGCGTCTGGTTACTATCAGGTACCCATGGCGGAAGATAGTCGACGCCTCACAGGATTTGTAACACCAGATGGGCACTATGAATTTAAGAGGATGCCGTTTGGTCTTGCCAATGCGCCGGCAGTCTTTCAGAGGCTTATTAACCGAATGCTTGGATCGAAGCGATTTGAATCCGCATTGGCATACCTGGACGACATCCTTGTGCCGTCTGGTGATCTAGAGCAAGGTATTGAGAGATTAGAAGATGTCTTGAAACTCATCAGGGAGAATGGTCTTACACTTAAACTGTCAAAATGTCGATTCTTCGACAACACAATTAATTACCTTGGCTATGAAATCTCTGCCGATGGGATTCGGCCCAATGAAGATAAAATTTTGGCAGTCAAGACATTTCCTATTCCTCAGACAGTGCACGAGGTTAGGCAGTTTTTGGGCCTGGCTGGGTATTTCAGAAGATTTGTGAAAGGTTTTGGTGAGATTGCTAGGCCACTCACAACTCTACTGAAAAAAGATGTCGCATTCAAATGGTCTGAAGTAGAGCTCCAGGCTTTCACCACGTTGAAAGAAATGTTGGTCGATCGTCCAATATTAGCTTTATATAACCCTAAACTTGACACCGAGCTTCATACGGATGCAAGCTCTCTTGGAGTGGCTGGGATACTGCTACAGTGGCAAGAAAATCCTCGTGTATTGAAACCAGTAGCCTATTTTAGTAGGCAGACCACTCCGGAAGAGCGTCACTTGCATTCGTATGAGCTAGAAACTTTGGCCATAGTGAACTCTCTAAAAAAGTTTAGAGTGTACCTATTAGGGATTAATTTTAAGGTTGTGACAGACTGTAACGCTATCAGAACAACGTTAACCAAGCGTGACTTGGTACCTCGAATTGCCAGATGGTGGCTCCAAATTAGCGAGTTCACCTTCGATATAGAGTATAGGGCTGGTACACAAATGAGCCATGCTGACGCTCTTAGTCGCAATACTAGGTTGACAGATAACGACAACGACTCGCATACTTACACCGTTTATAACATAGAAAAAGATAATTGGCTTTTGACCTTACAGCTGTCCGATCCTGATGTAGCACGTATCGTGAAGGTTCTTAGGCCGGAAAATGACGAGGAGGCTAGGGATATTAAGAAAAACTATGTATTCAAAGATCATAAGCTTTATAGGAGAGTAGGCGATGCATTGCGTTTGGTAGTGCCACGAAGCGCGCGGTTTCAAATTTGTCACGCAAACCATGACGATATCGGACACCTAGGCGTAACCAAGACTATTGAGAGGATTCAAGGGCATTACTGGTTCCCTAAACTTCGACGTTTTATAAAAAAATACGTGAGCAACTGTATATCTTGCGCGTATAATAAGGATAGTTCCGCTAGAAAAAAGCAAGGCCAATTGTATCCCATACCAAAAGGCGACAAACCGTTTCACACGATTCACGTGGACCACTTAGGTCCGTTTGTAAGGAGTGTTAGTGGTAATACGTATATTTTGACAATTGTAGACGGATTCACTAAATACGTTTTTGTGAAACCGGTAAAGAATACTAAGACAAAAACCACAGTGAAAGTATTAGAGGATGTTTTTCATGATTTCATTTATCCCTCTCGAATCATTTCCGACCGAGGCACCTCGTTTACATCAGCGGCCTTCAAAAAGTTTTGCGATTCTAATGGTATCAAACATATCCTAAACGCAGTGGCTTGCCCTAGGGCAAACGGCCAAGCCGAAAGATTCAATCAGACCATATTAAATTCCATGATGAGGCATAATTCAGGTCAGGACGAACGTGGATGGGACGTGTGTCTAAAAAAAATTCAGTGGGGCATAAATAACACCATCAATTGTACCACCCAGAGAACTGCATCAGAGACTCTTTTTGGCATTAAATCTCAAGATGGTCTCTCAAACAAGTTGGGTGTTGAAACCGACGTCGCTAGCAAATCCATGACGGATTTGAGGAGAGAAGTCGATGACAACATTCAAATGAGCCAGACAAAACAGAAACTAAGATTCGATTTTGGAAGAGTCCCCGCTGCAGTTTTTAAGGAAGGGGATTTGGTAAAATTAACTCGCACTAATTTTTACAACAAAGGAAATAGCACAAAACTGTTGTCTAAATTTATTGGTCCCTATAAAGTCATAAAGATTTTGGGCAACGATAGGTACAAAATAGCCGACATTCCCGGATTCGGCAAAAAGAAAAGATTATTTAAGAGTGTCGTCGCAGCCGATAGGTTAAGACCTTGGATTAAAATCAACTCACCCAAACCTGATTCAAATAAATGTTTCTCTAGTAGTAGTTCTAGTGAAACCTCAGATTGTGAAACCGATGATAATATTCCCTTGTCAGAATTAAAAAAGAGATCTCAAAAGAATTAGAGGATAGATTTTTGTTTCATAATGTTAAACGTTATCAGTAGTACCAGTGTATTTTCTAAATGGCAGAGTGTTATGATTAATTTACTCCTAGTCTATCCTAATACAGCATCAGATTTTAGAAGATAATACAGGTCAATGTTATAAGATGAGTAGAACCATAGTAGTTATAAGATTAATATAAACAGTAATAGTTCATTGTCATAAATGCGTTATTGACAATATGTTGTATGTTAATTAATTAATTAAAATTAGAATCTAGGACGAATTTAAATTAAGTAAAATTAAAATTGTAATATGTAAAGTCATTAAAATGTTATTTGTAATCAAATTTTAATAAGATTATTTATTTTATTTACAATGTGTAATGAGTGTACACCGGGACGGTGTACGAGTCGGATTGCCGAGTGTTATGATTTTTAAGTAATAATGTAGTATTAATATGATTTTAAAAGGTAATTTAGTAATCAGCAACCTTCTGGTCACAATTGTTATGTTTAGCAACACTAATGTCAGTCTTGACAGCCCGCTTCTAATCAGCCAATCACAGGCAAGTATTACGAAATGCCAACCCGACTCGTTTCCGGTCCGGTTTGAGGCGCCATATTGTTCGCTAAAGGCGGCCATTCCGGTGTTAGCGCTTGATACGTGCGGACGTAATGTTAAGAGTGCAGTGCTTACATTGTAGCCTTGGTATGCAGTATTAAATAAAATCAGTTGCAACGAATATTGACTTTGATTATACAAAAGTAATATTTATTTGTTTATTTAAATTGTAAATGTACTGTATGTACTGTCTGCTTAATGTTTGTGTAATTTTCCTATTCCTCTAATATATTCGTGCACTACCTGTTATAAAAACTTACTGTTCTTTATATCCTGATACCCTAAGGTTGTCTGGAAGAGATCGCTTACAGCGATAAGACCGCCTGTTGCTACCTTTCTCTACATTGTAAATCTGTTTTGTTTGTGGTGCAATAAAGAATATTTACTTACTTAATTATTATCTCTGTCATTTACATAATCTCAGGACCTGAAATTTGGTATGCGTGCGTGGAGCCGAAGCAAACACGTAGAATCCCCCTTATAAATAGACAATTTACTCTAATGTGACCTCTCATAACAATGTATATAATTTACCACAAGTCAATAAAAAGTTTTAGGCATGATGAAGGATGAAAACAAATGGAGAATAGTGCGAGAATTGGTTGCGTTAAGACCAAAAATGTATGCGTGTATATTAACCTCAGACGACATAAACAAAATTAAATGTGTAAAAAACGAAAGGTATTAATGCCGCTCCTGTACGACAACGATTAAATTTTAAAAAATACTCTTGCTGTTTAGACTTACGTAAACCTCTTTATGATAACATGTATAATTTGGCCTTTGTCCAGTAGTAGACGTCTTTTGGCTGAGATGATGATGATGAAGCACAATATGTACAAATTAAAAGAATGAAAAAGAGATTAACCCCTTACCACATGTTATAAAGATATTTGTTGAAATTTGAACTTTAACACTTGTCAATATAGTTGAATATCATATCCGCCATACATAGCTTCGTATGCGGTAAAGGGTTAATTTTAGACGATGGTATTAAAACCTTTGCATGGGGACGTTATAAAATACCTAAATCTTCTTCTTCCTCGCGTTGTCCCGGCATTTTGCCACGGCTCATGGGAGCCTGGGGTCCGCTTGACAACTAATCCCAAGATTTGGCGTAGGCACTAGTTTTTACGAAAGCGACTGCCATCTGACCTTCCAACCCAGAGGGGTAAACTAGGCCTTGTTGGGATTAGTCCGGTTTCCTCACGATGTTTTGTTGTGATAAAATACCTAAATGATTGGTAAATAAATAAATAATTAGTCATTCACTTTTAAACTTTTTTATTTTCGGAATGCATACAAATACAATTATTCTTAGTCCGCAAACACATATATTTTTTTTATGATTTTCGAGTTAATCACCTCCACGAACCACAACCCCGCGTCTTTCCAGATTAAAGTTTTCTGTTTAACAGGCACGGAGAGCAATGATCTAATGTTGTGTTTCCTTAGCACCTCCAGCAGTAGCCCCTCCGCATGGTATCCCGAGTGTAACTGGAGGACGGACCTCTCCTCCAAAATCTCTTTGATCAGCTTCTTCAGATCGCTCCGGGCTGCCTCCCACTTGTAGATGTCCACGTCAGGTGCTAGCGCCTCGATTGATGAGATGAAAGCAATATTTGTTTCGTCGCTATCTCCGCATTTATAATTATACCCCAACCCCTTGTTACTGAACCACAGCCTCACAACGAGCTCAATTACGTACTCCATTGTTATTTTCTGATTTTTAATAAATTTTAGAATGCGTATGCGCTAGTGGCAGGTTGCCGGTAATGTGGTCTCATTTATGATAACATTTCTCTGAACCATGGCATGAGCGGTGTGGGGAAATGACCGAACGGGATAGTCTTATTTATCTTTCAGTAGGAGTAGCAGAGAAGGCTATTGTTTGTTCTTGTCACAGTCCCCAGTCCAGATTTTTGACAAGTTTTGAGTCGTTACTCCTACATTTGCACTATAGATAGAATTTTATGACGAACGGCTATCGGGTCTTCAATATTTTATCTCCATTCTTGTCTGCCGATTTTAAAAGAAACATGAACACTTATTTATTTATGATTTTTTTAAATATTGTCTATAAAAACACTTTTTTCGTTACTCGATTGCTGTGAAGGGTTTTACATACACGAAATCTACACATTTGGGTTCGTCTGTCGTCTCTAAAAACTCGTCAGAGATTTTAATTTTAAACTAACTAGTTAACTAACACAAAAGTTATGTCCAGAAAACCAGTTTTTTGGCCTAAAATTGTTCAACTTTGATGCCAAATATCTCGAAGACAATAAACTTGAAGTAAATATGGTAAGCTGGCTACTAGCTATGGTAAGGTAACTAAGGGGATTCAGATCGAAGGTCATTGGCACTAGGGAGCCCCTTAAAGTGAAACTTTTATTCCATCGCCTCAATTATGCATGTCGCATTACAGCCGGCCGATTTGAGTAAAATTCTACTTTATTTCTAGTACTTAGAGTTGATCGTTGTTTTTCATTATTCTTTATGTTAATCTAGAATATATTTGATTTTGACAGATAGAGTTTTACGGTTAATAAGATCTACCGTCCTTAATATTTTGTATGAAGTTACAAGCAAATATCAGTCTTCGTGAATTAAGTATTGTATTATTTCAAAGTGCTTAAGGTTTAATACGGTATGGTAATATGGTAAGCCGTATTTAAGGTTAATAAGGTCTACTGTCCTTAATATTTTGTATGAAATTACAAGCAAATATCAGCTCTCGTGAATTATTAATGAAGCTTATTTCAAAGCGTTTAAGGTTGAATATTTCCTCAAATTTTCCGTTAAATACCTACAATCCTTAGAGCATTTAAACCGGAGTCGCCTTTAAGAGCTTACCCCTCTGTCGAAAACCTCGCCCAATGGTCATACTTATTGTATGGACTGGCGTTTATCTGACCAAAACCAACCGAAAATAAACATTCACCAGTACATACAATAGTACTTGTAAGCGTCCATAGGCTAGGGTGCTTACTTGAGCGGACTGTATGGTTGTTTGCCACCGACGTCCCAGTACATATAAAATGCAGGATCGAGAAATTGGGTGATGTTATATTTATTCAATTCCATGACTTGTAGAAATAGTTGTATAACACAAGTTCTTCTAGATTAGAATACGTTAGTAGTCCTCAAACACGCAAACTGGGGCGAGGCAACGCGCATGTGACAACTTTGAAGTTGCAGGCGTCCAAAGGCTACACTGACTACACTTACAATCAGGCAGGTCGCGCCGTATGCAATTTCACAACATTTCGCATACTTTAATGATCAACAACGCGCATGATCCATAGGCTACAGTGATTGCTTAGCATCAGATGGGTCGTATTCTTGTTTGCCACCAACGTGGTATAAAAATGTTCACCAATACCAGTGATCGACAACGCACATGTAACAACTTAGAAGTTGCAGGTATCCATAGGCTACGGTGACAGCTTATCATCAGGCGGGCAGTATTCGTGTTTGCCACCGACATGGTATAAAAAAAAAGTTGCAGGCATCCATAGGCTACGGTGACAGCTTATCATCAGGCGGGCAGTATTCGTGTTTGCCACTGACGTGGTATAAAAAAAAGTTGCAGGCATCCATAGGCTACGGTGACAGTTTATCATCAGGCGGACAGTATTCGTGTTTGCCACCGACGTGGTATAAATAAGTTCACCAGTACAAGGAATCTGAATTAGGTCAGCTAAAAAATACCTATTACATAATATAGAGATGTTACAACATGGTAGAAAAATGTATTTTTTCTTGAATACCTGGGTATTCGATATTTATTTATTATTCACATACAGATATACTCGACTTTGCTAGTTAACGACATAATTAGGTTTAAAAACCCCCTTTTTCTAAAAAGTGTGATGTAAATATTACCAGATGTAACTAGAAATAGTTACAACTTTTAGATTAACATGAAACATCCCGTACTGTAAGTAAAAACATGTATGTTTAACATTACGACTAGTACCTGGATAAATATCGAATACCCAGGTATTCAAGAAAATATATATTTTTCTATCCGGTTGTAAGTGTTGTAACCACTCTATATTATGTGCTCTTGCAAATATGCCCGTATGCATATTTTAAATCAAACTTATTCTCTCTCTTATCTCGATCAACCTTGAGACTGGAATGTAGGTACACGTGATGCGTGGGCGGCAGACTGGCGACCGGCCGACGCACCATGCGGGGATGCCCCTCAGGAAATTGTAAACGGATCGATAACTAACTTACACAAAGTCGCATCATAACAAGTGGCACTGGGGGGGTTTCCCTCGGGAGATAAATACCTTAAACATAGAAAGTAGCGCCAACTGGCGAGGATATATGCACAACTACCAAGGGGCGCAGGGCCAGGGGCAGCGGCGGGGATGGGGCGGGGGAGGGCGGCGGCGGCGGCGGCGGCGGGAAGGGGGCAAGTGGCGCCCTCTATATATTTTTTAAACAGATCCATAGCTAACTTACTTACAAAGACGGAAGTAGCGCCATCTAACGGATCTTTGCCGAACTACCAAGTGGCGCCATCTAACGGATCTTTGCCGAACTACCAAGTGGCGCCCTCTGGCGGATCTTTGCCGAACTACCAAGTGGCGCCATGTAACGGATCTTTGCTGAACTACCAAGGGGCGCAGGGCCAGGGGCAGCGGCGGGGAAGGTGGGGGGGGCGCGGGGCGGGGGGGGGGGGGGGGGGGGGTTTTTGAGCCGGGGGGGGGGGGGGGGGTGTGGGGGTGTGAGGCGGGGGGGTGAGGGGGGGGTGAGGGGGGGGGGGTGAGGCGGGGGGGGGAGATAAATACCTAAACTGAGCCAAAAACGGCATATCCTCCCTACTCACGTTCAACGCAGCTGGCCAACTTTATTGTCACGCGTGCAATAGAGTATTTAAGAGCAAGTTCGGCCTGGCCAGCCACATTAGGGCTCACGCTAGACAACGTCCATAATGTGTTTATTTGGAGTCGCCGTCATCGAAAATGATGAGGAGGACTATATATATATATATAATATCCGCAAGACGCGACCTAAGCCCTCCTACACATACACCCGCAACTCGACTGGACAACTCCATTGCGCATCGTGTGACCGCATCTTCAAAACAAAGTTTGGTTTTGCGAGCCACATAAGGGCATTTCATAATCCGGATAAGAATTGTTGATGGGGTCGCCATTGCCGTATACGGCAAGGAAGGAGTAGTAGTAGTATATATATAATAAATTTCCAATTGGCAAGATTTCGGTAACGTCTTCTGTTTGTATAGGAATCGAAAATATCAATTTTGAAATGAAGGTATCTTTTATTTACTGTGAAACTTTTACATAATTTTACAACATTCCGCTACTTGCAGACAATAGTACCTAATAGGGAATATAACGCGAAACTCTGCGTAGGGGGCGCCACTACCACAATCCATCAAAATCCAAATTTCGTTATCTAACCTCTCCATCACTTTTGCATATTCGAGCGATGAAGAAGCAGATAACTAAATTTAAATTTTCCCGGTAGGCCTTTTGTAAACAATCCGTCTTGATGCATCAATGTCATATTTTATTATCTGTGAAAACTTGTCAATCAACAGTTTAAGGCACAGTATGTATAAGTTACTCTATGGTTTACGAAAGGTGCTAGCTGAGGGCCTACCGCGAACCACGTTCGACGTGTTGCCTCCCTGTCACACTTACGTAAGAATTTACAAGTGCGACAGAGAGGCAACACGTCGAACGTGGTTCGCGGTAGCCCCTCTGAACTCTGGCGGCAGAACATTGCAGTAATACTCCCTATTATAACTGCAATGACGATAATTATATAAGCATGAAATTATGGAGTGTGGAATTAAAAAGAGTGAAATCTCTTATGGTAGAACTGTGGCAAGTGTCCAGCTGTCAGCTATAAATAATAGTTCCAAATCTCTCCAGAGTAGCGCTAGTGTAGCTAAGAACCTAGGCGTTATTGACGGAGTGAAGTGCGCTGTCTATTAGGTTTTTATGGTTTTTTGATGACACTTTTTGGTACATGAAGATTCCATTCCTTACCTCCACCTTCCATACATGATTTTTTTATGGGAATCAACTTTTTGCCTTTTTTCACATAGTAATATAGCTTATACTTTATGAAATGAATAAAACCAAGTTTTTTTCATATTCAATGCATAATTATCGTCACAAACCTAACAGTGACTAACTTTTTAACATCTCACACTCATTCGGAACTCGATTTTCTGATAACTTTCTTACATTAGGTACAATGTTTCTATTTGATATTGAAGTATTGAAGTCAAACCTCGCGTCTGGATCACCGCCTCGCTAGAACTGCATCATGGTCTTGATGCCTTTGACGATCACGTTCAGGAAGAACCGCTGCGTCGACTGCGTCTGGAATTATACTTTTATTAGTATTTTTTATGTATATGGGAAAAACATGAAAGATGATTGAAGTGTGCAAAAAGGAAGCCATCACGACGGAGGTTTCAACTTCAAAATTTATTCATCAAATAGGCCATGAGGGCACTTTTCACACACACACACACACACACGTCAATATGGAATTTACATACAAGCAAAAATTATAAAATACAATTAACTGAAAATATCAATACGAACTAAAGTATTATTTATTACATAGAGATTTATATAGTCTCTTAATGTCGAATTACAAAATAAAATTATAATAATAATATTAAAAAACACACACACAAACAGATACGGTCACGTCTGAAAATATCGATACGAAAAAAGTCTCATTATTGCTCATATATGTATTAAGGTAGTGTATATATATTTTAGGCACATTTTTCCTACCGATATTATCAGACGTGACTGTACAAAAAAAACTAAAAATATTTAGAGGCGTGTCAGAACCAAAAAAAATAGTTTATCAAATTATCCTTAGAGATGTATAAGGTCTCCAAGAGTCTAAATCCTGTATAATTAAAAGATTAATTAAGAATGATATTAGAACCAACGATTCTCGACCACCACACACACACGAAAGGCTAAACGTCACCAGAGTGACGTTCCGGTCGCGTGACCTACCTCCGCGCAGTCGAGCAGGCTCTGCGTGAAGCGCTCGCTGAAGGCGGCGGCCAGCTCCTTGCGCAGCTCGGCCGGCACCGCGCCCGGCGCGGCCTGCCACGTGCCGTTCAGGGCGGGGGCTGGAACGATACATTATCCTTACTTTCAATTAACCAACATTTAAGAGTGTGATTTGTTTGCGTCAGGGATAGGAAGGCTGATTATCTGAGTGGAAGGGAGTGCTTGAAAAGATGCAAGACAGATATTCGTAGATGTAGGTTAGTTTTTAATTAATAAATAAATCGTTTTTAAGTTATGAATCTACGTAACGCTTTGGCGTAAGCTGTTATGTTATGATAACTTGATTGAATAAATAAATTTATGGCGTTATTCATAAACGCGTTACTGCCCTGAATCGTTTGTCGTTATCTGTCATTTTGTGCCTTGTCATTATTTGTCATCACTGTACAAACGTAACTAAATCAGGCCCGTAGAGTTTTATGAATAAGGGGGTCATTCAGCAAGCTACAGGGGCACTTTTACATGTAAAATTTTTACAATCAATAAAAAGAACAAAATACAATTACAAATATGGAATCCATGAAATATTACATACTTTATTAGAGATGTATATAGTCTCTAAATGTCGTATTACACAAAAAAACTATGATAAAAAAATACAAACAACAAATACTAAAATTCTGAGTTATAAAAGTCACTAAGTGTCAGAGATAAAATATAATTAAAAAAAAATGATCATTAAAATATCCTTAGACATGTAAAGGGTCTCCAAGACTTGAATTCTTATATTTAATAATTAAAAGACATGAAATTAAATCAGACAAACAGACAAGAACCAAGTCTCTGAAATAAGTCGGAAAGTTTCAGGAACATTGCGTTATCTCTATAAATTTAAGAATTTTCTCCCAGTAAGTACTAAGAAATTACTTGTGCAGACTCTAATTTTGCCAGTTATTGACTATGCGGACGCGTGCACGACTAATATCTCTCAGGAGTACCTCAATAAGCTAGACCGTCTTATGAATAATGGCATACGTTTCATTTTCGGACTTCGCAAATACGACCATGTTCCTTTTTATCGCCGTCAGCTAAATTGGCTCACCATCCGTCGTCGTAGGTCCCTTAGAATACTGAGTATTTTATTCTCCATTTTGTTCGAGCCTTCCTCCCCTGGTTATCTTAAACGTAAATTCACTTTCATCACCCCCCGTCCAGGATGTGAACTCCGTTCCTCCCGTTCTCTCAAACTCTCTATTCCTTCTCACCGTACTGGTTTTATGTCTAACTCTTTCGCCGTTGAGGCAATCCGTCTCTGGAATTCCCTCCCTCTCTTTATTCGACAAGCCCCAAGCAAACCCGTTTTCAAACGACTACTTCGCAAGCATCTTCTGTCAGAAGAACTTAAATAAGGTTCACCATCATGTATATGTACATAATTATATGTATTAGTCTATCTTTTATACATTATATAAGTAGTAATATTTAACTATTTATATATTTTTAATATTATTTGACTTCACGTTTAATTTTTTCCTTATTATTTGTTATTATTTTTTCCTGCACCAACATACACAAATGTCTCTGTTTGACCCAATGGTTGACTGGTAGAGAATGCCTTTTGGCATTAAGTTCGCCATTTGTACATTTTTCTTTATGTGTGCAATAAAGTTTAAATAAAATAAATAAATAATAAGAACCGAATCCATAGTGGTATCTCACGTTAATGCCACTCAGTAATGGCAATCTTCTTACAGCCATTATAACTTTACACTTAACACTCTGATCGTCAAAGATGTCGTCTGACGCGCGTCACAGCCAAATATCACCCTTTGTGCATTCCGATAAGGTTCACGATGACGCGCCGCGCACGAGAGGCGTGGTGTTCAAAGGGTCAAAAACGTAAGGAAAAACTGGCGTCCTTTCTATAGACAATTTAATAGCTTCGGATACACTTTACTGAGGTTTTAATCGTACAACTTCTAAGTAGTAGAAGAACATCATAGTGGGTCTGACAAGAAAATTAGGCTTTCAATTTTTTTAATTTTTTTTATTATTTATTTATAAAAGTTACATCGGCTATGATCACTTATCTGCCAAACTGCATAGCAGTTTGTTGGCAGAAAACTTATTCTACCCTCCAACATTGTGAAGTAAGTATTTATTTCCACAAATCCAAATTTATTTGGTATACACAGGAAAGCCACTGTCCCCGGACGGCAGCAGCGCCCGCACGTCTGCAAGTGCCACGAGACAGCTACTGACCGTCGGCCCGGTGCTTGGAGCACTGCGCCATCCGCCACAGCAGGTGCAGCGCGAGGCAGGCGGCGTGGCCGCACTGCTGCAGCTGCCGCCGGCGACAAGCCACTGTCCCCGGACGGCAGCAGCGCCCGCACGTCTGCAAGTGCCACGAGACAGCTACTGACCGTCGGCCCGGTGCTTGGAGCACTGCGCCATCCGCCACAGCAGGTGCAGCGCGAGGCAGGCGGCGTGGCCGCACTGCTGCAGCTGCCGCCGCAGAGACCGCGCGCGCGCCGCCGGCGAGTCACCGGAGTCCCCGGACGGCAGCAGCGCCCGCATGTCTGTTAAGTTTTTTTTTATTTAGGAAACAAACAGTCACATATTAATATATATAAGCTTAAGTGATAACAAACAGACCTTTAGTTCCATTGAAAATAAAAGAATACATTGTTAATTACAGATCGAAACAGGGAAGGTGTTAGGCATCTTCTTGTCTGTCACGCATACAGGGACTTCAAAACATCGGTAGGTAATAACAAAAGTTTTTGGAAAACATTTCATTTTTGGTACAAGCTTTTATCGCTGACTGTACCTTCTACAGGCAACTGTAATTGTACCTATTATTTGAAAAGTCTAAATTATCAATAAATTTGTTAGTATCAAAAATATCAATAATTGTGTATTCTTCACATAAAATAGATACAGAATAGAGGCAATTACGCTATGCTGCGCCTAAATGCTGGAACAATTTGCAGCCACCAGTAGAAACAATAAGTCGTAAGAAATGACATTCATGGAAATAAGTCTCTCTTTAGGCGTATGTAATTTAATGACATACCCGGGTCCATTTGCCACATGAAAACACTTTTTTTAGTTAAGTATTACTTGTAAAATTTTCCTAATATTTCCGTTATATTTCCTAACTTTTCAGAACCTTACACATCATGAACCAATCATGGTTTCTGAAATTACAAGATGAAACGATAATTAACTCAATTTATTTCATACCGTAAGCCAACAAGAGATATTTATAACAAAGTTATTCCCGAGCAATAACGTGGTTAATTAATGATTAAACGAACTTACCTGTACGTGAAGTTCAATCATAATTACTCGAAGGGTTTCGTTCAAAGATATTAGCATAAATTATACATGTAATTTCACGATAGACTCGCCATTTCGCACTATATTTTGGAGAAATAAAATACAATATTAAAAAAAAGAGGGTAGAAAAATTTATCGTCTCAATATTCAACCCTCACCAACCAGGCGCCATCATTCTGTTTAGAGAGATGCTGAGGTGTTTCCTACATTATTTCACGACCTGGGATCAGGCTAGTCCTAGGGCAGGGAGGGTTGCTAATATCTTCGAACGAAACCCTTCGAGTAATTGTGATTGAACTTCACGTACAGGTAAGTTCGTTTAATCATTAATTACTTTCGGGTTTCGTTCTCGATATTAGCATAAATTACACATGTAGATGTTTAGAGAAAGTGTAGGACGTGAAATAACTTAATATTCATAGTTAAACTCTGAATGCAATGATTAGTAAAGTGTAAGTTTCTTACACACAATAAAATTAATGATTAAACGAACTTACCTTAAGAGAAGTTCTATCATAATTATACGAAGCGCCTCGTCCGTAGTTACGCCGGTAGGTGTTACCACTCTGCACTTAGTTTGGAGTTGTTTTTAAATTTTTATTCCTCAGTAAGTGGGTATGCCTAGATTCCACTTCCTGGCCGCCATCGCTCTGTCCGCTCATTAAGTTGAGAGAAATATTTTACGTATATATGAATACATTGATTGATGTATTTTATATAAGATAGTAAGGGGATGAGCGAAGCGATGGGTGGGAGGGAGTTATGTTACTAATCTCTTCGGACGAGGCGCTTCGTATAATTATGATAGAACTTCACTTAAGGTAAGTTCGTTTAATCATTAATTATACTTCGCGCCTCGTCCTCGAGATTAGTAACTGAAGATATATATATACATGTAGACTTTGAGAGTAATATTTCCCGAAAAACCATCAATGTCGATATACTTATGTAATATAATATTAGACAATTTATACTATATTATAACCTCTCAGCATTGATACAGGAATCATTCTATTTATATGATATCAAAATAAAATCAACATATTTGTAGATATGTTATGTACTGTACTATAAAGTAGGATCGAATAATATCAGGCAAGATATCAATCTTTAACACCTTAAATACCATTAATTTATTGTATAAACTTGAAATTAGTCACTTAAGTGTACTTAAGTAAATAAAAGTCTTCATTGGATATTCATTGGTACAAATACAAGAATAAATGCCTACTATATATAAGATTTTGTAGGGCTATGCAAAAGTTTGTTTCTTAAATTAAACAGATTCTTCATCCTCTAACTTGGTACAATTTTTTGGTAAGTCAACAAATCTGTTAAACCTTAAAATATAATATATAATTATGTTTTTTTTTTTTTGTTAAACCTATTTCTAATAGCTAGGCAATGTAATATAATCAATCGATACGAGATGAATACGTTATTTTTTCATTATTTATTTAATACGGATAACACCAGAGACAAACAGTCTTCATTACTTAAAATGGACCTTTGTAAAACCTTTGTAAAACGTTGCAAAGGTATTGGACTGTCCGCTCCACCCTTTGGTGTTGCGGATGGTGTCGACGCCGACGCCGTGCGCGTGCGCGTGAGACACGGCGGCCCGCCGCGTCGACCATGCACGCGCTCAGTGCGCACTTGATCCGCTGACTGGGTGTCTGCGAGTCTACTGGTTTATGTGGCTTTTTAGTAGCGATGAACAAACAGGCTGTCAGATATTCTTAAGGGCTTTCTTTTATTCACATAGCAAGAAATCGCCTCCGCTGGACATATAAAAAAAAAAGGGTTTTCGCGGAAAAAAGGTAGATATATAATAGGTTGCTTACGCCTAAGTCTTAATGTTTTTACAATATCTGGAATTCTAATAGATATACATTCAGAAGTTATTTCAATGTTTTTTATTAATATTTCACTTGGATTCTGTGAGCCGTAGTGAGAGCCAGCAATGTAACCGTTTTGTTTGAAAGCCTTTCAATTTCATTTATCGCTAGGAAACCAATCGCTCAACTGATTTAATACAAGATTGGTATACCAAATTGCATTGTACTTAGGCGTCAGATGCCGTAGAGGAAAAAACTCATTTAATGAGTCTCTAAAGCCATGCTCACTCACTCATTTAATGAGTCATCATGTGATATTGTTGGAAGGCTAAGGATAAGGCCGTTCTATAGGAGTTTAATGTTCCATATTAACTACCTTCATTAAACAGATTGGTAAAAAATAGACTACTGTCGGAATAGACGAGTCATACGTCGACAAAATTATTATTAGAAAAGGGCCACCACTTTTTAAGACAAACATCATACTGTTTTATAGCAATAGGGAAGGGCAAATTTGGCGATAGGGAAGCTATCATTATATCCAATCAGGATGATGGTAGGCTTCTCCTCGATAGGGTTACCCGCACAATATCCTTGCAGCCAGGGTAATCAAGTTGTGTATTCGTTGGGAACAGGAGTGAGAAATTGAAGCATTGCCACAAGGCTGAAATATTATGACTTGCTAGCAAAGCAAGGAGACTTCTAAAAGCAGGGTATCTTGGTTGTGTTGGCCACAACGATACGACCACGATACCTGTAGCTTTATCTGAAATAATCTTTCGAAGAGCTTTCAATAAAACCGAAAAAGGTGTGAAAGCGTAAAAGAACATGCCTGTCCAGGCTACAGTAAACGAGTCTCTGATAACACGATAGCGATACGCATAGTCATCAGGGTCTTTGTGCCAAGAAATATATTTTGCGCATTTCTTCTTTATACGACCTGCAAATAAATCGATTAAAGGTAAACCAAATTGCATATTATCTCATTAAAAACCCAATTGGCTAATTCCCATTCTATATCCGGATGTGATCTCCTTGATTTGTAATCAGCTATAATATTATCGCGGGATATTATATATGATGCAAACACAAACAACCATTGCCGCAGACCTCTCTTAACCTGGGTAAGATGAGGGTATTGTATACCGCCCATTCGGTTAATGTAGGCAATCGCGGTAATATCTAATAGTAGTTGGAGTATCTGGCAATTGTACAAATTACATGAGTAAATTTGAAGAGCAATAAATGCGGCAGGCAGCTCTAAATAGTTGATATGATACTAGACCATTGGCCGCTTGCCGTACCACCCCCGCAGGCTCCTCCCCACCCCATAGTTGAGGCGTCAGAAAATATTTGAATTCGGAAATTATTGGTGATGGGAATTATCGATATTCATTAACCACCAATGTATGTCAGGTAGGATGGACTCTGCTATACTCATTGTATGATTATAATTATCGGGGCCTTGTAAGTTAAGGAACTTGCAGCTTTCCAGTTCCTTCATATAGAGCCATCCGTACCCGATAGCCGGGCACGGTGAGTAGGCCGGTGAGTTTTGCTAGTTGTCTAATTTTGCAATGCTTCATTTTTAAACACTGTTCTACTCGTAACTCAGATTTTAAGCATGTTTTTGTAAGGTAAGCTAAGTACTGGTTGTCGATTTGCGGAAAATGCCCAGAAGCACTAACTAACTAACTAAGGTAAGCTAAGTCGCAACTGACGCGAGTTAATAATCATTCCTATAAGAATTTGCACGACGTCATAGGTGTAGGTAAGTGTGTACTACTTTTCTCTTGGTTGAAGATAAAGCCTAATGAAATTAATAACTGTATTGTTGGTTTTATGTTTTCTATACATTGTTCGTAACTTTGCCCGAAAAGGAGCCATTCATCGAGATACAGAGTAGAGAGGAGGCCTGCGTAGTTTTATTTTACAATAGGTTCATGTGATTTTGGTGAAATCATATAAGGCGCGGCCTCAGTCTTACGAGGCCGGTGTCGCGAACGTATTGCGAACCAGCTAATATTTGCCAACGTCATGGAGTAGATGGCGCTAGTAGTCACGTTTAAGTTAAGAAACCGCTTCTAGGTTATTGGGATTTTTTGACGGAAGTTGAGAGGGTAGATGAGAACGACAGTAGGAAAAAGGAGGTTGTGTGCGAACAAATCTACGCGGGAGTGATATTTGCTTTTAGATCAAGTCATGAACGTTCTTATGGTGTTATTAGAATAATGATGTGTCTCTGGTATATTGTGACCAACGTTATCAGTACTCAGAGTGAACAGTGATCCAGTGAGGCTAATATGAACTTAAGGTAAACTTTGTGTGAGAAATGGGGTCGCTATAAGGGGAGGTTTTGGAGGCTACTATTAAGCTCAAGAAACCAGGTGGATAATCATGTGATACTCATGTTATATGTAGGTAATAAAGTCGGACACCAGCACAACTCATATCGTCATCTCACTAACATCCAGGCCTCGTATAGGTATGTAGTACATTTACATATCGCTTTCCAGTATCCGTAAAGCATTAGCTCATTCGATAGGTTAATAAGTATGGTGAGCTTGACGACATGGTGGAGCATGCTGGGAATTTTTATTCACATGCACTGTTATCATCATCAAAAGTAACATATGTTTATCTCTAACATATGAAAAGTCAATTTATTTACGCGCGTACAACTAAAGAGCTACAATTTTTGGTTTATTTCATTCAATTTAATGTTTTATTTCAACCATGAAGCCCATATTTATGTTATTTCTACCAAAAAGGTATTCAGCAGGCGAATGTTAGTGGTTCACCTGAGCACATAGGCAATTGAGTGAGTACCTACATACATTTTAACTGAACATTCTTGCTCTTTGATATACAAGAGATTGCAAGTGTCAGTAGGTATCATAATATAGTTTATAAAAAGCAGATATATAAATATATGGGACATGCGCTCGCATCGACGGCCGGACGCAACTGAGGCGCGCGCAGGCGGCGCGCACGTATTTATGCAGCGGTTGGAGCGAGATGGAAGACAGGGCGTGCTACTCTCGCAAGCGACATTCTCTGCGGTAGTCCTGAATTGCTGTATTTTCTACTACCCACTTCATGCAACCGGCGATTGTGAGCGGGATAGAAGATATGCCATCGCACTCTAGAGAGGTGCGATTTACGTCAAAGGGTAGATTAGATTCTGTAGTTCTAAGATACCTATCTTTCTATTTTTTCGTAGGTTTAGGAATAGTATATAAGACGACGATACATTTCAATAAATGTTCATTATTTAACTGACTATACCGCTGTTTACACTTGACTCCTCCTGCCTGGACCCCCATATTTGGTGACCCCGACGTGATATACAAGTACGCACAGTTCTTTCTGTCAACAACGAGTCATCGCTAGATATTCTCGCCGCCATGGCCGACAAGATGTTAGAGCACGCCGAGCCAGTCACCGTTGCTGCAGTCACACGAGCCACAGATTTTCAAGCCCCGCAAAGCAGCGAAAACACATTTTTTGAGAAGTTATCCCAGAAGCTCGACAATTTAACACTCGAAATTGCAGCCCTTCGGTCCGGCGGCCGGCAACGCTATCGCCGTCCCTTTCGCTCTCGAAGCCGTTACCGTTCGAGATCTATGTCGGCGCATGGAACTTCACGCAAGCCCGGTGATCCTGGATGGCTGTGCAGATATCACTTCAGATTCGGAGACAAAGCACGAAGATGTGAATCGCCGTGTAGCAAGAAGACTAGCTCATCGGAAAACTAATGCCTACACCGACTCTGGCGGGCCTCGGTGTACCTCCAGTCAGCAACCGCCTTTGTGTCATCGATCGCAACTCTCGAGAACGTTACCTCGTCGACACTGGCGCCGAAATATCAGTACTATCGTCGCATCACAAGAAGAAGCAGTTATCAAGCACCTACAAGCTTTACGCCGCAAACGACACGCCGATTAAGACCAATGGAGAGAAAACAATCACTCTTAACTTGGGGCTACGGCGCGACTACCGTTGGACGTTTATCGTGGCTGCCATCAAGACCTCAATCCTCGGAGCTGATTTCCTTCGGCACTACAAGCTGCTACCTGACCTAGATCAAAAGAAGCTCATCGACAAAACCACTAAACTCCAAGTCAACGCATTAACAGTTCGAAGTACTCAAGAAACCGTCTATTTGATCAGCAGCAATCAAGCCTACTACGAGATTCTCAAACAGTATCCTAATGTACTACGACCAATGTCTTTGAAAACGCCGGCCAAGCATAACGTGCAGCATTTCATCGAGACTACGGGCCCCCCACTCTTCGCCAGGCCACGCCCACTGCCGCCCGACAAATATGCAGCGGCGAAGGCCGAATTCGAACGCTTGATGGAAATGGGCATCTGTCAACCCTCAAACAGCCCCTGGGCAAGTCCGCTGCACGTTGTCAAGAAAAAAGATGGTTCTCTACGTGTCTGCGGCGATTATAGACGTCTGAACGCCGTAACACAACCCGATCGCTATCCTTTACCTCGAATTCAAGATTTTACGTACCAGTTACACAACAAGAAGATTTTTTCAAAATTAGACCTGAAGATGGCGTATTTTTGGATCCCCATGAACAAAGAAGACGCGCAGAAAACTTCAATAATCACACCGTTCGGGTTGTTCCAGTTTAACTCAATGACGTTCGGGCTCCGCAACTCAAGCCAAACATTCCTACGATTCATGCACGACGTTCTACGAGGCATAGATGGCTGTTTCTGTTACGTCGATGATCTTCTCCTGTCCTCTGAAAATGAAGAAGAACACAAAACACTGCTTCGACAAGTCCTGGAACGCCTAGATAAATACGGCGTAACTCTCAATGTCGATAAATGCGAGTTCGGACGAAGAAAAATCAACTTCCTTGGTGTCGTCAAGCTCACCATACTTATTAACCTATCGAATGAGCTAATGCTTTTACGGATACTGGAAAGCGATATGTAAACATATTACATACCTATACGAGGCCTGGACGTTAGTGAGATGACGATATGAGTTGTGCTGGTGTCCGACTTTATTACCTGCATGTAAATGATTATCGACCTGGTTTCTTGAGCTTAATAGTCGCCTCCAAACCTCCCCTTATAGCGACCCCTTTCCTCACGCAAAGTTTACTTTAAGTTCATATTAGCCTCACTGGATCACTGTTCACTCTGAGAACTGGTAACGTTGGTCACAATCAACAAGAGACACATCATTATTCTAATAACACCATGAGAACGTCCTTGACTTGATCTAAAAGCAAATATCACTCCGCCGTAGATTTGTTCCACACAACCTCCTTTTTCCTACTGTCGTTCTCATCTACCCTCTCAACTTCAGCCAAAAAACTTTTAACATAAACGTGACTACTAGCGCCATCTACTCCATGACGTTGGCAAATATTAGCCGGTTCGCAATACGTTCGCGACACTCCCGCCCCGAAAGAAAAATGCTCCTCTTAATTGAAATTATATGCCTATAGGCAAACATATAAATAAATCAACAATCAGATAATAAGAACACTTAATGTGAATAACGATGTGTTTGAGCTGTCCATTCTCGAACCGCATGGTTCACACTTTGCGTCGTGAATCGGCACGGCCTGAGACTTTGTGCAATTTCTGATGACATTACAAAAATGTTCTGAGACCCTCCGTTTCTGTGATGGATCAAATCGTGCATCTGATCTGAGTTGAGTTGTGACTGATCTGTGTTGAGCTGATAAAGAATAAGATTATGAGTCTGATCTGAACATTCATCAATGTTTGTGCTGAGCCAACTAATAACAGGATCCTGAGACTGGTCTGAATATTGATCAATTTCCGTGCTAAACTGATTGAAAGCAGGATCCTGAAACTGGTGTGAGCGTCCATCGATGTCTGAGCTGAGCTGAGTGGGATCACGGCTGCGACCTGTCATATTTGGTCCATTACTGGTCTCTCCGTCAACCCATGACCAATGTTATTTCCTACACTCCCGCGCGTACGGTTCTAGATTGCTCCGAGCAGTCCCTAGTTGCAATTTAGGTCCCGAGAAGAGACCGCGTCATGCAGCCCATGTGTCAGAGGGTGGCAATGCGATCTGATATCATATATCGGTGTTGTTAAACAGTGAGAACTTCGTTCGCGATAGGTATATCCTATCTATGACTACCATCTGTGATTCAATTTGTCACTTTGCTCTTTTGACATTGTTAATAGCATAATAACCTATTTCACCACTTCAAGTGTCACAACTATTACTATAGCAGACGTAAATGACTGTAACTGTTTTGAACACTGCGACGACCGCGTGATCGAAAAGAATATACGTTTTTATATGCAATGATAATTACTACACAGACAAATGCGGCCGTCTTATCCGAACGGGTGTATGTGACCTAAATTCCCACTTCTCTTTACTGAATATTACTCGCAGTATTTCAATTTATTCGCTTATCCATTAAGGCCACTGTTGACATGTCCATCTCTGGGTGCACCCACTTCATGTCCGGCAGCCCTCCCCAGCCAAGGGAGAATCACGCTATTTCTATATAATCACAAATAAAAATGTAAAATAGAATTTGAAGACCTATCTGATAAGTTTAGATAAGTTTATTAACCTCAAAAGTTTACACCTAATACATAATTTCTTATAATATATTACATAGGATTCATTGTCCAAGAGTTTTTCGCTGATACTTAAAATAGGTATGAACCTGTGCTATAAGTACCAGTTACCTTCCATTTGTCTCTATATACTTTATACATGTATTATATCTAGACGGGTGTTATTTATAATCATACTGTAAATCTATCTACAACTCGAGAGGACCACACCCCTTTTTTTTAATGCTAATTGGACATTCAACAGACTTGTCAAATCAGGCTCCCACTTCGAACCATCAAATCCAAAACAAGTGATGTGATAGTCAAGCAGATATTGAGTCAAAATCAACTGTGCTTTCTTCTAATCATTCTCTGGTGCGTTTATTTCGCGCTGGTGTTTATTAATCTAGTTTAAATATGTTGGGACAGTCAAGGTGTAGGCAACTGTTTTAATAGGCTTATAGTATTATATCGCGTCCGTGATTTTATTAATGTTGATTTAGATAAGTGTGGACTTATTCTGTCTAAATTGAGCTACACTGATGCCGCCTTTGGGGGGTGGATGCTGACGAGTACTTCGGTATTAATTCAACGCATTCAAAATGCTTTTCTTTTCTGTTTCTTGCCGTTCTCACATCACACCATTTTTAAACCGTTATAATCTATTAAATATGTCTGCCAGACCTACTTTGCACTATGCATCATTGCTTTTTGGAGTCATTCGCGATTAACAGCCGTCTTATCTATTTGAAAAACTTAAGATCTCGAAAAGTCATGTACGTGGTGTCCTCAGGCTTAACGGCACGTAACACAGTACGTCCGCTTTTCGTAGCAGCTTTCGATATGCTGCAATGAAGTGTTGGAACAATTAACCGCCACCAATCAGAAACTGTAAATCCGTTACCTCTTTTAAGTACAACCTTAAACGGACATAGTAAAAAAAGAAATATTTGTGTTCTGTCTTGTTCTGTTAATATTCTGTTCTGTTTGCGATTTGTTTCTGTTTTAGTTTTTAATTTTGGGTGCCATGAAAACCAGTGCCTCATCTAACACACATGGCTTATACTGAGTGGCATCCTATTTGGTGTACGTGTCATTATTTACTTTGTTGTTTGAGTATGAGGAGATCGGACATTTTGACGGCCAATTTGTACTGAGTTCGCCTGAAGCAAATTCTTTACCCCCACACAAAGCACAATTCATTCGCGCATGACGCTCAAATATGCAAGAGTGATAAAGATGCAAATAGACGAATGAATGACCGAAGTTTGAAGATGTGGTTCGCGGTATGTCCTCTGTACTATGAGACAATGTGTCATTGAGTATATCGTTTTGTACCCTATTCATTGTGGCATAAACGCTTGGCTTTGCAATAATGTAACTTAATGATCAAAATTGTTGAAGTGAATCAAGCAACAGTTTATATGGTTGAAAGTCGGAATATTAGGTCAAATTCATTCTTTTATTAGGAATAAAAAGTATTTGTCGTATTTACATGTGAAAAGTGATTCCATTGGAGTGGAAATGGATCAAATCACTACGATGTTTGCAGTTAACTATTGTACAATTCGGCATTTTGGATAAAAACGGAATATTCTCGGTGTCTCATTCGTGCACTCTCGGTAACAACTAAAGGTGAACTAGCGGCAGTGTGTGCCCATTGAACTAACAACTGCGACGCGGCAACCGGCGGCTGCCCTCTTTCTAGTATTCTATGCTCTGAGATTATATTCTATTAAAGTCAGCCTCTCTATTAGGTCTGACATAAATAATATAAAGTAAGTACTTTATTCTCATTCTAATTAATTACAAAACCTGTCATGAACTCTTTGTTATTGCATTACATCACTTGCTTTACTCTTTGATTACATCCCCGTGCACATGTATCAGTCCTGCTAAGGATGGTAGAAACAGCAATACATATACTGTACATCCGAGGTGCCGATTCATCTTCCTCATTCCGATCAGATCTTAAATTAAGCAAAATATCGCCAGCCTTCCGCAACACAGTGTTTTAACTGCTGTGTCCATCAAATTGACCCACTCTGTTTCTTTTATTCACGAATATTCACTCCACAACTTTAACAACCATGCGAGACATATAGATGGGTACTCAGTAGCAAATTCTCAACGTATGCCAATTAATAAATAATACAGTGGGTGCGGCGTCTGTATACTCTATAAGGCTATGTATTGTGCTTTATTGACTTCGCATTCGCAAAGGCTTTTGATTTCTTTAACTGGAGTAAAATGTTCAGAGTTATGAGAAATGGGGATACCACAACACGTAATCCTTTTATAGTTGAACGAGGAGTTCAACTGTTCACTGAGATCTGTGAACGTTGGTCACAATCAACAAGAGACACATCATTATTCTAATAACACCATGAGAACGTCCTTGACTTGATCTAAAAGCAAATATCACTCCGCCGTAGATTTGTTCCACACAACCTCCTTTTTCCTACTGTCGTTCTCATCTACCCTCTCAACTTCAGCCAAAAAACTTTTAACATAAACGTGACTACTAGCGCCATCTACTCCATGACGTTGGCAAATATTAGCCGGTTCGCAATACGTTCGCGACACTTGGCTATGAAGTATCACCCGACGGCATCAGTCCCACTCAAGAGCGGATCGAAGCAATATCGAATTACCCAAAGCCGAAGACAGTCTGTGAGCTGAGAAGATTTCTAGGCATGTTAAATTTTTACCGTGACTGCCTACCACATCAAGCGGAACTTCAGTCTCAACTCAACAAGTATCTGCACAACTCCAAGAAAAATGACAAGACTCCTATCGAATGGAACACCGAGTCAGATGAAGCTTTCAAGAAATGCCGCCAAAGCATATTGGAAGCAACTACGCTATCGTATCCAGTTCACGGCGCTCCTCTATGTATCATGAGTGATGCATCAGACCACAGCGTAGGAGGATTGGTCCAACAGAAAGTTGATAATGTTTGGAAACCGCTGGCATTTTTCTCGAAGGCACTGAGTCCGACGCAACGCCGCTACAGTGTGTATGATCGCGAACTCCTAGCGATTTACATGGCTGTAAAGCACTTCAGACGACTTATAGAAGGCAATGACGTCATCGTCTACACGGACCACAGACCACTTACGCACGCACTTACGCGAGCACCGAGCAGCAGCGACACTCCGAGACGCGAGCGCCAACTGCACTTCATTAGCCAATTTTGTTCGAGCATCCAGTATATCCCAGGCGACAAAAACAACATCGCTGACGCCTTATCAAGAATCGAAGAAATACAATGTCCGTCCGCAGTAGATTTCGACAAATTAGCCACCGACCAGCGCACCGATGAAGAACTAACAAAATTGAAAACTCAAGAAAATCTGAAGTTCACTGAAGTCACACTACCAGCCATCAATCGACCAATCACGTGTGAGTTCTCAACTGGCACACCGCGACCGTACCTACCTATCGCTTATCGTTATGCGGCCTACAAAGCGCAACACGATATAAGCCACTCAGGTGTACGCGCAACGAGGAGACTTATGGCATCTAAGTTATTTTGGCCAGCAATGAACAGAGACGTCGCACTTTGGACTCGAGCATGCATTGGATGTCAACGAGCTAAAATACATCGTCACGTGATTCCACCTATCGGAGAGTTCCTGCCATCTCAGCGTTTCGAGCATCTGCATATCGATATCGTGGGACCCCTAAAAATATCAAATGATTATCAATATTGCGTCACAATGATCGACCGCTGCACGAAGTGGCCCGAGGCAATACCAGTACGCGACATAACAGCTGAAGTTGTCGCTAAAGTCCTGTACGAGCACTGGATTACGAGATTTGGATGCCCGCTACGCATCACGTCAGATCAAGGTCGTACCTTCGAGTCAAACCTTTTCAACGCTCTCCTGCAGAAGCTTGGGACCACAAGAATACGTACCACTGCCTACCACCCTCAGGCGAATTCTCAAGTGGAGAGGCTACACCGCACTTTGAAAGCCGCTCTTATGGCAAGGGGCGAAAGTTCAAGATGGTCCGAAGAGCTGCCTACAGTTTTATTTGGATTACGAGCCGCATTACGCAGCGATAACAACCTAAGTCCTGCATTGATGACGTATGGATCCCCACTACGCATGCCAGCTGATTTCTTCGTACCTACAAAGTCGACGATTGAAGATGCAGAGTTTGTACGACGTTTGTCAGAGATAATGTCATCACTTGTTCCTGTAACCCGGACGCACGCCACGCAATGGAGACCTTTCGTGCATAAGGATCTTGCGTCGTGCACTCACGTATTCGTGCGTAATGACACCGTGCGACCCCCGCTCACACCACCATATGATGGCCCGTTCGAAGTCCTCAAACGCTACGACAAGTATTTCAAGATACAAATGCCACAACGAACTACTGTCGTCACTATAGAGCGTCTGAAGCCAGCCTACATCTACAATGAAGACGTCACAAGCGACAGCCAGACTCCCGCATCTAGCCCAAACACTCAGACGTATGTGACGAGATCGGGCAGAGTCACGAAACGTATTCGCTTCGCTTGAGAGGGAGTGCTATGGGACATGCGCTCGCATCGACGGCCGGACGCAACTGAGGCGCGCGCAGGCGGCGCGCACGTATTTATGCAGCGGTTGGAGCGAGATGGAAGACAGGGCGTGCTACTCTCGCAAGCGACATTCTCTGCGGTAGTCCTGAATTGCTGTATTTTCTACTACCCACTTCATGCAACCGGCGATTGTGAGCGGGATAGAAGATATGCCATCGCACTCTAGAGAGGTGCGATTTACGTCAAAGGGTAGATTAGATTCTGTAGTTTTAAGATACCTATCTTTCTATTTTTTCGTAGGTTTAGGAATAGTATATAAGACGACGATACATTTCAATAAATGTTCATTATTTAACTGACTATACCGCTGTTTACACTTGACTCCTCCTGCCTGGACCCCCATAAATACATACTTTCACGATTATTAATATTTTGCGACAAAGGGTAGTCTGAATTAAAAAGCTCTCTTTAATCTTTGAAAACAGTGTGTTCATTAGCCCTATAGCAGCTATAAGCAGTGGAATGGAATTTCAAGTTATGGTATTGAATGATATACATATTTAAATTTTTATGTTTTAGAACCAGTATTTGTCACTAATTGATGTGATAAAAATGTTTGTGTTTTATCAGAGCAGCAAAGTTTGTTTTCAACTCACGTGCCTTGAAACACTCGCAACGCTCAAGATTTTACTTTTACGCTCATGATTATATGTGACGTTACTAAACAGATTCAACATTTCTATGTTAAAAGAATGAGAGAGTGGCAAAGATTGTCACATCAGAAAATACTGAATAATAAAAGGTAATCAGTAATCATTTATGAATCGGGTAGGTCTCAGTAAACATTCGTAATTCGTGTTTACTATAAATCCTATAAAACAAGTATTTATCATCAGTTTTTAAACACTGACTCAGTAACATTTTACCTTCAACAAGAGCCTTAGAACTCTTAAGTCTCGCATTTCATTATATTGAAACCAAGTACCTAACTACATATTTCATTAAAAATGTCGAAAATAATAAAAGGTGAAAGGACATTCAACTCGAATTTTAACGCCCAAAGCGGTAGATTTTTTTTCAATTATCAGTGAAGTGTCAGCAATTATCCAATTGTTCTTTTAAATATCCTATGAATGGTGCCAGTACCATACCTGCTCATACCTAACAAGTTTAAGTTGAACAAGAGGTTTAACTATAATCTATATTTAGGTACCTATACGTTATGTTAATTTTGATATTTGTATTTGATTATGTAGGGGACAAGGTACTTTGCCTACGTGTTTAGATTTAGTTGCCTGACCAATCTTTGATATAAATTAAATAAAATCATGCACTAATAAACATTTACGACATTTTGAATTAAAATTTGCTGGTCAATTTGTGTTGTGACCCAGGATGGATCCTTTCAAACAGCGACTTTATCACAGATTCAATTTATGCAATTGATCAACAATTCATTAACAAAATAATTAACATTTTAATATTAAAATAATAAGAATCAAAATCTCACATTCATTGTTCTGTTTGGCGGAATAGCTGTTATAGTTAATAGTATCAAATTTAAAGTTTATTTATCATGCGGATAGTTGATATAATGCCTTACCGACTGTTGTTGCTTAGAAACCAGTTTAGGTCTGACCTCCGATTTGGTATATTTTCTGTAACTTCGGGATCTAGTTATATTGGTGTTATAATATTTTGTGAAAAGGACCATAATCTCTTATGAATCATGATGCTTTTGTATAACACGCATTGCTTGCAGAATATCCGCTTCATCACAAATTATCAGCTCAGCCCTGATTTGACTCGTCGTGCGCGCAAGTGTGCGTGGTGTATGGAAACAATTTATACTGCGTGTCTTTTTAGAAAACGAATGTATCATGTTTAACGTATTAGGTAGGAACCAGATTTAACATTCGTTCGTTATACTTATATGATCCATAAATATTCTCTTAGAATGAAACACAATTTAGTTTATCAAGATTAATAAAATAATACAGTACAAATATTCTTTGTTGCTCACCAATATAAAAACGAAAATAACATACAGATTAAGCACATAACTCAAACTATGGTGCACAACAAGCGGTCTTATCGCTGAAGAGCAATATCTTCCAAACAACCAAACTAGGCTATTATAATCGTATGTTTTGCGCATCCATATCTTCACTAAGCTAAAATCAGAAGCATTCGCATTGCGAGTAATTCAAAATTCGAAATTAACCCTTTCACTTCGTTTGAAGGACTAGAACCACTCATAACATAAGATATGTTAAGGAATGTCTTGCCTCATTGTTGTTTGTTGTTACAGTTGTAAGGTATTGGTACGGGTTGGTTTCTTAGAAGATATAGGTATCATTTAGATGTAGTAACCTGTAACGTGTCTTAGTGAAAATGCAGGAAGCACTTGAAATCAGATTACAATTTGATGTCATAATATGTACATGGCTACCCAAACTCAAAGGACCATGACCATCATTGAGACCCAATCAGAATCGCGCAGCCACTCCAATGGCACCAGCAAACTGCCAATAATGGGGCTCTCGCTAGAGTTAACAGTTGGCATGCATGATATTGCTGTCCTGAAAAATAAACGGTAAAAGGATTGTAAACGAATAAAGAACTGCCGAATATATTATTTTTAAACAATATTCACTTACTTTTTCTGTTCATGTAACTCAGCACAGTATCTTGATTCAATCCCAATTAACATTCCAATCTAGAGATTGTCATCAGAGAATCAGTAAATATCAACTTGTATAATAGTAAATTGCAAAGGCAAAACTGTTTAGTATAAGCCACCAGGCTATTATAATATGTTTGCACCTAAGCCATACCCTATAGGTATAAGGACATCCTATTATTATTCAACCATTGATTCATAGTGTGGACAGTCATAGATTAGCGATTTGATATAAACTAATTAGATACATATTAACTTCTGAATTGTGTATGTATCTATGTCATGTACATGCGATGACCCAAACCTAGGGTTAAAAATATTAAAATATATTATTATTGAGAAGACTTCAAATGAAAGGCATACTAATTGAATGGGCTAGTGGTTTCTTTATTATCTATTTTATTCGAACAAAAACAGGTAAGGGAGTGGTAGATAATTTAAAGAATAGTCACTAGCCATGCATAACTATTTTAATTTTGTTAAATGAAAGTGGAATCGAGCAGTAGATGTTAATTGATGTCGCCAACTCAATCGAGTCTACTCGTCGTAGATGAACATATTAAGTACCTTCAACCTTCATACTCAAAGTAATACATAATTACAAAGGCGGTAGAAGACCATGGTGGATACATTTCTGAATTTCTCAAGTATTGTGTTATTTTAATAAATGTAATGACAGAAGGAATTCAGATATAATAAATATCATCTATGTTGTATAATATCATTTTTAGAAACAATAAAAAGGACTTTATTATTAATTATTTTAGTATGCAAAAGCTCAGACCATTAAACCTTTAAAAGGAAGAGATTAATCATAAGCCAAATAATTATCGATAATTATTGATCGGGACACCTCAGCTTGTTAGCTTGTTTATCAGATTTAATTGGATTGAAATGCAGACTGGAGCTACACTATGAGAATCATAATCACAATTAGAATTAGATGTCATATAAGGAAGTTCGATATCTTTCTTGATTCATTTTAATATTGCCGTGAAATATCGTAGTGTTAAGGCTGCACTCGACGCCAATCACCTCGCGCGTGTGGGCGGAGCTTTATACCCCTCACCGCACCACCCACTGCAAAAGATCGAGCGCGCAGAGCTATGCGTTCGAAATAGAATATCGCTTGCTCGCGCGTGCAATGCAGCACAGGTCCGTCTAGCAACACGACTTGCCTCGCACTGCTTCCGCAGAGGGGGGTAATGGTAGGAATCTAGGCGGGATACAGGCTTATTTTTTTAGGAATTGAGGCATAGTTTTATGAAACCAAATCATTTTATAGTGTCTTGTGAGAATGATTGTAAAGTTCCATATATTTGCAGAAGTAATACCGATCTAACTGAAAGAAATATAGTTGTGTAAATTAAAATAGATTTCCAGAAAAATATATCGTTGGTCATATCTTGTAGATTGTTATATATTTTTTGCTGCTCAGAAATTATTAATCTTTAATATAAAATATGGTTCTGAATAACTTAGTTTTACGGTATTTTACGGGAAAAGGAGCCGTAATTGTTTTATGTACGACTCCTACAGTAGCAATAGTCACAAGACAGATTTATCAAAGTCTTATTCGTTGCCGTATCGTCATAAGTCACTGTGGACACCTGTCCTGTGTGGTTCTTCGCCAGTGCACTCCAAGCCGCTCTTTCTTGGGCGGTGTTATTCTGTTCGCCCAACGACGTGTGACCATACGTCCATCCCTACGCTTCCTTGGCTCTTCCTTTCTTGGTTCGGCCTCGATAGCCGAAGAAACTAAGAACGCTATGGGTACAAACAGTGGATAACCTCGGTGATGTCGAGTTTGTCAAAAGTTGAAGCAGTTGTACCGTAGTAACGTTCAAGCATTCTTCGCCAGCAACACATCTCAAATGCATCTGTCCTATGATGGGTTTCAGTTTCAATGGTCTAGGTTTCGGACATCTAAAGAATATGATCGAGAAACCAAGGCGCCCGCATTAGTCTGATCCTTGTTTTATGTTATTCCATATGCATATCCTGGCGAGTCGTTTCACCGCAGCTTTGGCCATATGAGCTCTTCTGATCACCTTTTAGTCGCAGATGCCATCGTCACTTATTTAAGATACCAAGTAAACCAACAACTTGCCTCAAGATCGTGCAATTCATTGATTCTCTTAATTTTACCAGGAAGATCGACATGCATCATCTTCATCTCAGTTCTATTGATCCTAAGGTATGGATCTGGATCCTGAAAATGGACTCATTACTGTCATATCATCTTTTGAAGCAGAACCGAAATTCATTTTCCACAGACACTTAATATAGTCATGTCATCTGCAAAACTGAGTTTATTGATTAGTTGGCCACCAACTTGGACATCACCCCCACAACCTTCCAATACTCATTGTCTATTCACAGACCTCAGTGAACAGTTGCTGACAATTTGACTGTCCCAACATATTTAAACTAGATTATTTCACACCAGGCGCGATATAAACGCACCAGATAATGATAAGAAGAATAAAAACCACTTTGCAAACAGAGTTCATTTTGACTCAATATCTGCTTGATAAATCGAAATGAACGGTAAGAAAAGGTGCCTTGAATATCACATCACTTGTTTTGGATTTGACGGTTCGAAGTGGGAGCCTGATTTGACAAGTCTGTTGAATGTCCAATTAGCATAAAAAAAGGAGTGTGGTCCTCTCGAGTTGTAGATAGATTCTATTTTACATTCTGATTTGTGATTATATAAAAATAGCGTGATTCTCCCTTGGCTGGGGAGGGCTGCCGGACATGAAGTGGGTGCACCCAGAGATGGACATGTCAACAGTGGCCTTAATGGATAAGCGAATAGATTTAAAGCGAATACTTAACATAGTAGATTACTGCGAGTAATATTCAGTAAAGAGAAGTAGTGGGAATTTAGGTTACATACACCCGTTCGGATAAGACGGCCGCATTTGTCTGTGTGGTAACTATCATTGCATATAATAACGTATGTTCTTTTCGATCACGCGATCGTCGCAGTGTTCAAAACAGTTACAGTTGTTTACGTCTGCTGTAGTAACAGTTGTGACACTTGAAGTGGTGAAATAGGTTATTATGTTAATAACGATGTCAAAAGAGCAAAGTGACAAAGTGACAGAGCGAATCACAGATGGTAGTTATAGATGGGATAGACCTATCGCGAACGGAGTTCTCACTGTTTAACAATACCGATATTTGATATCAGATCGCATTGCCACTCTCTGACACATGGGCCGCATGACGCGGTCTCTTCTCGTGACCTAAATTGCAACTAGGGACTGCTAGGAGCAGTCTAGAACCGTACGCGCGGGAGTGTAGGAAATAACATTGGTCATGGGTTGACGGAGAGACCAGTAATGGACCAAATATGACAGGTCGCAGCCGTGATCCCACTCAGCTCAGCTCAGACATCGATGGACGCTCACACCAGTTTCAGGATCTTGCTTTCAATCAGTTTAGCACGGAAATTGATCAGTAATCAGATCAGTCTTAGGATCCTGTTATTAGTTGGCTCAGCACAAACATTGATGAATGCTCAGACCAGACTCAGAATCCTGTTTTTTATCAGCTCAAGACAGATCACTCACAACTCAACTCAGACCAGATGCACGATTAGATCGATCTCAGAAACGCAGCGTCTCAGCACATTTCTGTAACGTCATCAGAAATTGCACAAAGTCTCAGGCCGTGCCGATTCACGACGCAAAGGGTGAACCATGCGGTTCGAGAATGGACGGCTCAAACACATCGTTATTCACAAGTGTTCTTATTATCTGATTGTTGATTTATTTATAATAATAATAATAATAATAAAATTCTTTATTGCACACTACATAAAAAACAGATACAGAAATTGATAACATATACACATTGGTAGGTAACAACAGGCGGACTTATCGCTAAACAGCGATCTAATCATCAGCGATCATATGTTTGCCTATAGACATCTAATTTCAATTAAGAGTAGCATTTTCTTTCTGGGCGGGAGTGTCGCGAACGTATTGCGAACCAGCTAATATTTGCCAACGTCATGGAGTAGATGGCGCTAGTAGTCACGTTTAAGTTAAGAAACCGCTTCTAGGTTATTGGGATTTTTTGAGTAGGAAAAAGGAGGTTGTGTGCGAACAAATCTACGCGGGAGTGATATTTGCTTTTAGATCAAGTCATGAACGTTCTTATGGTGTTATTAGAATAATGATGTGTCTCTGGTATATTGTGACCAACGTTATCAGTACTCAGAGTGAACAGTGATCCAGTGAGGCTAATATGAACTTAAGGTAAACTTTGTGTGAGGAATGGGGTCGCTATAAGGGGAGGTTTTGGAGGCGACTATTAAGCTCAAGAAACCAGGTGGATAATCATGTGATACTCATGTTATATGTAGGTAATAAAGTCGGACACCAGCACAACTCATATCGTCATCTCACTAACATCCAGGCCTCGTATAGGTATGTAGTACATTTACATATCGCTTTCCAGTATCCGTAAAGCATTAGCTCATTCGATAGGTTAATAAGTATGGTGAGCTTGACGACAGCCGGACGTTATACATTGAACTCATACGTTTTATTTTAGTAGATAAAACGAAAGTGCTTTCTTGACTCTGCGTGATTTTTCATAAAATCAAGCGTATTCATATAACAATCCTGTGTTAAGAGCTTAACAGCTGTTCGCATATCCTCAAGCTTGAAATGGTCAGTTTTAATAAATTGATTAAAAAGTATTTATTTACAATGAAAATATGCATAATGGATATATACAGATGAATATATAAATTGATTTAACTATTTAAGATTGAGTATAAAACACATTTTTCCGTTCGGCTTCGACGCGAGAAAAATACTGGGCACAAATTGGCCGTCGCAAGGATTACACTCGGATATAACACCTATTTGCAAAAGATTATTAATAAAATAGGTAAATAAATAAATATTATAGCGACAGTCCCACGGTAAGCCAGGAAAGCTAATTAATTAATTAATGGCATCTACAAAATGTGACCTCTCTACGCTAGAATATTCAGGCGATGAGGGCAAAAAGTGTTGAACAAATAGTACTTGAGAATTTGATTTTATAGCCAGCTGGATAGCATGGATATGAAAGTATGGCGCGGTTCGAAGTAATAAGCGCCCACTGTTTCTAATTTAGTGATAAACGGCCGGCGTACTTAATGTGTGTAGTAGTAGTGGCGCGGCGGGGGCTGGTGCGCGTACGGCGGCCTGTAGTAGCGGCGCCGGGGGTGGCGGGGGCGCTATGGGCTACTTAGGAACAAGAGCCTTCATCTCTCCGCCGGAATTAATAATGGCTTTAGCTGATTTAAGTGTTTCCGGCAAGTTTTTGCCGAATAAGCAAGCGTCTATCTTGGTAAATACCAAATCGAATGCCAATCTTGGTGAATACCAGTCGAGATTCAGTGAGAAAAGTATAAAATTGCGTCTGGTTACGTTCTCTGCGTATTATAAGTCGCACAAAATACGACCGATGTTTATAAGTTTTTGTAACAGGTCGTTATTTTTCGAATTTAATTACGATGTAATTATTTCGCTAAGACAAGATATTGCGCAAGCCATATCGGTTTATTTGGACTCCATGCCTTTGCAATATTTTTTATTTGGTTTTGCAAAATCTTCTGAAATAGCAGCTTTGATCTAAGGGTCTAACCTTTGGCGCGCCTATTTTCACGCAAATAGCAGAGATTATGTATTTACTAAGGAGATCTTTACGGATTTCTTTAGCTATAACTTCTATGGCTACATGTGTAAAACGGATAGCTATTTCTGTACATCTTTGCCATATATTGTGGTCGACGAGAGGTCATCTCCCAGAATCTCATTGAAATACATCAACGTCCAAATCGTTTGTGTCAGCGTTTTTTTTTTTTTTTTCGTCAGACATTGGACGTGCTTGTGCCTGGTACAGCAGTGGCGCTTACGCCGACTATGGCGCTGGAGCTGTGTGTTGGTCTATGTAGCGCTTTGCTGAGCCTCAATAGGCTTTATGCAAATTTCCAACAGAGTTCTGAGGATCCTCGATAGGACAATTATCGGCCTCAATAGGCTCTTTCAGACACTCAGCGCTATTATATAGGTAATTCTGACTGTATGGGTTGTAGTTCAGTTCATAATCCGGGTATTCCGGAAACCAATCATTTAATCGTAAAACCAGTGATGCTGAGAACAAAAAGCAATATTTCGTTTGCTTTTATTTTTATATGCTCGTCTATTATAACAGCAAAATGGATAAATGAACATATTCACGACTATATTTAAGGAAAATGTGAACAATATACCAATAATAATATCATGTATAAATTACTACTATTAACTAATTACAAAATCTATGACTTTATTTTTTACTCATAAAAATCAAATATATTATTAATATTCTAATCGTCTGAACTAAACTAGATAACGCATGTTATCCCATCATAAAGCTAGGTAACAATTCCCAATGAATTGTACGCCAACCGTCATGCCATGCGTCGACTTAGCCCCAACGGCTAATCGGAGTGCATTGATGTATGTACATGTATGAACTCGTATTGTGGTTCCGTACAGTCAATAGCTTTTTTTTTTTTTTTTTTCAATTATACATATCATTTATTTAGGTACCAGTCCCCAATGAACTGAACGCCGACCGATACAATTTGGGCTTTGATTTATCCCCAATGGCTAAATCTGAGTGCACCATATACCTAGGTTTAATAACCTTGGTCGTTTAAAATTTGCAGAAGCGAAAATTAATAAAAAAAGACTTACTTGTTTCTTGTGGTATAAATTCCTCATTGGAACCTCTGTGTGACGAAGCACTTTCACTATATCGTATTTTACGTTTTAATTTTCGACTTTTATCCAGTAGATGATCAATGTCATCTTTGTATTTCTTAATATGTTCACGTTTCGGTATTTTTGCGAGAATCCACGAACAAGAAACTTAGTTAAGTTTTTAAGAAGTGACTTGAGTGGTCGAGCACTAGAAAGCGTATGAGCGGACAGAGCGATGGCGGCCAGGAAGTGGAATCTAGGCATACCCACTTACTGAGGAATAAAAATTTAAAAACAACTCCAAACTAAGTGCAGAGTGGTGACACCTACCGGCGTAACTACATGTATATATATATATCTTCAGTTACTAATCTCGAGGACGAGGCGCGAAGTATAATTAATAATATTAATTTCAACGTGGTATATCCTTTCCGATAAAATTTATTAGATTACAACTATAATTTTTACGATACATATATGTATGTTCGCCTAAATACTTATGTTCCCCCCGCGGGTTGCCCACCTTGTCGTGGTGGAGGGGCTTAGTAACCGTGGCTTGGTCACCCACGGTGAAGCGAAGAGGCAACCAGGGCCGGCCTGTTTGAGGTGCGGGCTGGCCCGAGGAGGGCGCTCCAAGTGGGCTTAGTAAGCCCGCTTGTGACGCGTTGGAGGTGGACCGTCGAGGAAGAGGAGTGTCGGTATTGCGGTGAGCCGTTCTCCCTATCCTCGACGGCCGAGGTGGGATCGCAGGGTAGAGGCGTGATGGTATCACGATGCGCCACTCTCCCTATCCCCTGCGACCTTGGCGGGGCCGTTCCGCTGTAGCGGCGTTGGTGGGGCTGCAAAGGAAGAGGAGTGTCGGTGTTACGGTGTGCCGTTCTCCCTGTCCTCTGCAGCCGAGTTGTGGTTTGCGGCAGAACCATGGACCTCATCTGCCGCCGGGCGCTGGGGAGTTTTCTGGCGCCCGTGGCCTCCTTGTGGCGGGCTCGGGGGGGTCCGCTACACTGCAGGACGGAGGCCGAGGAGGAAGGCGCGTCGAACCATCTGGCGCGCCTCGCGTGAAGGGCCTTCGGGCATTCGCGAAGGAGCCGCTCGCGGGCGGCTGCCGCCGGTGGGGTCGCGGATGAGTACGCAAGCGTTCCTGTAACCCCACCAATAAGGCGGCGAGGTGGCATATGGGGGGTTTTTAGTGGGTATACCGTGGGCCTCATTAGCCTAGACGGGAGTCCCACATAACCACTCGGGTCACCCCCCGCACCCGGGTGGTATGCGGAATGCATTTTCCCCCCTAGAAAAAAAAAATACTTAGGTTCATTACAGTTTTGTTTATTTATACTCGTACATAAATAATATTAATCATAAGTGAGGTATTTAATAATTATATTTCTAGCGAAATTAATGTTACTAGATTGCTCAGATATTATTTTGTTTTCCTACTCCTCTACTGTTATCTGTCATTTATGCATTCATTAACACGAATATAAGAACATACATAAAGGTTTCAAGAAAAGTCTATATTGTCTATTCCTCATAAAAGCTCTTGTGCTTTTAATCGCTATAACGTTACTGCGATTAATGGCTACCAACCTAACAAAACCAAAACGAATACCGTTTTAAACTAAGTGCATTGCTGCCAACTTACAAAATATTCATTTGGTTGCATAGTAAAAATAATTACTTCATAAGTCAGAAACACGCATGTGACACCCGTAATATAGCAACACCCATAGACTACGAAGACCGCTTAGCGTTGCTTGTTAGTCTCCGTAGACTACGGTGGCCAAAATTGAGAAAAAACTGTCCAGAAATTTAATTTAGCAAGTAGCAAGTACTAGGGCCTCACGAGTTACGAGGTGTCGCCGACCGGCCGGCAGCGGCCCGGGGCGGGCCGGGCGCGTAACAAGGTATGCTTGCGCGTCTTGGCTATATACTTTTGCTTTGTTTACCTAAATTAAGATTTATTTTTGTTGACTCATAGGAAAAATATTGTATGCAACGTTGTATAAGTAGGTCAAAAAATGCTCGTGGCGTATTCCTTTACAATGTTCGCCTACGCCTTCGGCTCCGGCTCACATTGTAACTCACGCCACACGCCTTTTTTGACCCTTCTTATACAACTGTTGCATAAAATACTATTTCCTACTCTTCTACTGTTATCTGTCATTTATGCATTCATTAACACGAATATAAGAACATACATAAAAGGTTTCAAGAAAAGTCTATATTGTCTATTCCTCATAAAAGCTCTTGTGCTTTTAATCGCTATAACGTTACTGCGATTAATGGCTACCAACCTAATAAAACCCAAACGACAGTTTTAAACTAAGTGCATTGCTTCCAACTTACAAAATATTAATTTGGTTGCATAGTAAAAATAATTACTTCATAAGTCAGAAACACGCATGTGACACCCGTAATATAGCAACACCCATAGACTACGAAGACCGCTTAGCGTTGCTTGTTAGTCTCCGTAGGCTACGGTGGCCAAAATTGAGAAAAAACTGTCCAAAAATTTAATTTAGCAAGTAGCAAGTACCAGGGCCTCATGAGTTACGAGGTGTCGCGGACCGGCCGGCCGCGGCCCGGGGCGGGCCGGGCGCGTAACAAGGTATGCTCGCGCGTCTTGGCTATATACTTTTGCTTTGTTTACCTAAATTAAGATTTATTTTTGTTGACTCGTAGGAAAAATATTGTATGCAACGTTGTATAAGTAGGTCAAAAAATGCTCGTGGCGTAACTCACGCCACTCGCCTTTTTTGACCCTTCTTATACAACTGTTGCATAAAATACTATATAATATTTGGCAAAAACTGACGATGTTGCAATCCAACCGACAGTTTTTCGAATGACGTCTAAACTTACCCCCAATTTAAAGGCCTTGGATGTAGACGCATGTCTAGTGCTATGTGCAGTGAACAAAGTAAGTACTATAAATACCGCTACTTGATAATGTGTTCCTAATCCACCTCCTTAAAGTTTGGGATGTAACCTTATGATGAGGTTTCCTGAATGAAATAAATAACGAATCAATATCACTTCAATAATTATTAGTTTTGTCCAAATATGATCGTAGGGTGCTAGTGGGACAAATCTCAGGCCTTTGCAAGAAAAATGGTAATGAAAGCACGGGTTGATGTGATGTGATCCAAGTTAAAACATCACTTTGATTAAATCCGGAATTAGAATTATAATCTTGTAATCTAAGATTTTACGGTTTAAGACATTTATTTCTCAAACAGAATACAATTCACTTGATATGAGAAATACAAATTACATTTTACAGTAGCTTACACAGTAACATGCAGAGAACTTTTTACAATTTCTTAACACTAAAAGCATATGAGTAGCAGGAAAATATTAGCAAATTATTTTATCATAACAAAGTTAGGCAATGAGAATGAGGGTAAGGCATATTTTAGGTTGGAGGTAGATCGATGCGGATGACGCTTATCGGCCGGTTAATATTGTCATGGCGCGGGACTTATTACGTGTGCATACGATAGCAATAGTAATAAGGTACTACTTATAGCAATTAGATATCTATACTTGAAAAGCGATTAAGGATGTGATGTTTGATAACTTTTTTAAATAATGACTGTGATTTTATGTCCTTAACATCACTTGGCAATCTGTTATATATTTTAGCTCCTTCGTACAAAATATTCCTTTTGCCGTAATTAGTTCTAGGTGATTGGAGACAATAATTTAGTTAGTCGTTTTTGTATTTGGGATTTTTTTGTGAATGATATTTGTGTATGAATATGTTTATTTAATATTTTTCTGACCAGTATGCATGTTTTGTAGTGATATAATTGAGTAAGTGACATTATTTTAATATTTTTAATGTTTATTGTACAGTCTCATTACTGTACATGCTTACGTTGCGATAAACTATAGCGTAAGCCCTACGTGATTAGGGAATGCAATAACCGGGCGTTTTTCATTACCGGTAATTTACCGACGCGAGGTCCCACTAACCGGTTAACCGGTAAATTACCGGTTATACAATCATATTAAATAAAAAATCAATCATGTATCATTTCAAAGTGAAATGAACTTGTACATTAAATAAGCAACATCAAACTTTTTTAATTCTTAAAAAATCGCAGTAATCAAAGGGTAACAAAAATTATAACTAAAGAGTGACAGTCGTCATTTAAATGTCATACAAGTTTGCATTTACACATCTATCAATATAATATTGTTATTAAAGTAACTAAAACCGTAATCATCTAGTAAATATAAGAAAAAAAAATTAACAGCAAGATAAGTTTCATATCATTTTAACACTAGTTACTTTAAAATTGCACTTTAAGAGGCCGTTATCGATTTTAGTCGCAAAAATGTAAAATTGATAGATTAAGCGCATGAAATTGTACACCTTTTGTTAACTATTAAAAATAACAAGTACTGGTTTCTTTTAGCACGTCTTGTTATCTTTCATTATATTAAATATTTTTTTTTAAAACAGACTCACTTAATTAATAATGATTTTTTTTCTGATGGACGTTTAGGTAAACGCGCGAAAAGCAGTGATTTTGTCGATCTTATTTGTAAATTTCGTTAAGTTTGGACTGCTAAAAATGGTGATTTTGTATTACACATATCCTGTACTTCAACTTTAATAAACTACATTTTTGTTACTATAAATTTGAAGTAGTGTAAATGAAAGTTAGACGAAATCAATTTTTCCAGAAATTACTTCAAAACAAGTGACAATTTCTCTGAAAATTGACTTAATTTCAACGTAATTTTGATACTTAAACAATCTACAACATTTGCTGAAACTGTTCTTATACATCATTTTGTATAATTTCCTACCATAATTTATATGAATTTTTAAAAACTATCCCTTCTCGTCACCTATTACCGGGGACGCACGCTTGCGACCTCATTATTAAAAGGCAAGATGAAAAAACGTGCTAATATAAACCAATACTTGTTATTTAGATATTACGTAACAAAAGGTGTACAATTCCAACGACAAAATCTATCAATTTAAAATTTTTGCTCTAAAATCGTTACCGGGCTCTTAAGATAGGAGTTGGAATCAGGAACATGTCATCATCAGATCATTCTGTTAATTATATATAAAATAATTGCGTTTGTTAAATATCTAGGCGATTAATTAGAACGTTGCTTAGACATTCGTGAACGATATCTTGAACACAAGTTACCAGCGGTAGAAAATGTTCTTTCGCATTCCACACTTGTCGGACACTACAGACTAAAACAAAGGACACTGAACATAGTAAGGCGGGTCGGGTAGGGGTGGCGAGAAGGGAAAGGGCGAGGGATTAGCGACCACTCATTTGTCACAAAACATTGCTTCCTAGTTCCGACTCCGACGAGATCATAAGAGGCAGAAAAGTAAGTATTTTAGTGTCTCTTCGTAATCGTAAACCGTAGTAATTGTTTTTTTTTTGTAAGTACGAAGACATAGATGGGCTAATTCAACAGGTTGTTACATTTTTATTTGCCTATACAACGTTCGGTAAATTCCCGGTTACGGCTGGAAATTACCGGTATTTTACCGACTGTAATATTGGTCAAATTACCGGGTAACCGGTTAACCGGTTAACCGGTTAGCATTCCCTATACGTGATGCATACGTCATGTGACATTAAGAAAATAGATTAATTAACGCACAGTAGAAATGTCAAGGGTATGAATCATCTAAGAAATTATAATTATATTTAATATTGTTAAATGTCACCTAAATGCCATGCACGTAGACAGCCACTATATAAACCCTGGTTTTCCTCAATAAATCGTTCAGTAACCATCCAACCTTCAGTGTATTATTCTTTGTTAAATGTCACCTAAATGCCATGCACGTAGACAGCCACTATATAAACCCTGGTTTTCCTCAATAAATCGTTCAGTAACCATCCAACCTTCAGTGTATTATTCTACCTCCGCCACCAGCACTACCAGTCGCATCAAGCAAGTGTAAGGGCTAACGGCCCCTACATTTTATGGTCCTTCGAACCTCTCCGGGTCCTTCGCTGCTCACAAAAGGTATTTAGTGTTTTGTTGCTTATTACGATAGTGAATCGGTTTACTGGCCTCCCACAAGCGGGTCTCACCAGTAAATTGAGAAGGCACATATATCGTGCTAAAAGCACTGATTGCCTGTGAGCTGTGAACACGGACATCGGGCTGAACCAGAGGTAATACTCCACCCACGCTGCGCTCCGGAACCTACAACTACAACAGACGGGGTGCAAGCTCAATCACATCGATCAAACTCGTCAGCTCACTAATACTCGGTAAATTACTGAGAACATCAGCTTAACAATTGGCTATCCTATCGCCTGTCACGGTAACAAGAAACCCGGCGGTGATTGGACATAACAACTAACCTCCCAAGCAGCACATTAGTGAATTTTGCAGCTTATCTTATAGCTTTATGTTCTAAATGAGTGGTTTAACAGTGTTTGATAAAACTTATGCCTTTAAACACAACTCAAAACTGTATATGAGTTCATCCTGTCACTTGTAGTTGCTTAGGAACGTTTATTGTTTCTACTTTATTACTTATGGTTGGGTAAAGTCGATTTTGCTACTTAAAGTTGCATGCAGGTTTTAATTGTCACTGAATAAGAAGCAATAGTGCTATATAAGGCCCTAAAGTCACTTATAAGCAACTTCTACATATAAGTGGGAACATACCCTTATTTGGAACTTTTAATTCCAAATGAGTAGTATAATAGAGTAGTATATCACCAATAGTGGCTAAAGAGATAATTTTACGGCCCTTTTGGAACCTAAAGTGATTGCAACTTTAAGGGCTAGAAATACTCTTATTGCCACTCCAACGCATAATTAAGTCTCAATAGGAGGTTCTTGAAAACCAAAAGCAGTTATTTTCACTTATTTCAAACCACTAACGATCTAACAGTTCCAAAATTAGGTCATATACATAATATCCTATCAAAAACATTTTCATAAAAATGTTGCCAAGACGAAACCATAAGGCTCGCACTGTCAAAATGTTATCAGATTTCTCTTAGAGAAAAGCTTCTAACTCTACAAGCCTACTTCAGAAACTCTACTTATCAGATTTCTTGTAGAGTTAGAAGCTTAGCTCTACAAGAAATCTGATAACTTTTTGACAGTGTGAGCATTATGGTTTCGTCTAGGCAACATTTTCCATGAAAATGTTTTTGATAGGATTTCACTTCTTTTTGTAAGTGTCTTCTTTGTGTATTGTCATAAGCATGACAATCTTCCATCCCCTAATATAAATGGTAAAGTAAGTAGAGTAAATACACTTTATTGGACCACAGAAGAAAAATTCAGTAACAGATTTACAATGTAAATAAAGGTAGCAACAGGCGTTCTTATCGCTGTGAGCCAACCTAGGGTAGCAGGATATAAAGAACAAAAAGCTTTAGTGACAGGTAGTGCACGATACATTACAGGAATAAGAAGATTACACATTACAATGAAATACATACCAATGGGTACAACCAAATAGTTAAATATTTATCACATACATATATAATGGTTGGGGGAAATTTACTATTTAAAATCCCGAAATACGTATCTGGGCATCATTTATAGAATCTTCTTTTTTTACTGATCCCCCCTACAAACTTTCCTCTATTCCCCCTAATGCCCTTTTCCTTCCCTTTTCACCTTTACGGGTGATTTTGGGGTTGATAACTATTCTATATCCTTCCCCATAGAAAAAACTATCTATACACTAAATTTCATCTAAATCGGTTCAGCGGTTATTGATTCCGCATACAAAATTCCACCCCCCTTTTCACCCCCTTAAGGGCTATAAATTTCCAATTTTTTTTATTTCTTTTGTTGTTTGTATACTAATACTATGCTACATACCAAATTTTTGCTTCCTAGGACTTCAGGAAGTACCCCAAGGGTTTTATGCATCTGAATTTTTTAATGCTTAATAAGTCCACTCTATTGACATTATATCCCGAGAATTTTGATTATCTGGTATAATCCAAACCCAAGCTATGAGGGTTCAAAAAAACGACGAAGCGCTTTTAGAAAAGGTAGGCCATGCGCTTCGCTTTGCTCGTCTTGGCGGGGGCACTACCCTGCCCCCAGATTTATTTTTCCTATTGCGGCGCCTCCTCTGTCAATAGCATTCACTGCTTTGCCACTCGCAAGATACAAATAAGTGATTTTCAGACCTGATAGTTCTAAATAGAGAACAAACAAGTGAAAATAAACACTGTAAAATATTTTTTGGTCCGCCATGTTTACAAATGGAGTCCTTGAAAATGAATTATTTTTAACAGAATTTTATCACACTGACGTATAATCACAGACCTTTGATAGTTGTGACTATGTTACTTTAACATTGTACGTAACCTACAATCATTAGGTCAAGTTTTTAACAGTTTTATTTCTTATCAGTATCAATTCCTCATTTGATTTAGCACTCTCCTTTTAAATATTCCGGGATCAAATCAAAGGCGCATCGAAATTTACAAAGAAACCATACTATAGTTTCACAGTAAAAAATCATTCGCAAGGATTTCGTGCTTATTTCAATTCCTGTATAACGTGAAGTTTTCATCACTTTACCAAATAGATATGTACATCCCAAATTAAAATGGCAGATCACATTCACTTTTAAAAAACACAACTTATTGTCTTAATTGTTGCCACGCCACTCAAAGGAAATTGGGCGTCTCATTTATCACTCCTTGACCGAACTGAAATTGTAATACATTCATTCGTTCAATATAAATCGTTCACTGCGCATAACTGTCACCCATAGTTCTAATTGCAACTTAAGGTAATCGAGAGATCTCTTATGGATTCAATTTAGAACCAAAAATAGGCTGCAATTTTTCTCCTTTTTGGTCTATAGTGGGTCTATATGGGTTCTTTCCACCTATATAGAACTTAGTCATGGCTATATATTTCACTTAAGTATCTAAATAGATATGATATACGAGCTATTTCCCACCCCGTGTGCTACTTGGGTGTCGCTTGCAGCTTAGCCTTCAACTCATCATGAGCAAACTCCTGCAGCAACAAGCCTGCTTTGAAAGCATCAAGTCCCTGTGCGCCAACTACAAGAAAGACTCAGCGGACAGGAAAACTCGCGACTATTTAAACAAACGGCTGGCCAATCTCGACGCCTTATGGGATAAGTTCGAGAGCCAACATGGGGTCCTCGAAACAGAAATCGAGGACAAAAACATCACCTACTTTCAAGAAGACATCCACACAAAAACAAAAAACATGTACGACGTTACTAAGGCGGATATGCTAAACTTGATTCACAAGCTAACTGAAGCGAACAGTTCAGTACAATTCGACCTTACAGAGCGTCTGGAAGGAACGGAAACCGGAACCAGTGACGTCATTCAACTGTTAAGCAAACAAGAATGCAACTTCAAGGCAATCGACCGAGCGATGTCAAAAATTGCCATTACACCTAACAATGAAAAATGGGAATTAGAAGATAATCTTAATATCCTAAAATCAAAATGGACGGACATAGACAAACAACACTGGGAGATAGATGGCTTACTCAAAGGCGCTCATGAAACGTACTACAATATATTCACCGACATAGAAAACAGGTACGATTCCATGCGAAAAGATCTCAACAGCAAGATATGGACAACGTCGCATTATCAAAATTCAGCACCTCGCATTTCGATACCCGAATTCTCGGGAAACTACAACCAATGGATTTCGTTCAAAGATCTTTTCATAGAAACCGTCCACAACAATCCAACAATCAACAAGGCACAGAAGTTGCAGCATCTCAAAACTAAACTTCGTGGAGAAGCAGAAAGATTGGTCCAGCATCTCACAATTAACGCAGACAACTACAACTCATGCTGGGACATTTTAAATCAGCGTTATGACAATCGGCGCCTTCAATTTACTTCCTTTATGAACACCATGCTGAATTTGCCTACCATTCAACAACCAGATGCCTACAACCTGAAGAAAATGCATGACGTCATAACCGAATGCTTAAGTGGACTAACAAATATCGGCTTAGATACCACAACGTGGGATCCTATTATCGTTCATTTGATGACTTTGAAATTGGACGCATCCACACACAGCGACTACGTACGGGACCTCCAAGACCACAGGGAAGTTCCGGTGTTACACGACTTTCTCTACTTTCTAGAGAGCAAATTCATGGCTTACCATGGAAACCATGAAACGCGCTAAAAAGGATGTCACCACCCAACAGAAGCAAGCATCCGTGAAACCCTTCACTAAGGAATATCAAACCAAGAAGCCTAACTACAATAACTTTAACTATTTCAAGAATAACTTCAAAACATACCATGCAACACACGGTCAATGTCCACTTTGCGAAGGGGGGCACTCGCTGAGACAATGTCAGAAGTTTGTTGACCTGGATATACCGCAACGCAACAGCATGGTTGCGAAACTAAAGGTCTGCAAAAACTGTTTGTCCGATCACGGGGACAGGGAATGCAGATCTCAAAATACGTGCAAGGAATGTAACATGAAACATCATTCATTATTGCACAATAATAACATGAAGAAACAAATAACTTCTAAATATACAAAATTTCCCTTCGTACCAAAGCCATCAACTTCCACTCAACAACCAACGAGCCATCATATAGCAACAAATGAGGTAGAAGTCCTGCTAACTACGGTTCAGCTTCAACTTCAAGCAAGCAACGGGACATTTACAATGCTACGCGCATTACTAGATCAAGGCTCTCAGCTAAATCTCATAACTGAAAATGCCGCACAATTACTAAACCTACCCAGGAAGAAGCTAAATGGGACTATAACTGGAATCGGGACCTTAACCTGCAAAGGAAAAGCAGAGCTTAAGGGCAAGTCCTTGCATTCCGATTATACATTTCAAACAAAAGCATTTATCGTCCGCAAAATAACTAGGAACTTACCTAACTCCACATTCAAGAAAGCAGACTGGCCGCACATACAAAACTTAAAACTAGCGGACCCTGACTTCGACGTGTCGCGCCCCATAGACCTGCTACTCGGGGCCCACGTTTACGCTGACGCCCTCATGAACGGGCTAATAAAAGCTGGTAAAAGGGCTCTAATTGCCCAACAAACCCAGCTAGGTTGGATTATCAGTGGAAGCCTGACAACTCCCACCTCACCCAGCTGCCACGCAGCCTTAACTAACATGGATGAACTTACCAAATTTTGGGAAAATGAAGACATCTCGCAAAACGACGCGGATAGGTCTACGGACGATAAATGTGAAGATTACTACCAGCAAACTGTTAAGCGGGGCCCCGATGGAAAATACATTGTGAAAATGCCACTAAGCGCAAAATACGAAAAAAAGCTGGGAAATTCAAAACAAATAGCGATCTCTCAGTTTCTACAACTAGAACGCAAACTGCAAAGGCAACCAAAACTAGCCCAAATGTATCGGGAATTTATGAAAGAATATTCCGATCTGCAGCACATGAAGCCTTCAAATTCATCCTCAGCACAAGACTGTTACCTTCCGCATCATGGGGTGTTGAGGGCAAAAGCATCCACCACAAAGTTAAGGGTTGTTTATAATGCATCACAAAAAACCAGCAGCGGCTATAGCTTAAATAGCCTCCATGAAACCGTTAGGGTGAGGTCCTGGTGTCGAAGAAAACCACGGATTTTAATACACTTTTAATAGTAAGAAAACACGCCAGATATAAACTCAAAATAAGTCCAGAAAACAACATATGTAACCGAATATCACGTGATACATTTTTGCACGACTACGTGCGGCCCCGTCCGAGGATGCATGCAGACTGGTGGGGCGCAATGATGTTTTACTTAGGTAGCAATTTGCCTATGCAATTTTATATATAGTTATACAGATACATTTGGTTTTAACAATATTTGTGAGCGCGTCGCTAACATAGCCCACCCCTAGTGCGAAGCACTATTCTACAATAGGCACAGGAGCGACGCGTGCCGCGGATCGGCGCAGCACTCCTCTTTGAGTGGTAACCTCGACGACTCTGACTCGTCCATCTCGACCTGGAAAGACAGTTTTTACAATACCTCGTGGCCACACGTTTCGTGGCGAATCAGGATCCACTATCAAAACGAGGTCACCCTCGCGCAGGGGTCTCTGATCCTGCTGCCACTTCTTACGAGGTAACAGCAAGGGCAGAAACTCCTTCAGCCAACGGCGCCAATACATATCGGCGAGCCTTTGCGCAGTCCGCCACTTTTTCCTTAGGTACAGATCGGAATCGTCAAACTCTCCAGCTATAGGTAAATTCGCAGAGGAGCCCAATAGAAAATGGTTAGGGGTAATTGACTCAGAACTACCAGGTTCGACTGACACGTGTGTCAAAGGCCGACCGTTGACCATATTCTCCACTTCGGCCAGCAAAGTCAATAAAACTTCATCTTTTGGGGCGCGTTCCTTAAGGATGACGCCAAGCGATACCTTTACCGTCCGAATTAGGCGCTCCCAAGCGCCACCCCAATGAGGAGTCCTAGGAGGAACAAACGTCCACTGGGCGCGATTGTTGGCCGCCTCTTTTTTTAAGTCCTCATTATTTATTTCCTTAATGGCGTTTTTTAGTTCGGTGTTAGCTCCCCGAAGGTTTGTGCCATTATCCGAAAAAAAATTACTAGGCCACCCACGCCTAGATGCCATTCTTCGAAGGGCTAATATCAGCGAGTCCGTGGTAAGAGAATGCACGACCTCAATATGTATCGCCCGAACAGTAAGGCAAGTAAAGAGAACGCCATAGCGTTTCTCACGGCGTCTGCCGACCACTACCTCCATTGGACCAAACAAATCTAATCCACAAAATGAAAAACAGCGCTGATGATGAGCTAAACGTGCTGCTGGCAAATCACCCATTCGTGGAATCAGCGGCTTAGCCTTTCTCAATCTACACAGCATGCAACGTGATGCAACATATTTAACGGTTGGACGCAATCTCAACAACCAATATTTTTGTTTGAGGTCGTTGACTACTGCCTCCTGGTTCCCGTGCGCGGCCTTGACGTGCTGATGGCGCACCAGGAGTCGCGCCACCGGATGCCGTCCGTCAAGGATAATGGGCCTCTTTGTCGCCAGCGGCACATCCTGCGCGGCGTCAATGCGACCACCAACGTACAATAGACCTTCGTCACCTAAATATGGAGTCAATGTCAACAACCTACTATCGCGTTGCATGTTCTTACCATTTTTTATATCGGCGATCTCATTGGCAAAGGAGTCCATCTGTGCCTGCTTTAAAATCAACAGCTCCGCCCGGGCCATCAATGAGCAGTCGTCATGGGTAAGTTTCTTACATTTAAGTATGAACTTAAGTACAGCAGCCGTTGACCTAAGTAGCCGAAGCCAAGAAGAAAATCGTTCCGGATCTGGAATGGGTAAGTTACACGACATATTTTCCTGTGTGTTTACAGTGACGTGCCCAGAAAATACCTCGATTGCCTCAGGTTCAAAAAGGTTAAGCGGCCAGGACCTTTCGTGTGAGTACAAAAACTGGGGACCCTTAAACCACTCATTCATAAAAGATTCGTAATTGAAAACCTCTCTAGTCGCAATATCGGCGATATTTAATTTTGTAGGCACATAACGCCACTCCGATATATTCGTAAGGCTATCGATCTCACCCAACCGGTTCGCCTCGTACGCTTTGTAAACGCGCGTATTATTATTTAGCCAGTGCAACACGGTAGACGAGTCGCACCAGAAATAACGGCGCGCGGCGGATAACTTATGTTCTCTTCTTATGGTGTCCGCCAAACGTGCAGCCAGCAATGCCGCCTGGAGCTCAGCACGAGGGACCGTCAAGGGTTTAACCGGCGCGACGCGACACTTACTGGCTACAAATGCGACGTATATTTCGTCATCCTTTATCCAGCGAAAATAAGCCACCGCACTCATTGCCTTAGTAGATGCATCGCTAAAAATATGTAACGATAGGTTTGTATAACCATCAGTAGTAGTTGTAATATTATTTTGTATCACCTGTGGCGGCGTAGCACCCGTAGCACTGATGCCGGACGCAGCGCAGGTACTCGCTTGCGTCACAATGTTCGTAGCGGGATAGCGTAGACCATCTACGCGGCAGACCGCGACGGCAGATGCATTCTCCTTCGCGCTCCCACTCCCTGCGCTGCGTTGGTACCATCTAGGTATGCGAATCTTATCAACTACCTTGAGTAGTTCGATCCATTCGCACCACTTTTTATAAATACCATCAGGAATGTCATCATCCCAAGAAATATTCAGACGCCACGTGTCCTGAAGCATAATTCGACCCTGTACTGTAAAAGGCGATAAAAACCCGAATACATCAAATATCGACATAATAACGCGTAACATAATACGTTTTGACGGCCTTTGTTTATGTCGAATTATACTATCAGGGATGCGTTTAAGCGAGACGTCGAAACCTAATTCATCCTTACCTGGGAACCATAGAAGCCCAAGCGCCCGCTCGCCTTGGAACTGCTGGCCGACTTTGAACTTTACCGCAACTGTGCCTAAAGTCTCTTTTGGAATGCTATCGAGAACAGCGATGCTATTACTTGTCAAGTTGCATAACTGGAAACCACCCGCTTTGTGTATGTCAGTGACATTTTTAACCATTTGGATAGCTGTATCTTCGTCAGGGAGGCTCTGTATATAGTCATCGACATAATGTGAATTTACGATCGCGTCGACCGCGGCGGGCATAGATGACTCATATCGCGAAGCATTTTTATTTTTTATAAATTGTGCAACAAAGGGTGCGCAATTTGCTCCAAATATTAAACTAGTCATAACGTATGTCTTAACTGGTTCCGTAGGCCTGCTTCTCCACAAGAAGCGTAGGGCGTCCTGGTCCTGGGGTTGAATCTTAACGCGTAAGAACATGTCTTTTATATCGCCGGTTACGCCTACGCTATGTTCGCGAAAGCGTAACATAATACCTAGTAAAGAGTTAAGTAAATCCGGACCTTTTAACAGGTAATCATTTAGGCACAACCCTTCCGATGTGGCCGCAGCATCAAAGACCAGACGCAAGCGTTTTTGTTTACGTTGTCAACGCCGAAATGTGGTAAGTACCACGTCCTTTGAGTACGTTGAGTTTCCTTCAGTTCTGTGGCGAAATCATTATTTAATAAATGATCCACGCGTTCGGAGTACCTTTTAGAATAACCAGGATCTCGACTCATTTTCCTCTCGATGCCTTTAAGCCTATTCAGAGCGCTCGGGAATGAGTCCGGCATCGTACAGTTGGGGTCCTTCCAGGGCAAGCCTACTTGCCAGCGCCCGTCGACGAGACGAGCGGTGCGCTCCAGCTGTTCGACGGCCCGCACGTCATCCACGTTCTGTCGCGGCTTACCTGATATTCCAAGGGCGTCCAGCGCGAATCCGCGCTGCACCTCCTCGTGAAGGTCCCGTAGCGCTTGCTCCTCGCGGCCGCACTCACTCACGAACAATACCGCCGCGCTCTCTTCGCGCTCGGCGGGGGCGTCGGCGGCACGCGTCGCTCTCGTGACGCGCATGGGTCCATGTATACACCACCCCAGGGGAGACAAAGTAGCAGACGGCTCATTTTTCTTACCTAAGATAACTTTTAAAGGCACTAACAAATGGTAGTTATCTTGTCCTATAAGTACTTCCGGCTTTAGATCATTATCATTACACAAGGAACTTGCAATATTTTTTAAATGTGAATATTTAGTACAATCGGTAAATGATAAGCTATTCGGAGGCAAACTTAACTCGGAAACACTTTTTGCTTTAATGGAGTGAACCTTATTGTCCTTACCAGAAAGTTCAAATTTCACCACCATACTGTCGCACGTTATTTGATTATCTTTCCAAGGTCCTTTCACGCGCATTGTTTCCCGATGACCGCGGAGTCCGGCACGGGCAGCTAAGTCAGCACTTATCATTGTTACGCAAGATCCGTCATCGAGTAACGCACTACAGTTTATCACTTTACCGTTAGCCGTATACACACGTATAGGGACCACTTTAAGGAACACTTTGCAACTACTCGCGTTGATGTTTGTAACAACCTCCGCCGTCGGTGGGTCCGCGCCTGCGGCGGGTTCCGCCGAGTGCTCCTGGGGCGCGGCGGGCTCCGCGGCAGCGATAGGTACCTCCCGGGCCGGCGCGCGGTCGCTAGGCCGTCGCGCAGTGATGTTGTTTACAAAGTGAAGTAGCTTGTGATGCGCTTGCCCACAATTATCCTTATCGCACACTGGTGCCGGGCAGGTTTCTCGGTTGTGGCGGGAATCTAGGCATTTGTAACAAATTCCATTACGTTTTACGTATTGCCAACGTACCTTGCGAAGGGCCTTTCGGAATTGTTTACACTCTGATAGTTTGTGTTTTGATCCGTGGCAGAAATAACACTTGTCGGCATTATCTTGCTCAGATTGCAGGAATACATGTTGCGGGCGCGGGTTCTTATCGTAACCTTTTGTTTTTACGTTGTCAGCACGTTGACTCATAGTATAAATGTTAGAAGTAGTAGATATACGTATAGCTTCCGTATTCAAGAAGTCTGCTAAAATATCCAAACGTGACTTCGAGCTAGTTTTAATAAGAGGAAAGCTATAATCCGACCACTTAGATAATAGAACAGTAGGTAATTTAGATAAGATTAGCGGCACTAAGCTCATGCCCTGTAGGTATTCTTCACGACCCACTGACCTTACAGCTTCTACGAAGTTCTGCACCTTTACAGAAAATTGCACTATATCCTTTTGGTATTCTGAGGAGACAGGTTGGATCCTTTTAATATCTTGCATGAGCTTAGAAATAATGCAGTCTGGATTACCAAATCGTAGCTCCAGCGTTTCCATAATACGTTCAGGCGAAGTTGCACTGATGAGCAGAGCTGAGACTGCATCTTTTGCCGCTCCACGCAGACATTTACGAAGCCTCCACAGGTTTTCTTTGGGGCTAAATTGGCACACTTCTGTCGACTCCTCATACGCCCTTTTAAATTGCAGCCAATCTAACGGGTCTCCGCTAAACTCAGGTAAGTCTCGGGGTGTGCAGATGCGGCTCAAAAGGTTAGTGTTAGGTTTGTTCTGGACAGAGGCAGCGGCTAGGGTCTGGACTGTTGCAGCGAGCATTTGGATCGTGTCGCGTGAGGTACCCGCAACGGGCTCATTCTCAGCCGGAATATGCAGCTTATCCAACTCCTGCTGGCTTTTCTCCATCCAGTTCTCGATGTTTTGTGTGCGATCCTCCTTATCATGTGAACTGTATACTTCCTCCTCCTCTTCCTCTTCCTCTAAGTCGGCTAGGTCTGCCTCTAGCTCTTTATCAATAAGCTGCATCCGAATTTCCGCTTTTTGCTTTTCCGCTTCCAACAACAATCTTTTCTTACGTGCTTCGATAGATAATACCGAAGATCTTGATTTTGATTGTGAAAGCGAGCGCGCACGGCGCGACTCGTGTTTTATAGCACTACCCGCCGCCGATCGTTCTGTACGATGACTCGTATCTTCTGGAACTTTCTTTGTTTCTTGTTCGGCATGAACAATATTTTCTTCACCTTGTTCTTGGTTTTCTACGCGCTCTTTGCGTGTAGCCCTCCGTGTCTTCATTTTTGAAGTATGAGACATCAGATCCGGTTCGAAGACCACTGAAACCGTTAGGGTGAGGTCCTGGTGTCGAAGAAAACCACGGATTTTAATACACTTTTAATAGTAAGAAAACACGCCAGATATAAACTCAAAATAAGTCCAGAAAACAACATATGTAACCGAATATCACGTGATACATTTTTGCACGACTACGTGCGGCCCCGTCCGAGGATGCATGCAGACTGGTGGGGCGCAATGATGTTTTACTTAGGTAGCAATTTGCCTATGCAATTTTATATATAGTTATACAGATACATTTGGTTTTAACAATATTTGTGAGCGCGTCGCTAACACTCCAAGAAAAGGGTCCTAACCTACAAAGGGACATTCAAGCCCTGATACTAAAATGGAGGTCCTACAAATACGCCTTTTGCGCTGATGTCCAAATGATGTACAGATGCATATGGATCTCTGAGGACCAACAACTTCTTCAGAAGATAATATGGCGAAACTCGCCTTCTGAAAAACTTCAGGAATACCAACTCTGTACAGTAACCTACGGCCAAAAATGTGCAGGTTGGTTAGCAACAAGAACACTCAAGCAGTTGGCCATTGACGATGGTCACAAACATCCCGAAGCTGCCGAAACACTAAAGAACGAATTCTACGTTGACGACCTCATCAGCGGTCGCAACTCAATCGAAGAAGCAAAAGAACTACAGAGCTCACTAATAAGCCTTCTCAAAGGTGGAGGTATGAACTTACGAAAATGGTCAGCTAACGACCCAACTTTGCTGGAGGATCTAACCAAAGATCAAATTTCAACACAAATATACGACTTCAAACATGAAGAATCTATGAAAAAATTAGGACTTGGCTGGAACCCAAGCTCGGACACGTTCCTACTCGGCTGGGAACTACAAAACGACACAGCGTCAAACTTAACTAAACGGACTCTACTGTCTGAAATATCACGCCTATATGACCCATTAGGCTGGTATAGTCCTGTCACCGTGACGGCAAAACTAATATTCCAAAGGGTTTGGACCAGTAATATTTCATGGGATCAAATTCTGCCTCATCAAATCCAAGAAGATTGGATAAAACTTAAAACGGAACTACAACTACTAAACAAGGTTAACCTAAACAGATGGATCGGCGGAACATCAAAGCAAATCGAACTTTTAGGGTTCTCTGACGCAAGTGAGAAAGCGTTTGCCTGCGTCATTTACACTCGCGTTAAGGATGACAACGGGAAGCCGCGAACAACTCTACTAGCAGCGAAAACTAGGGTTGCCCCCATATCGCAAAAAACTACTCTACCAAAATTAGAATTATGTGGAACCCTACTACTAGCCCAACTCCTGAAGAAAATTATATGGAGAAACCTACAAGACACCTTAGAAAAATTAAAGGCAGCAGACAGTGTTTTCTAACACTATTTACAACCCTCATAAGCATATGCACACTTATATCAGGGTCACACGCCTCCGGCAGCATGCCGAGCTCAGCACATATTATAAACATTGAACCCGAACGGCCCATATACTACGACACAATCGGCAAGGTACAAGTGATACATGATGAATGGACACTACTTATGTATTACAACCTAACTAACTACTGGGAAGGAGTTCGTCGCATTGAAATTTACCTGCACGGAGTGGAAAACTGGTGTCAGAAGACAGACCCCAGATATTGCAAAACTACACTCAACCAACTATACCACGAGATAGACCTCCTCCAGTACTACAACGCTATATTGCTTACCCCTCACAAACATCTAACTGACAGAAAGAAAAGAGGACTTGTCGATGGGGTTGGATACATAACTAACAGTCTATTCGGAATCTTGGATCAACGATTTGCTGAAAAATACGAAACCGACATAGAAGCAATACATACCAATGAAAACTACTTACTTGAACTCATAAAAAACCAAACATCCATCGTTGAGCTAGAAAACAAGATTTTAAAGAAAAATGAAGTCAACATTCTTCAACAGTTTAACGTTATAGAAACATTTATGAACCAAACGAATATAAACCTAGCCAAGGTTGAGTCAGCAGTAGAAATCGCCATGGCTACCAGCTATTTTAACTCCGCAGCTTTGTCGGCATATTTACTTATCAACAATATGAAAAACATGCAAGAAATGCTCTTCAACACATTGACTGACGTCTATAAGGGCCATATCGACGTCCACTTAGTCACGCCGGTTAACCTAATCGATCAAATGAACATTATCGCGGGCAAACTGCCCAGAACTATATCGTTACCTGTTAGCAACATACGAGAAGACATCAAGGACCTATATAAACTACTATATGTTAAAGCTCGAGTAACGGACAGTTATTTCTTATTCGAACTACACATACCTCTGATTTCGGATGAAGACTACACATTACATCGTGCCATACCTCTACCTGTAAAAACTACCCAAGGCACTATCATCGTGCAGACGAGCACCAGTTACATAGCCACTAACTTTCAGAAAAATACCTACATATCCTTTAGGGAAGAGGACCTTCAACAATGCGTCCAACTAAAGCTCGACAACTTTATATGCAACAAAAACGTACCAGTGTTTAGCCTTCACCATGAAAATATCCCATGCGAAGCAAAACTAATAGGTCATCGAACGAGCACACCGTGTGACATAACGCACACGTCCTGCAAGGACGCCTGGATCGAGTTACACTCACCGAACACTTGGCTTGCTATATGTTGCAAGACCTGCTCATTACGAGCCATTTGTGACGAAGACGTGACGTCACACACTATGACGTCATCCGGAATAGTCACTCTAGCACAAGGTTGTGTACTACAATCTAAATATTTAACTATTCACTCGCTAAATCACTACAACAGCAAAGTGAAGATGGACTACTATATCAACGTGCCATCAGTAACGTCATCAATTAATAAGATTGCAAATCTAACCTACCATAACATACCGCATCTATACTATACGGCAAACAATGACGCGGACGTCAAGGAAATACACATTTACACATTTACACTTACACATTTTCCTATACCTATATTATATTTATACATTTCCTAAACTTATATACACACCTACGTCAATATCGATAAACTGTATCGACTATCGATACTATCGACCTCACCTCCGCCCTAGAGAAAACTGGTCTTGTAGCTAGGCCCGGCGTTCGCGCAGCAGAGGTCAGTTGACAGTCATTGCCATGATACGACGCGGAACGCATGTCTCCTTTGCTGCGACCTTATTGTTTTGCTTTTCGCTTCCCGCTTGTTTACGTTACCTATTTCTATCTTCTGAACTGTTCTACTTCTACTTTAAAACTGTGCCTGTGTGTTCTACCCTTCTGTGCCTTCTGTATTGCTTGTGTATGGACTTTCCGTGTACTTTAATGAAGTATACCACTTGAACTGTAAGTCTGCATTATTATTTACGAGATCCCAGTGGATAGTACATAACCCTGACCATACAACCATACTGGTGACCCCAAATATGAGCCAAGATAGGGAATTTAAAGATGCACTCGGTACGAGTGAGGCATCCGGAAATAGTGCGGGGACAGGGTCGACAGAGTTGATAGAATCGACAAACGTTTTTAAGGTTGGAGTGAAAGTGCCACCGTTCTGGGCAGAAGAACCGGAGATATGGTTCGCCCAAGTAGAGGGTCAATTTCAAAATTCTGGTATCACCAGTGACGTCACAAAATTCAATTATGTGATTTCCCACCTCGACAACCAGTATGCTCGCGAGGTGAAGGACCTTATTATCAACCCTCCCGCGTCACAGAGATACGACAAGCTTAAAACCGAGTTGATCAAGAGACTGGGTATTTCCAATGAGAGGAAGACCAAGCAGTTGCTGATGCATGAGGAGCTCGGTGACCGCAAACCTTCGCATTTCTTCCGGCACCTGAAGGACCTGGCAAGACCTGCAGTACCAGATGATTTTATCAGGTCTATTTGGATGACCCGCCTTCCTCACGGTGTGCAGATGGTGCTCGCGGGCCAGCCATCTTCGGCTTCGCATGAAGACGTCTGCGACCTAGCTGATCGTGTCAACGACTTGGCCAGTTCTTCTCCGAAAGTAGCCGCTGTGGGTAGCGGAGCTGCGAGTTCAGTTCCCAGCGATATTGCCAGAGAAATCGCAGAGCTAAGGAAACAGTTCCAGCAGTTCCAGGCATCCGCATTGGGCAGGAGTAGCAGATCCAGGGCGCGCGCACCTCCAGGCAAGCGTAACGCATCCAGGCAACGATCCCAGTCGAACTATCGCAAATATCCTCTCTGCTGGTACCACGGGAAGTTTGGAGACCAGGCCAGCAAGTGCGTTCGACCATGCGACTTCAAGCCGGCGGAAAACGAAAGGGGCAGTCGATAATGGCGACTGACGATTGCCCATCGACATCTACTGGTCGCCTGTTCGTCACCGACCGCACTTCAAAGACGCAGTTTTTAGTCGATACTGGAAGCGACCTCTGCGTCTATCCACGGTCGGCGCTGTGTGATCGTCGTTCTAGGACTGGGTATAATCTGAGCGCTGCAAATGGTTCTAATATTGCTACCTACGGCTATTTAACTTTAGATTTAGATTTTGGCTTGCGCAGATCTTTTGTATGGCGTTTTGTAGTGGCTGATGTTACCAAGCCAATCATTGGTGTAGATTTTCTTAATCATTATAATCTGCTAGTAGATTGTCCCAATAAGCGCTTGATTGACATGTTAACTTTAATAGCTGCCATCGGCACCACAGCCAATTGTAAAGACGTATTTTCCGTTAAAGTCGTAACTGGCGAGTCCCGGTATCACAAAATTCTTGACGAATTTCCCGAAATTACTCGACCAGCTGGCAAACAAAACACTAACATACCCCATAACACAGTCCACCATATACGCACGACACCAGGTCCCCCAGTTTCCTTACCACCCCGTCGTTTAGCTCCTGACAAGCTGAAAATCGCCCAGGAAGAGTTCCGGATTATGCTGGCTTGTGGTACAGCCAGGCCGTCGGAGAGCTCTTGGTCGTCACCCCTCCACCTGGCCCCGAAGAAGGGCAACGGATGGCGGCCCTGCGGAGATTATCGCAGCCTAAATGCTCGCACAGTGCCTGACAGGTACCCGATTAAGCACATCCATGATTTTTCGTATGATATAGCTGGTTGTAAAATCTTTAGTACACTAGACTTGGAAAAAGCTTACAATCAGATACCTGTCAGTCCCGACGATATCGCGAAAACCGCCATCACGACCCCCTTCGGGTTATTCGAGTTCCCGTTTATGACGTTTGGTCTACGCAATGTGGGTCAAACGTTTCAACGGTTCGTCGACGAGCTTACCAGGGGCCTCGATTTTGTATACGCTTATCTAGACGACTTCCTAATATATTCTAGGAGCGAGGCAGAGCACGAGGAACATCTGCGCGTAATCTTTGCTAGGCTGAAGCAGTACGGCATGCTGGTAAATACCTCAAAGTGCGTCTTAGGAGCTCAAGAGGTAACATTTCTAGGGTACCTGATTTCAGCCACCGGATGTAAACCCCTCGAGTCGAAGGTTCGGGCAGTCATGGACTTCCCACCACCAACTAACATCAAGCAGCTACGGGCCTTCTTGGGCATGATCAACTTTTATAGGAGGTTTCTTCCTCGAGCAGCCGAGATACAAGCCCCGCTGCACGCACTGCTGACAGGTTCTGTGAAGGGATCGCAAGCAGTCAACCTTACTGGAGATACGTTGAAAGCATTTCAAGCCTGTAAGGAGAGCTTGTCGAATGCAGCGATGCTGGCGCACCCTGATTGCACTGCAAATCTAGCGGTGGTCACGGATGCTTCCGACAAGGCTCTTGGTGCGGTACTACAACAATTTAAAAATGGCGCTTGGGAACCGCTAGCCTTCTTTTCCAGAAAGCTCAGCCCCTCTCAGGCCAAATACTCGCCCTACGACAGAGAGCTATTGGCCATATACGAGGCGGTAAAATATTTCAGGCACATGCTCGAGGCTCGTCACTTCACTGTGTACACTGACCACAAGCCAATCAGTTTCGCCTTCCATGAAAGGAAGAGTAACTGTTCGCCTAGGCAGTATAGACACCTTGACTTCATATCTCAATTCACGACAGACATCCGCCACATAAGTGGCAAAGACAACGTAGTCGCGGATGCGTTGTCGCGAATTGAGGAACTAGAAGCACCTGTAAGCCTCGAGACAATAGCCCAACACCAAGCCTCCGACCCCGAACTTCAACAGCTCCTGCATTCCTTCATCACTGCATCTGCAGAAACTTTATGTTCCTGGAAGCCAATCCCCTTTGTACTGCGACGTCGGTACACTGGCTACCAGGCCTTACGTACCTAAGTTTCTACGGAAGAAGGTCTTTGATAGCCTCCATTCCCTAAGCCATCCTGGTTGTAGCGCTTCGGCGAAGCTAGTTTCCGAGCGTTTTGTCTGGCCAGGTGTTAAAAAAGATTGCAGGGAGTGGGCGCGTTCCTGCTTGCCGTGCCAGCGAGCTAAAGTCACCCGTCATGTGACTTCCTCGCTGGGCACTTTTAACTTACCGCGCGCCCGCTTCAAACAGATCCATATAGACCTGGTCGGGCCTCTCCCGCTTTCCCAGGGCTATCGGTATTGCCTCACAGCAGTAGACCGGTTTACTCGCTGGCCAGAGGCAGTGCCGATAGAAGATATCACGGCAGAAACCGTTGCAAAAGCACTGCTGTCCTCCTGGATTGCTCGGTTCGGCTGTCCTACAAGCATTACAACTGACCGTGGCCGTCAATTTGAATCGGCCCTATTTCAATGCTTAGCTAGGATGGCCGGATTCGAGCATAAAAGGACGACAGCATACCATGCTGCTTGCAACGGTATGGTGGAATGGTTCCACCGTCAGCTGAAAGCGGCTATCGTCTGTCATGCAAATGACAGATGGACTGAGTCGTTGCCGTGGGTCCTGTTGGGAATACGTACATCCTTCAAAGAAGACCTGCAAGGATCTTCGGCTGAACTGGTTTATGGAGAGCCATTGAGACTCCCCGGTGAGTTCTGGGAGCCGAGCGCTGGTACAACTTCGGATATATCCGACTTTTCCGCCAGACTCAAAGGCTACATGGAGAAGCTACGACCTGTTCTTGCTTCACGACATTGTAAGCCCAAGGTATTTGTACACAAGGAACTGGAAACCTGTAGTCATGTCTTCCTTCGCGATGACACTATTAGAGGTTCCCTCACTCCAGCTTACTCCGGCCCACATAAAGTACTCGTCAGAGAAGACAAAATTTTTAAAATTCTTCTCAATAACAAGGAAGTGACAGTGTCCATTGACCGGCTCAAGCCAGCTTTTATGCTTGACAATGTCAAGGACACTACCGCTCCTGTGACAGAATCACCTCAGGTACCTGAAACTAAAAGAACTCGTTCAGGCCGTACAATACAATTTCCTGATTATTATCGTCCCTGAGGGACTCTGGTGGGGGGTGGTGTAGGTACATATACACATTTCACATTTACACTTACACATTTTCCTATACCTATATTATATTTATACATTTCCTAAACTTATATACACACCTACGTCAATATCGATAAACTGTATCGACTATCGATACTATCGACCTCACCTCCGCCCTAGAGAAAACTGGTCTTGTAGCTAGGCCCGGCGTTCGCGCAGCAGAGGTCAGTTGACAGTCATTGCCATGATACGACGCGGAACGCATGTCTCCTTTGCTGCGACCTTATTGTTTTGCTTTTCGCTTCCCGCTTGTTTACGTTACCTATTTCTATCTTCTGAACTGTTCTACTTCTACTTTAAAACTGTGCCTGTGTGTTCTACCCTTCTGTGCCTTCTGTATTGCTTGTGTATGGATTTTCCGTGTACTTTAATGAAGTATACCACTTGAACTGTAAGTCTGCATTATTATTTACGAGATCCCAGTGGATAGTACATAACCCTGACCATACAACCATAGAGAAAAAATTAAATTACGCAAGGGATAAGGAACAAAGCCTTCCTACAGCTCTCACTACCCACGACATTCATCAATATACCATATGCTACCTTTTGCTGGCCGCAGCTGTCTCCGCTGCCATTTTTTGGAGGGTGGGAAGGTGCTATCCCAACTTGTGCGCACTAAGGAAGCGCAAGCAATGCTCAAGGCAAGCAGTGGAACCGCACTACGAGGATATCGAGCTTCGGCCGACACCAAGGGAGAGGCGCCAACCACAAGTCAGAGCAGAATCGACAAGCAGCCCCAGCGAACACCTCCCCACCAGCGGCAATGTGGGATTCAACCTCGATTAATTTAGATTTAATGGTTGTTAAGGCATACCTAAACCGCATAGAAACTGGCGGCGGCCTGTGACCTTCAGCCTGGCCGCGCCTAGCGACCCGTGCGCTCATCCCCGGCTGCGATGCACCTACGTCACATACATGTTATCGCGTCATGTCACCAGCAGCCAATGAGAAGCATCCATCGCGTATATGTCGTGATCGGCAGCCAATGGTGTAGCCGCTCGTCATCCCTGCGCGCACCAATGAAGACAGAGAATGACACTCACATTTCGATCTCTCACCGAACTACCACGTAGCTTATACGTACTTTTATTTTGCTTTTTTTATATAACGTTAATTAATTCATAACTATGTAGAAAATCCCGAATTATATAATTAATTCGAAGAACCCGCTGCCTTCGTCATTTCTACAACCTGCCATCCACATCAGCGCAAATCCTGGCCATCAGCCCCAACGTATGTCTATACGCGCAGACATAAATTTTGAACCATCGAGACCGGATATCAACCAGCCTTGGATACACGGATTGGATGTGAGAACGCATCGGCAGAGTGCTGTAACGACCTGAGTCATCGGCAGCGGTGAAGATCTTCGGTGAGACGAGCCAGCTTACCTTTCCTACCTTTCCCTTTTACGCTTGCGTCATACCGTGCTTTTCTCAATTCCAGTGTTTGTGCTTTCGTTGTGACCCTATCGCACGTCGTCGAGTCGACCTTCGCAAAAGTCTGCAAGCAGCCCGCATCAGCTTTACCGCTAGCTGCCTTGCTGTGCTCGACCGTGGTGGTGATTGCAACTGTGAGTACTTGGCGCCTGCCTTTATTCGATTCGCAAAATGACTGGCAAAGATGATCTTGTGTTTCACGCCGCGTTAGGTCCTAATCAAGAAACGGACTTGGAAAAGATAAAACATTTAAGCCGTAGGCGAGGTTCCGTAAAATGTAGGCTAACTAATTTCAAAAAGTTTGTCAAAACGTTTGAGGGTTTAATTTTGTCCGATACCCAGCGCACAGAGCTTAATTTACGCATGCAGGGAGCTCGGGGTATTTTCGATGATTTTACTGAAATTAATAATCAGCTAGAAATTTTAATTCCCGATAGCGAAATGGACTCACTTTTTCAAGCCAGAGAGGCATTCGAAAGCGAATATTACGCGATTTTGGCTGAAACTCAATGTATGGTGAAATGCTCGGAGAAAGCTAACGAACCTAAAGTGCAAGCTTCGAATAATTTAGCCCAAACAGTTCGTCTCCCCGTCATTTCTTTGCCAACTTTCGACGGATCTTATGAACACTGGTTACAATTCCGTGACACATTTGCGTCTTTAGTACATAACTCGCAAGAAATAACCAGCATTCAAAAGTTCCATTATTTAAAGTCATCGCTCAAGGGTAATGCGCTTCTTGTTATCGATTCACTTGAGTTTTCGGCAGATAATTACACGATTGCTTGGGAATTGCTATTGAACCGGTATGACAATAGTAGATTGCTAGTGCACAATCACGTTAAGGCCTTATTTTCTATACAATCGCTTAACAAAGAATCGCCGGCACTGTTAAGAAAGTTATTAGATACAGTTTTAAAGAATTTACGCGCTTTAAAACTGCTCGGCGAGCCCACAGAAAGTTGGGATACACTAATTATTTATTTAGTTGTCTCTAAATTAGATTCCACCACCGAACGTGAGTGGGAGCAATATAAAAACACTTTATTACCAGTGTCGAACGAAAACAAAGCCGCGCTTAAGGTAGATGATTTGCTTAAATTCATTCGCGACCGCGCCGATATGTTAGAAACCTTATCGGTTACGCACAGCCGGTCTAACACTAATAGCACTTATCCGCAGCATGATGCTAAAAAATCATACACTCATAACGCGCACACGGCTCCAAAGGTTCACTGCAATATTGTTACCGAAAAGTCCGTCGACAAATCTCACTCCAAACAAACACCAAACAAAAAATTATGTTTTATGTGCAACGGTAAACATCCTTTGTACTCGTGTCAAGCATTTATTGACTTAACTTTGCAAGATAAATTAAAGTTAGTTCGCGATAAAAGTTTGTGTGATCACTGATAATAATATCGCACACGCACAACACGTATTGCAGGTATCGAACGCACACATAGACGAAGACGTATACGCGCGATTGTCTTCGAGGCGACCTGTAATGTTAGCAACTGCCCTAGTCGAAATTCCAGATAATTACGGTAATTATCATAAAACGCGAGTGATTCTCGACAATGGGAGCGAAGGTTGTCTAATTACCGAAGCGTTGTGTGACAAATTAAATCCGCAATCGTTACAGTCCACTGAAGAATTAAACGGTATCATGAATTTAGCTACACATAGTTCGCGAGTATGTGAAATCGAAATAAATTCACTTGTTACCAATTTCAAGGCGCGATTACAATGTAGGGTTTTACCGCAATTAACCTCATCATTGCCTACGTTTCCGAGCAAACGTAATCAATTCCGCATTCCAGATAACGTACGTCTGGCAGATCCTAACTTTTATGAAAGTCAACCCGTTGAGTTACTTATAGGAGCTGACCTATTTTGGGAGCTCCTCGAAGGTCAAGTTGAGATAACTCGCTTAACAAACGGGGCATTTTTAGTAAACACTAAGTTAGGATGGATTGTTTCTGGACCTGTTTCCTCTAATACGCGCAACACGAAGCCTATCAATTGTAATTTTACGCAATCTCTTGACATGCCATCATTAGATAATCAATTACGTAGGTTTTGGGAAATAGAGGAGGTGCAGGCAAACAACAAATCGCACGATTCGCGCAGCGAAGAGGAAATTGCATGCGAAGACCATTTTGTCAAAACAACCACCCGTCTCGAGGATGGTAGGTTTTGCGTGCAACTTCCTCTCAAAGAACCTCCCGAATCTCTCGATGACTCATTCGCGCAAGCAAAAAGACGCTTTATGTCGTTAGAAAAACGTCTCAGTCGCGATCCTATATATAAAGGCATGTACAGCGACTTTATAAAAGAGTATCTCGCGTTAGGTCATATGAAACGAGTATATACCTACGGAACCCCTAACTACTTTCTGGCCCACCATGGAATTTATCGTGAACATGCACAAAAAACACGTCTTAGAGTCGTTTACGACGCTAGCGCCCCCACGACCAGTGGCAAGTCGCTGAACGACATACAACGCGTAGGTGCACCTATTCAAGGCGATTTGATTGCCATATTGCTGAGATTCCGCGAAAATAGGTTTGTTGCATGCGCCGACATAGAAAAACATTATAGACAAGTTTTAATTGACGAATCTCAACGCGACTTACAACTTATTTTATGGCGCGATAATCCCTGCGACGACCTTGACATATATCAACTGAGCACCGTTACATACGGCACGGCGGCCGCTGCCTTCCTCAGTTGCAGGTGTCTCAAACAGTTGGCGCTAGAATGTAATGACCCCGAAGTAGCTAGAACGATTAGAGACGATTTTTACGTAGACGATTTTATCTCTGGATCGTCTACAATTCCCGAATTGCTACGAATTTGTGACGAAACCGCGAAAGTTTTAAGTTCTGCTTCCCATTACGAAAATGGGTTTTTAACTTCGATTGTACCGATCAACGTTATAATGATGATACATCAAAGGAATTATCATTAGGCGAACACGCGCATAGTAAGACTTTAGGTCTCGGTTGGTACAACAAAAGTGATGAATTGTTCTATCATACGCGACACGAGTCAAATCCTAAACCTGTCACAAAACGCATAATATTATCCACGGCATCACAGGTTTTTGATCCGCTCGGATTATTAAGTCCGATGATAATTATCGCTAAATGTTTATTACAACGGTTGTTTTTATTAAAGGTGGATTGGGACGCAGCGGTTCCCGATGACGTCACGCAAGCCTGGCACCGCTTTTTAAACAATCTAGCTATTTTACCTAGCATTCGCATACCACGTCATGTTATGTGCAATGACCCTATATGTATAGAATTGCATATATTTTCAGACGCAAGCCAATTAGCTTATGGTACTTGCGCCTATGTACGAACGATTGATAATAAATCAACTGTTACCGTCCGGTTGCTATGCTCAAAAAGTAAAGTGGCCCCAATTTCGCCTCCGTTGAGTACGCCTCGATTGGAGATGTCCGCGTGTTTATTGGGCGCTAAATTATATAATAAAATAAAAGAATCGTTCCGCGCAAAATTCAACCGAGTAATATTTTATACCGATTCAACAATTGCGTTAAGTTGGCTCCGAATGCAGCCTAATTTACTAAAACCTTTCGTACAAAATAGGGTTGGAGAAATCCACGAAATAACGAAAGAACATTCGTGGCATCACGTTAGCGGCAAGTGCAACCCGGCCGATTTGGTTTCTAGGGGAGTACAGTTGGACGCACTTCGCACCTCCAGTCTCTGGTGGACCGGTCCCGACTTCCTTCATGACATTAATTATAATGCTCAGAGTGTCGATCCGTCATTGTTGCCAGACGAGTCCCAGATACCCGAACGTAAAACTAATCCTATGACTAGTCTGGTATGCAACGAAAATAACAACAATAACCTATTTACATTCGACAGGTTTTCTCAGTTCAACCGTATGCAACGCGCGGCCGCATATGTACTTCGCTTCATTCATAACGCGCGCAATAAATATGCACGTCGAACCGGTGCGCTCACTGTAGATGAACTGAGGGAATCTGAAATAATACTCTCGCGCTTATCGCAATTGGAGTCATTATCGGATGTTCACAATGCATTGACAAAGAACAAATGTATCGCAAAGGGTTTCTTAGCCAAATTAAATTTGTTCATTGACAATAACAAGTTAATTAGAGTCGGAGGACGGCTTACAAATTCTTCTAGGTTTCATTACGATAAGAAACACCCGATATTACTTTCTAGTAAGCACCATTTTACTGTTTTATTGTTCCGATATGAACACAAAAGATTATTGCACGCAGGACCGCAGCATATATTGTTCTCGCTTCGCGAGGCCTGGTGGCCTGTAAGCGGAAGGAATTTAGCTAGGAAAGTGGTACACAGCTGTGTTGTTTGCGTTCGTTTTAAGGGTAAAACGCTAACTCCTATTATGGGTAATTCACCTTCAGAGCGATTAGAACCCGGGTTCGCGTTTGTCAATTGCGCTGTGGACTACGGAGGTCCATTCTACATTTTAAACCGCAAAGGTCGGGGAGCCACAACGTTTAAGGCGTATTTATGTATACATATTTATATGCTTTGCTACACGCGCAGTTCATTTAGAGTTGGTTACCGATCTCTCTTCAGATGCTTACCTACTGGCGTTGAAAAGGTTCATTTCGCGTCGTGGTAAACCTTCAAAAATATATTCAGATAACGGACGGAACTTTGTAGGTCTTATGAATGATTTTGCAAAGTTTTTAAAATCATGTTCAGGCGAAATAAGAGAATACGCGAATTCGCATAAAATTGAATTTATTATGACACCACCTTATGCTAGTCATTTTGCCGGTCTGGTTGAGGCTGGTGTTAAGAGTTGCAAGCATCACTTGCGACGCGTGATAGGTGATGTTAAGCTAACTTACGAACAGTTTAGCACGATTTTGACTCAATGCGAAGCTATCCTGAATTCCAGGCCTTTGAGTCCTTTGTCCTCAGACCCGCAAGACTATACCCCTTTAACCCCTGCTCACTTCCTCGTTGGACGTCCGCTGACAGCTCCTGCGTGCGCTGACCTCAACGACGCTCCCGTACACCGTCTGACACGATACCAGCGAGTGGAGCAAATGCGACAACATTTCTGGGCCAGGTGGTCGAAGGAGTTCATATCCGAGCTGCAGGTCAGAACAAAGTGGACGAGGAATATGGACGACCTCAAGGTGGACACTCTCGTCTTGATCAAGGAGGACCATGCTCCGCCCCTCAAATGGAGCTTAGGGCGAATCACCAAGACTTTCCCGGGTAAAGACGGCGTCTCCCGAGTGGCCGATATCCGCACATCCCGCGGCACTGTACGCCGAGCCTTTTCGAAGATCTGCCCGCTACCTACGCATGATGACTAACTTCACCGTCTCATTGGAAGTTGACTCTTCCAAGGCCGGGAGCTTATGTTAAGGCATACCTAAACCGCATAGAAACTGGCGGCGGCCTGTGACCTTCAGCCTGGCCGCGCCTAGCGACCCGTGCGCTCATCCCCGGCTGCGATGCACCTACGTCACATACATGTTATCGCGTCATGTCACCAGCAGCCAATGAGAAGCATCCATCGCGTATATGTCGTGATCGGCAGCCAATGGTGTAGCCGCTCGTCATCCCTGCGCGCACCAATGAAGACAGAGAATGACACTCACATTTCGATCTCTCACCGAACTACCACGTAGCTTATACGTACTTTTATTTTGCTTTTTTTATATAACGTTAATTAATTCATAACTATGTAGAAAATCCCGAATTATATAATTAATTCGAAGAACCCGCTGCCTTCGTCATTTCTACAACCTGCCATCCACATCAGCGCAAATCCTGGCCATCAGCCCCAACGTATGTCTATACGCGCAGACAATGGTCAACACTATTAAATATTACAACTTACCTATCCAAAGAACGTAGCAGTAGCGCACACACACACACACACACACACACTAGAATTGGCAAGAATTTGAATTAATCGCCCCGTTAATTAAGTTCACGCACGTCCAAAAAGCCCCACAGCCAGTCAAAGTCAAGCGGGGCCCAAATGACGAACCAGAACAACTGGCTGGGCTACAATTCAAACTCCGCGCCGTAAAGAACACCATCCGGGGCCGTGAAGGACAGTTCTCCAAAAAATCTCTCCCCAAGCTCCAATGCAGGAGTTTGGAGAGTGATAAAGGGATGACCCTCGGGAGTTATAAAACAAGATTGATACACCATCCCATAACGAGGATGGTCATAGCGCACCCGCGAGTAAAGGAACTGCAACCCGTGGCGCTCGGCAAACAAGACACTGCGCGAGCGAACATGAACAAGGGTTGCTACGGACTCCATGATGCCAAAAACCGTACTATGGTTAATCTGCCATTAAAATAATAATGAAAATATAAAGACCACCCAGAATGCAATATGAAACCAATAACAATAACCTACTAAACTAACAGAATCCCAAAAAAGGGGGATCTCCATCATCCTTACTAAGTGATAGTGATATAATAGCTGACAAGCATTATTATCAAAGAGAATTATTGTCAAATCTCACACCTACCTGTAGAATATAAGATTAAAACTCGAATGCACATTACATATTAACAAAGCACTTTGTAATTATAAGTAGGAAATCTAAGATTATAAATACTATTGTAACTTTAGCTATGTGACCTTTAGGTTAGGTTAATGTAGCACTATCCAGATTGTTTAATGTAATATTATCCATGTAGCCCTTAATTGGTTAAGCCATTGTAACTTAGATCCTATTTCGGGTATCCTTAACTTCCTTTTGGGGTTGCCAGTATGTACAGTCTCATTACTGTACATGCTTACGTTGCGATAAACTATAGCGTAAGCCCTACGTGATGCATACGTCATGTGTCATTAAGAAAATAGAAAATAGATTAATTAACGCACAATAGAAATGTCAAGGGTATGAATCATCTAAGAAATTATAATTATATTTAATATTGTTAAATGTCACCTAAATGCCATGCACGTAGACAGCCACTATATAAACCCTGGTTTTCCTCAATAAATCGTTCAGTAACCATCCAACCTTCAGTGTATTATTCTTTGTTAAATGTCACCTAAATGCCATGCACGTAGACAGCCACTATATAAACCCTGGTTTTCCTCAATAAATCGTTCAGTAACCATCCAACCTTCAGTGTATTATTCTACCTCCGCCACCAGCGCTACCAGTCGCATCAAGCAAGTGTAAGGGCTAACGGCCCCTACATTTATACTGTTTAAGGAACTCTTTAATCTAAGATTTTAATATTTTTATTGTTGTACTGTTTGAAGCCGGTGAACGGTAACTAACGCTAGTAATGTTATAGATTTTTGGACAGTTTTTAGGGTTCCGTAGCCAAATGGCAAAAAACGGAACCCTTATAGATCGTCATGTCCGTCTGTCTGTCCGATTATGTCACAGCCACTTTTTTCCGAAACTATAAGAGCTATACTGTTCAAACTTGGTAAGTAGATGTATTCTATGAACCGCATTAAGATGTTTACACAAAAATAGAAAAAAAAACAATAAATTTTGGGGGTTCCCCATACTTAGAACTGAAACTCAAAAAAATTTTTTTCATCACACCCATACGTGCTGGGTATCTATGGATAGGTCTTTAAAAATGATACAAATACAAATAATTTATTTATAACGCCAAGTTACATGTCATGTTCATGATGGTTTTCATATCATTAGGTAATTAATTAATTTTATTCAATTTAATTATTACACATTTAATTTAAGTATCTACGCTTTATACAAGTGACTAGATTATAGTAAATGAATAATATTTATATGTTAGGCAGATCAAAGAATTCGTCTATGGAATAGAATGTATTGCTAAGAAGCCACTTGCGCAATTTCAACTCTAAGGTCACCGCAGAAGCTGCATCCTTTTTTATTTCATCCGGTATTCTGTTGTACACTGCCGGGCCGACGACGTACACCGACCTTTCGGATTTGCGCAGCTTGTGTACGGGGGTGACGAGGAGGTAGGCGAGCTTGTTACTGCGCATCTCGCGGGATGGGTTTACGCCACGTTGACGGAACGTACTCAAGTTGTTGTGCGTGAAGAGAGCTATCTGGTAGATGAACTCGCAAGGAAGGGGCATAATCTTGAACTCCTTAAATAGCTCTCTGCACGATGCATCGTCGGGCAACCCGGCAATGGCGCGCACCGCCCGCTTCTGCATTCGGAAAGCTCGCCCGGCGTCCGCGGCGCGTGCCCACAGTTCCACGCCGTAGGTGAGGAGACTCTGGACAGTCGCATAGTAACACGACAATACTACGTCGCGCGAAGCCGTGCTCGCTAGACGACGGAGCGCGAAGCATGCGCGCCCCAACTTGGAGCAGAGCTCTTCTATGTGGTGGTCCCACTTTAGGCCACTATCGACATGAAAGCCTAGCAGCTTTGTCGTTTGGACCATCTGCAGCGCTGTTTGCTGGTCAGTAGTGACCCGGGATGTGCCATTAAGCTGGAATATGAGAAACATAGTTTTTTCCTTATTTAATGCCAGACCATTTAATTGGAACCACCACTCCAGTCGCTGAACTACTGAATTTAATTTTTTCTCCAGCTCCTGTGCCGTTTTCGCACTCACAACGGCGGCCACGTCGTCGGCATACATATATATTTCCGCATCGTGAATGACACTAGGCAGATCATTGAGTAGCAGGCTGAAAAGGGTATTTGATAAACATGAGCCCTGTGGAACGCCCATCGTATTTATCATTTCGGTCGATTTAACCCTTCCGTTGTCGCCGACAACCTTTTGCGACCGATGTGACATAATAGATGTCAGCAAGGACAGGACCGGGCCACGCATGCCATAGAAATTTAATTTGTCGGCTATAAGATGGTGGTCGGCGGTGTCGAACGCGCGCGAAAGATCGCAGCACAGCAGCGCAACGTGCAGGCCAACCTCACGCGCACTTAGAACCCGCCACACCACTTCGCGAACCAGGTCGGTAGTGGCGCGCCCGGCTCTGTAAGCATATTGCCTTTCCGACATTATGTTCAGCTGGCTGATAAAGGACAGAAGCCTTTTGTTCAAGCCTACTTCAAGTACCTTACTTACAGCAGGAACCAGGGATATCGGTCGGTAAGATTTCATGTCGGTTTTTTTGCCCTTTCCTTTGAAAAGGGGTGATATTTTAACTTTTTTTAGAGGTGAAGGGTATACACCCTCTCTAATGCAGGCATTAAATATGTAAGCAACAATGGGTGCAATCGATTGGTACTGATCGGAGTAAACTTGGTGATATGCCGTATAGGTCAGTGCTATTCTGAGGGGCTATATGCTTGTTTATTATTAATATAACTTCATCTGGTGAGAACGGTGTCAGCCGCAGCGAAGCGTCGGCGGGCGACGCGACGGCGCGCACGCCACGTCGGCCGGAGGCGCCCCGCACCTGCTAGCAGCTGTAATAAACTCTGTATTAAGAGCATCCACCGCCTCCTGTTTGGTTTTAAAAACTACCCCATGGGCGTTTTGTAAAATATCAGTATAATCGACCCTATCGCAGTTTCGTCGGCCGAGTTCGGTGGAGATTATTTTCCACATACATTTAACTTTATTTGGGTGATTTCGGATTGTTCTAGAATAGTGGTTAGTTCGCTTATCTTTTAGCATGGCGTTGTATTTAGCAGAGTACTTATCTGCGACATTAATCAGCTCTATGTTTTCCGGGAAAAGTTCTTTTAGATGGAGAATATCGAACAACAGGTTTTTTGAATTTAGAATATCACTATTGTTAACGCGCACTCGAACCTATCATAACTAGTAGTATTATATATGCATTTCATTTTTAGTCGCATTACAAAAATCATAGCAACAGGACGTGTTTTAATTCTCCACTCAATTATGAACCTTATTGCATTCAACATATGGTCCAAACGATCCGGATAAGGAAAAAGTGTTTCGAGCGCTCGCCGTTGGACACCTGGCCGCGAGAACAAAAGAATGTGATAAACAAGCCGATAGAAACAAGTTAAAAGATACAATTTCAATACAATTTAGTTTCAACTTAAATATTTATTTCAAATCATTGTGTTTACTTGTGTTTATACGTGAATAAGTGAAGATTCAACTTACGAAAAATGGCTACGGCGGAACAATTGATGACTGTTTTACAAGATACGGCAGGTTTACTTCAGAAAACACAAGTGAATTTAAAGAAATGTTCTAAGGCACGATTAACAAGAGGTTATGTTGAGGCGAGATTAAGCTGCATACAAGGAAACTGGGCGACGTTCAAACAAACACATCAAGAACTTATTAAGGTTATGCCACGCGAATAACGAGCTGTTACGCAATATTTTATTAACGAAGAATACTTTATTTACGAAGATTTATACTTGAACATTGAAGGCGATCTGAAGGACTTATTGAACAGCAACACAAAACAAATCAACCTCATTACAAATAACTCGGATAACCAAGTGGGAAAATTACCTCGAATTCAACTTCCAAGTTTTACTGGTGGTTATGAACAATGGCCCACTTTTAAGGATTTGTTTTTGTCAATTGTGCATAACAATGCGTCGCTTAGTAATGTACAAAAATTGCATTATTTGATGACCAGTGTATCCGGCGAGGCAGAAGCGATTTTAAAGCACGTTCAAATTACCGAAATTAATTATACACCGGCGTGGGACATTCTTCAAAAGCGTTATGGAAACAAAAGGTTAATAGTGAATTCTATATTGAAGCGGTTATTTATGCAAAAGAGGTTAAATACTCAGTCGGCCACTAACTGAAATCATTATTGGATACTACAACTGAATGCTTAAATAGTTTACAAAATTTGAATATGGCCACCGATTCCTGGGATCCTTTAATCATTTTTCTGGTAGTGCAGAAATTGGACCCGGAGTCACACAAGGATTGGGAGGAGTACGCTCACAAGGATGATTCCGAGGAATTACCCAAGTGGACAGACTTCGTCAAATTTCTGGAAGCTAAATTCCGAACGCTAGAGCTCATCACCGCTTCTTTATCAACTCCGCGCGAAAGAAACATAGTCAAAGAGCGCACGTTCCACGCCACAGAATCGCATACAGAGAAGAGTTGTGTCATGTGTAAAGGTAATCACACACTCTCTCATTGCAAAGAATTTGCAAAGATGCTACCTAATGAGAGATGTGAATATGTAAAAAACAATAGGCTATGTTATAATTGTCTAGTACCAGGACATGCGGTTTTCAAGTGTCGATTGCCCATGTCATGCCGAATATGTCGCAAGCGCCATCATTCACTCGTCCATGTATCCAAGAGCCCGGAAACAGCAGATCAAGATAACAATACCCAACCGACGCTGTCCAAGGACAACGAGACTGAACCAGGAATTCAAGCTACCGTGGCAATTGCATCACACCACACAGCTAGACATAGTGATGGCTTATTAGCAACTGCAATCGTGAACGTAAAGAGTGAGCAAGGTCACACCATTGCACTCAGGGCTCTTATCGACCCGTGCTCACAGGCATCTTTCATTAGTGAGAAAGCGGCCCAATTATTAAAACTTAAAAGAGAATCAACAAGAGCAAGTATAACTGGATTGGGGCCTATAAAGGCGAACGCAAATCAAGTGGTTCAATTACAGGTTTCGTCGCAATTTCAAACGTCGTATTCCATACAGCTTCGAGCCTATGTGATTTCCAAGCAATTGACCACTGAAATGCCTGTGAAAACTATGAATACAAGCAATTGGTCTCACATACAAAATCTACACCTGGCCGACCCAAGGTATAACACACCAGGTCCAGTAGATCTTCTCCTTGGAGTTAAAGTATATGACAGATTATTCAAGAAGATACACCAATAATCAAGGGTCCATCGGGTACACCATATGCTCAGAAAACCTACTTGGGTTGGATCCTATTTGGAGATAATGGAGAGACGGATACAAGTATACAAGAAAAATCTTTTATTACAATGCATCATCAAGTCGATGTAGATGATTTATTGAAGACTATATGGGAGGTTGAACCCGATACAAAGAGAACATTAACGGAAGAAGAACATGTGAAAGAATTTACAAAAATACCTACAAAAGAAATGAAGAAGGAAGATACATCGTCAAGCTACCTTTAAAGACAGAAGTACCAAGAGCAATAAGACAGATACACGAGAAATAGCACAGAACAGATTAATACAACTAGAGAGAAGATTTCTAAAAATGCCAAAGCTTAAAGAAGAATATGTAAAGGTGATTGATGATTACATCGAACAGAAGCACACGGAACAGGTACCAACCGATGAAAGACATACAAAGAAGAGTGTATACTTAGCCCATCATACAATTATTCGAGAAGAGAAGGAAACTACAAAAACGCGTGTCGTGTAAGGGTACCAATGGTTTCTCTTTAAACGACGACCTCCTTGTTGGGCCAGTTTTACAAGAAGATTTGAGAAGTTTGATAATGAGATGGCGTGTGCACGCTGTATGCTTCGTCTCAGACATTCACAAAATGTATAGGATGATTCTAACAACTAAAGAAGATTCCGACTATCAGAGAATTTTATGGAGAAGTGGCAGCGACAAGGAAATAGAAGATTACCGTCTCCTAACAGTAACTTTCGGAACAGCTTCAGCTCCATATCTGGCAGTTAAAACGTTGAAACAGCTGGCTATAGATGAAGGAGACGAGTTTCCTGTTGCAGCAAAGATGATCACAGAAGACTTCTACGTCGACGACCTGATGTCCGAATGTGACACTATCGAACAAGCAATAGAAGCCAGCAAACAATTGCAAGAAGTTATGCAAAAAGGAGGATTTCAGCTCAAGAAATGGTCATCCAATAGTGTCGAGTTTATGCGAAGTTTGAAGCCCGAAGATAGATCAGTTAACGCACATATTGATTTAAACATGGATGGCACGATCAAGGCACTTGGTGTTCAATGGAACATGGGAACAGATCAATTCGAGTACAACCTTAATCTTCCAGAGGTAACTAATCATATCAGCAAACGAACCATTTTGTCTGATATCCAGAAACTGTTTGATCCTCTGGGCTGGATCTCACCCTGTGTCCTGATGGCTAAAATACTGATACAGAAGTTGTGGCTGGCAAAGGTGAATTGGGACGAGGAACTTAGTCAACCCTTAAAAGATGAATGGCTTCGATTAAGAGTAGACTTGAGACAGGTCAATGAGGTCCGTATTGATAGATGGCTGGACACTTTGAGCACTGAAGGAGCAAATATTCAGATACACGGTTTCAGTGACGCCTCTATCTCCGCTTACGGTGCAGCCGTTTACATTCGAGTAGAAAAGGCAGACGGTACAGTCAAAACAAGGTTAATCGCTTCGAGAACACGAGTCTCTCCAGTGAAACCTGTCTCTTTACCTAAATATTGTTAAGACAAGTCCGCTGTGCTATGAGAATACCAGCATCACAAATATTCGCATGGACAGACTCTTCCATTGTAATTTCATGGATTTTTGCGAACCACAAAGGTGGAAAACGTTTGTGGCAAACAGAGTTGTGGAAATAACAAACAATGTTAGTCAGAACCAGTGGCATCACGTTACTTCAGAGGATAACCCCGCCGACATTGCATCTAGAGGAATGTACTTATCAGAGTTGAAGGTTTCTAAGATATGGTGGGAAGGCCCTGAATGGCTATCTAGAAAGGAAATAGAATATAGAAGACCAAATGTCATTTCAACCGACATAGAGAGGAAGAACGTGATACAGGCAAATTTAAACGTGTATGGAAGCAAGAAGGAGAGAAAATTGACAGAGCAATTTAAAGAATTTGATAATTTACAAGAATTAATAAAAACCGTAACATATTGTCGCAAATTTCTGAACATGAAAGAACTGCAAATAGACAATTTAAAATTAACTACTCATGACTTAGACCACACACTGCAAATATGTGTTAGACTTGTACAAAAGGAAGAATTTGGAGAAGAAATAGATAGACTAACGACGAACAAACAAGTACATAAACGGAGCACTATAAAATCTTTGAATCCCTATTTGGAAGAAGGTCTACTGAGAGTGGGAGGAAGGCTTAGACTTGCAAACATAAATAATGAAGAAAAGCATCCCTTAATATTGGGCAATAGAAACAACTTAACTCCTCTGATAATAGCCGACGCACACTTAAAGACCATGCATGGTGGAATAACACTCACGATGAGTTATTTACGTTCCAAATTTTGGATTATAAAATCAAAGAATTTAGTAAAGGCTCACGTCAAGAAATGCCTTGTATGCGTCAGACAAAACGCTGCTCCAAAAGCACAGCTGATGGGAGACCTGCCAAGAGAACGAGTTACGCCTGCTAGACCATTTTTACATAGTGGCGTCGACTTTGCAGGACCTTTCACTACCCTAATGTCTAAGGGTAGAGGAGCAAAGACTACGAAGACGTATGTAGCTATTTTTATATGCTTATCAGTTAAATGCATACACCTAGAGCTAGTCAGTGACCTGACTTCTGAAGCCTTTATAGCTGCCTTCAAGAGATTTGTGGCCAGTAGAGGGAGATGCAACCATTTGTGGAGTGACCAAGGAAGAAACTTTGTTGGAGCCAATAAGGAATTGATTAACGCATGGAAAGAGGCACAACTAGATTTTACAGGAGAAATTTCCGATTCCTTGGCTAAAGACGGTACGCAGTGGCATTTCATCCCCGCCTATAGTCCGAATTTTGGTGGTTTGTGAGAGGCTGGTGTAAAATCCCTGAAACGTCATCTAAGAAGAATCGTCACCTCTCACCTTACCTTCGAGCAATTTGTGACAGTCCTTTGCGAAATTGAGGCATGTTTAAATTCAAGGCCGTTATGTCCAATTGATAACGACGATACAGACAGTATAGAACCCCCTAACGCCCGGACACTTTTTGATCGGCGAAGCACCCATAAACGTCCCATCGCCCGACTTGAAGGATGTTCGAATGAGCTCACTATCACGATGGCAGCACACACAGAAATTAGTCAGAGATCTTTGGTGCAGATAGCAACACGAGTACCTGTCACGTTTGCAACAGCGACCAAAGTGGTTAAAGAGAGTAGAAGAGTTCAAAGAGGGACAGATTGTTCTCATTAAAACCGACAATCTTCCACCTGGAAAATGGGCTCTCGACCGAATAGTCGCTAAACATCCAGGTCCAGACCATATTACGCGAGTGTATTAGTGTTAAAAGTGGTGATAGTGTGGTGAAAAGACCAGTTACAAAACTATGCTTATTACCAATACAGATTAATGATTAATGTACCAATATATTTGCATGCTTTCAGCTTATTAAAATGTATAATTGTTTTTAAAGGACTTAGTAGTCCTTTGGCCGGCGGTATGTTAACGCGCACTCGAACCTATCATAACTCGAACCTATTATATATGCATTTAATTTTTAGTCGCATTACAAAAATCGTAGCAACAGGACGTGTTTTAATTCTCCATTCAATTATGAACCTTATAGCATTCAACAACTATCTATCCAGGAGTTATCCTTTACCAGGTATGGTTGTTTGCGTATGGGAAAGCATATGTTAAATTTATTGACTACTATGTTTAACAATGTTTGCGCGAGCGTGTGACAGTCGCGCCCCGAGCGCTCCACCACCGCAGTCCAGTCGACCGACTCCAAAGCGTTTGAAAAGTGTAGTTTATTCGCGCTAGTGATGGACCGCCGCGCGTTGCATACTAAACGCACGCACTGCGCGTCGTGGTCGCTGAGATGTGTCGCGAAGCCGGTGACGCTCGCTACGCACCGCGAAGGGAGGTGTCGATTGTAGGTATGGTGCGGGAGTGAGAAGACGGTTTTGAGTCGAAAATTGCCAAAAATGCGAGCGAACGGTATATGTGTGCGCTTCGACAAGGTGCAATGGCGACTAGAGGTCAACCGATGCACACATGCATACCATTTCCTTCACATTACGCTTTATTATAAAAAGTTTTACTTAACTAGGTACACAGATGGCGTTACAGGTGTACGGACGGCGTTAATGAAACAACAGCTCCGATGAAGATTATGATTTATTCTGATCTAATTAGGCAGGTTACACGATTATATATGCAATGCTTACGTACTAATTATATACTACACCACACGCCTCACCAAAAAAGGAAAAAAAAAAGAAAAATGCAATTTTGTTTTTCTTTTTTTTTTTTTTTTACAAAATAAAACAAACTTTCATATTACACGCTAGGGTGAATACAACTTTGTACGGTTTTTATGAACCGACACTTCTTTATCCTTAACCTTTATTATTACATTTGGGTCAGATTCTCTTACAACTACGTATTAGAAATATAAGATAATTCATATCATTATTATTGGAAAAACACCTTTTGCTATCAAACTATTTCTATTTTGATACTAGTTGTTAATATTTATATTAGCCGGGTTTGTAAACGTGTCCTAACTGACAGCCCAGCCGTCATGGGCGCGAGCTGTCAAGTTAGTTGCCGCGCCAACGGGAGCGCCGGTCGTGGTCTTAACATTATCATGTACTTAATTGGGAAATAAATCAATTACTCAAGACCTAGTGCTTTGTATTTCTAACAGTTCAGAAGTGACAACATTCATGCTCACAAAGTATTTCAGTTAAATAAGTTGATTCTCTTACGAAATTGTTATGTTGGAAGTAGCATTATTACGCTCAAATTGGGCACGTACCTACTTTGGTAAAATGCACTAAGTTTTGGGTCGCGAAGTGTTTAAATATATTGTTCAATAAGTACTTATTTAACAAATGTGTGAATTGTTATAAATCATACGAATTCGGAAGAGTACGCAAGCACAATATTATCACCTACCGGTCATTGACCTGCCGGTAAGCTACGTCAACGAGGCGATACAGCACTCGATCACAACTCATGATGTTGGTCTACAATACAGCAGAGTGGTTTGTTTATGACAGCAAAACAGGTAATAAATACTATGAGATATTTATTATATTTCAAACTGAACAGTAATTTGAATACTTATGTAGTGAATGTTCACCTGGAAAGGTGCGAAGCGTAATTTGATTATTTATGAGATTGCGCATGGTTTAGTTTGTGCAGTTGAAAAAGTATATAAGTGATCGAAATTGTATTACTTACATGACATGTCAAGTCAGGAAACCAGGCTTAGCAGGTTCAAATTTGATAGGTATTCTTATTTGTAGTGTACAATAAATGTACTTGGCATCTTGTTGAAATGCTGAATTCAATATCAAATCATGATTAAAACAAGTAATGATTTGTATTAAGTTCATTTTTAGTTACCATTGAGGTAATATATAAGTGTAATATTGCTGAAGTTCCACTGGGGTCATATAAGGTCATTCAGTTTCAGGCCTACCAATTGGAAAGTATTGGAATAATGTTTAAAATTATATCTTAGGAATGTTCTTAATGGTAAGAAATGCATGATGAACTGCCCTTAAGTCTAAAAGCAAATTGTTTGATAAAATTGATTGCTACCTGTTCAACTGTGGTTAACGCACCTCATATGAGTTTTACAATCAGAAAGTAGGGTGAGTTGTAGGTATAAGGGTTTTATTCATTCACTATTGTAATACAGTATATTAACTATGGTGATGTCTATTTAAACGGCTGACTAAAGTTCAAACTTTACTAGATCAGTCAGTAAGGGAGGGTAATGTTAATAATGTATAAAAGTAATGAATTATGGTAATAAAACTGCAACACCAGTAATGTTTTACATCATCATGTAAACCTACTAACATGAAAATAAATATAATGCTATTTGTATATTTCCCAAGAAATCAGAAGATAGAGGTGTGTGTTTATTAAGTGTTCTAGCCCTGAGATTATGTGGCTAGGGTAATCCTAAGTTTGTGATTGACATGTTAGCCAAGTAATTTTAATGTAAAATTTAACTGAGTAAAATAGGTAATGAAATTAAAGTATGAAGAAATGTTTTTGCACTTTAGAAGTTTCTTAAAATATGATTATTTAGAAATATAATAATAAGTATATAATGTATCATGGTTGAGTGGTATAAATACTAAGTTCTATGTCCAATATGAATAAGGTGTAGTATACTCGTATATTAATCATGCTGAATCGGCTAGTTGGGACGGGGATGGCTAACTATTTATTTCTTGTGGTAGTCATATTTATTTCAAAATAATATTCTGTTTAAACATTTACGAACAATATTGTTAGCTATTACTATTGTACTAACACGTAAACCAGTATAACCTGACCTCAAGACTTATATAGCTCTTGTCATATATAATCAGGGAGTTTTCTTAGGGTCGGTTGCACCAAACTGTCTGTCACCTTTAAAGTATTTGCTAAATTCTTTTGTATGGCTTCTCATACTCAGTTTTTATTGTATGGCTTTCATAGGTCACTACTGAGTGATGTTGGCCAGCCCGTCAAATGTGGCTTGTGGAACTGGTATTTAGACTGGACAGTCATATGGTTATGGTTACTTGATAAGCGATTGGAATGTCAACCAAGTCACTGTACTGACTGGGCATTTACGTAGCTTGCTCAGTAATCCTTTAATTTACATGACCAAAATTATTTTAATTATTGAAATATGACTTTTAAACTTAAAATGATATCGAGTAGCATGCATTGATACTGAACAATCTAACAATAAAAAATAATGAACAGCTAAATTAGAACAAGTTTCATAAAAGCATCAAATGAAGTTGTGTATGTAGTTACATCCTATTGTGGGTACTTTCAGTTCTTAATTTGATATTTCAATTTATCTGTCTTCGGTTGTTAAATTACTGTTCATAACCTCAAGAATTGCACTCCAATTAAATAATTGAAGGTAAGTTAGGAATACATAAATATATACATACTTTAAAATATTTATTTTGCCATTGGATTTGATGGAACAGTTATTGATGCTGAAAATATGCTAGTACTTCTCATCATTTGAAAAGCAGGTACTTATACAAACTCATTTTAAGTTGATATCCTACCTATCACCAGAAGTTTCATTATAAGTTGTAAATGGTAACAAGTAGGCAGTTCGTCTTCACTGAATATGTTGAAATCCTATTGACGACTTAAATACAGACAATAGAAATATACAGTCACCATTCGCACATAGTTTTTTTTGCACAACGCAACCAGCGTTGTATTTATCTAGAACTATTTTCAGTAATTTTACTTTTCATGATGAATGATAACCGCCTCCCTAGTGTACTTATTTGTTGAAATAATTTTATTCATATTTATATTTCTATAGTCTTTAGTAGCTATTATTTTTGTCAGTGGACAAAGTTCTAGTTGATAAGTATATTGCAGTAGTGCATACAGGCATTAAATATCTTTTCAGTATTAATCAAGATTAATTACCTATACATAAATGTTTTAAAATAAACTTTTAATTCCACAAAACACGTGACTTAGTTCCAGTTATGTATACATGACTGATAGTGTGAATGATTCAAATTCGATTTAGTAGGAATAACTAGTTTCTTTTTATGTTTTTGGTAATTACCAACAATAGGAAATTTTTGCGTTTATTCTATATGTTCTGTATCTTCCACGTTATAGCAACTAACATTGAAAATGAATACCGCATACAGTCAAGAGCTCATTTAGTTACCATTATAACTAATCTAGTTTTAAAATAAATAAATAGATGCTTGTTATTGTATAATTACTTAAGTACTATAACTTGATACCACTTCCTATACGAAAGTTTACCCAATTGCAAGCTAGATGGCGCTAGCGTCGAGTTAGATCGCGCAAGCGTTAGTCTTTCACAGTTTCATGGCATGTATTAGACATTTGTATGCAAACCGTTCGCTAGATGGCGGTGGCGGCGAAATAGAACGCGCAAGCGTTTGTCTTTCATAGAATAGTTAAGTTCCAAGTTTGATTTTTATTTATTTGATAGATTCAATAGGATACGGTATATTAATATATACCGTACTTCATACTTTATGTAATCATAAAGATTCAATTATTACTCTGCGTACTCTCTATATCTAAAGATACTCGGAGACTAATTACTAAACTGTATCGAAACACGTGGTTTAGTTCGTGCTCAGGGATTGCTCCTGCATACTCTTTGTGAGTCGACAGTTTACACACCAAATCTGCAAAAATAAAAAATAAAAAACCCGCCAAGTTTGAAAACAAACTACTTGTCGTCAACTACTGCTGACTACAACGCTGATTGGAACGCCCCATTGATCCCGCTTACTTACAGTACCTCTATTCTTTCAAATATAATTTAATTCATAAATTTACTACAACATTATGCTTTTAAGTCGCTGGAAACTTAATCCTAGTAAAACACTGGAGCTGTATTATGGCCGACAGCATTCTTATAACGATTTATATTTTAAGCTAGTTAGTTCTATAGTAGCATTATAGACGTTTACATGGCTACTATATTGCTTATTTGACCACAAACTATATAATAACATTACAGGCGAACTATACTAGCATTATTATGGTCAAAGGAAATGTTAAATGTATCAAATGCAAAAGGCATAGTCATTTGGAAACCAATTGAGAGATTCAAAAATAATCTAATTACTTACAGCAATTTTGACTTGAATTCGTGAAGGGATAGGCAAACAACAAAGATCTTACAGAGACAGGCAACTTTTACAGTACGACGATTTGGCAATTGTTCAATCATTCCTAATGTATGTTTAGGTTATATTTCCTTCTCTATATTCCAACTGTCACACATGACATACAAATGCATACTTGGTCTCCCGCGGTACAGGCCTAGCCTAGTACGGGGATCGCTGGAAACTCTGTTATGTAACAATGCTATGCACTCACCCGATGTCACACCAATTCTGCATTCATATCATGTTTTGTGTGCAATAAACTTATTTTTATTTTTTATCTTTACTCCTAGAGCTTAAATCCAATTTGGAGTTATTGTTTCATAGTAGACTATACTTACATATAGTGTTTTTATAGTAGACTGAGTAATGGTTTTAAACAGTTCTGATCAGAAAAATATAATTTTGAGAAACCCGCAGATAAAATAAAACGGTGGATAGGACTAGACTCTAATTATGAGCCTGGTTCTGAAAATTAAAGTTGTGACTCGGAGAGGTAGTGAATAAATAATATTACTTCAGTTATTATATACTATACAGTTATTAACATACTATAATTTACTCATAGTAAACATAAAATTCATATTCGTCACGCAATGACGCAATGCACACGTGTTTCATTTTCATTGAAGTTAATGTTAATGCAATTCCAACTAAAGTCTAACCGATATATGAATATATCCTTGTGTATATGCTTAATAAATAAATAAAGTGTAAAATGTTTAATGATTTTCATGTCGGATCTGAGTCCATACGTCCGAATGCTGAGACGACATGGTTGGAGGCCGCTGCATCCAGCGTGTGTACGCGGTAGCTGAGGGGCTGCTACGTCCAGTGTACGTACGCGGTATCGAAGATCATTTGAAACGCTTGATTGAGGCCGATAGCTCCTTGTGCGAGAAAGCGGTAACAAGCAGAACCACCTACGCTTGATTGAGGCCGATAGCTCCTTGTGCGAGAAAGCGGTAACAAGCAGAACCACCTAAGCTTGATTGAGGCCGATAGCTCCCTGTGCGAGAAAGCGGTAACAAGCAGCACCACTTAAGCTTGATTGATGCCGATAGCTCCCTGTGCGAGAAAGCGGTAACAAGCAGTACCAGTTAAGCTTGCATGAGACGGATGCTCCCTGTGCGGGTACGCCGTAACAAGCTCACCATACAGCCTGTGTCTGTACTCTTATCGCCCTTAAATGCTGTGTGTGTATTGTGGTATGTATAATAATAACCGTACGAAGGTTTTTCACCCTGTGTGTGTGTGTACTTTGCTACAACTTACTAAAAGCCCTTACATCCTGTATGTGTATTGTGGTATATATAATGATAATAGTACAAATGTTTTTTTTACACCCTATTTGTATACTTTGCCACAACCTAACGAATACCGTCACATCCTGTCTTTGTGACCTGTAATTGAGAAAAGACAACCTTTTAAATTACACTCTGTATGTGTACGGTCGGTGCCCCAACTTAAGTAACCTGGTGGCCACAATAGTTGTATAGAAAATTGTATACTTATGTTAGGGAACCGACTATGTGACAAGACAACCTTCGAGACACTGTTACATCCTATGTGCGGTGACACATGATGGAAGGAGACGCTGTTAATCCCCGTTTCTGAGTCCAGGTACGCTGAGGGTGTTCCAGCTTCAATCGCGCCACTATACCACTACGTGCTCTTCAACCCTTTTGTGGTGAGCTTGGTGAGCGCGCTGCAACCGCTGCAGGGGCTCGTCGAGTGCGCCGACTTCGGGCCAAAGGGTGTCATCTTTCGGAGGTTCTAGAGCAAACTGCTGAATCTGACACAAGACTGTTTTGTCGCCAAAATTGTGTTTGATTTATAAAATAATATATATATGTCTGTAAGATGTTTGTAATATAGGCCCTTTTGCCAAATTTAAATTTTAAATAACTTAATACATTTTAAGGACGGTAATATGTAGTGTGTACGACAGGAAATAAGATCAAAAGTCACTAGATTCTACATCTGTTACGTTACACCACATCAAGTTAGTGACTACCCGAGGGGCATCGTTACTAGTTCATGTTTAAGAATAAACGCAAATGCGTAAAAGTGCAGGATATATTTTTTTGCACCATAAAAGGCAATATTATCCCAGTAGAGTTTTATTCAAGTAGTTGCTACCTAAAGTAGTAGTACCTAATACTAAATGTAACAGAATCGTAATATTATCTTTCTTATATATATTTTTTTTTTCTCTAAGCTCTATTTGTTAATATATGTTAATAATATAAATGATTGAATGGGGACATCCAATCTTGTAAGGATGGCCGAAAATGTTATCAGTTAGATTTCTTATTTGCTCCACAAGGCTCGATTATGATATCAAATAACGAAAAAAAAATATTTGTTGTTTCAGTGTTGTTCAAATGCTTTATTGTTTGTACATTTAATTTTCATTTCTGTAATTGTTACCTACTTAATCAAGTGTGATTGACGTTTTTTTTCTCTTATAGTTTTTACTGAATATTTTGTAAGATAAATTTTGTTTATTTTCTTGCCTACTAAGTGCGTGAGAGCACGTTATTGTCACGTTTTATTATTATATCCTTAGAAAATAAATAGTTTATATCTCTTTGCCTCGGGTCAGGCAAAAATTCAGGATGGCCGATTATTAGAAATATAAGATAATTCATATCATTATTATTGGAAAAACACCTTTTGCTATCAAACTATTTCTATTTTGATACTAGTTGTTAATATTTATATTAGCCGGGTTTGTAAACGTGTCCTAACTGACAGCCCAGCCGTCATGGGCGCGAGCTGTCAAGTTAGTTGCCGCGCCAACGGGAGCGCCGGTCGTGGTCTTAACATTATCATGTACTTAATTGGGAAATAAATCAATTACTCAAGACCTAGTGCTTTGTATTTCTAACATACGAATGGCCCTTTATACAGCGGGTCCAACTTATTACTAAGCGCTTCATTTTTAATTAAAATCAGATCGTCTGCTTTATAACTTACAGGGTTAATATAATGGTCGTATTGCGTTTTTCGCACCGATTTTCCTTGAATTAAATTACATTTTGCATCATATTGACATTTTTGTAATCTGTATTTTAATTCAAAGGCATAGTCATTAAAGTTATACATAGGATCCAATGAATTACAAAGATTACTCGGAATATTACATTGTCTGCCAAATACAAGCTCGTATGGAGTATATTTTGTTTGTGAATGAACAGTCGTATTGTAAGCAAAACACCAGTAGGGTAACCATGCACTCCAATTTCTAGTTTCATTGTTAGTTTGAATACGCAAATAAGATGTTAAATGTTTATGATTATTTTCTAAGGATCCTATGGTTTGGTGATGGTAAGATGTTGACTTTAGATGAGTTATGTTTAAAAGTTTGCATACCTCTTGCATTGTAGGGGATAAAAATTCGGTGCCCCGGTCAGTTATTATTTCTCGAGGGATACCGTATCTTAGAATGAAATTATTAACAAAAGCTGTCGCTACCGAGACAGTGTCCTTAGATGTAAGCGGATACACCTCGACGTACTTGGTCAAGTCGCACTGAAGCGTTAATATATATGCATAATTATTACTATCCTTAACTAAGGGGCCCACTATATCTAAAAATAACCTATCAAACGCAAAGTTACCTGTGGTTGTTATGACCATCGGCTCCTTTGTATTTACAAAGTATTTCTGTCGTTGACATTTGTCACATCTTTTGACGAACTCTGCCACGTCTTTGTCTAATCCTGGCCAAAAATAACGTTGTCGAATATTATTTAACATACGTCTGACTCCCGCATGACCGCTAGTCGGGAGCAGGTGGTAGTCATTCAATATCACGCGTTGTGTATCGCGGTTGTCAATTCGTGTGGTGCCTTTTAATATGCGCAATAAGGGTCCGGACCATTGCGTCATATTATTTATTATTCTAGCTAGCTCTTTAATTAAAGTCATGTTCTCATTATTTCTAAAAATGTATAAACAGTCGACTGATTTATTATTACAAAACTCGCTCAGTTCCCTCGCAAAGACAACTCGTGCGCGATGCGATCGGGTTACCGGCTTAACATAAACAATACTCTTATTTTTATCAAATGCATAATTATTATATAGCTCGTCACCGTTGTGACTTATATTTCTCCACTCGTTCTCATTTAAAAATCGTAACTCAGTATAGCTTTTAGGAGGTTTAAGTACTTCTACGACTCTAGGGTGATCAGTCCTATTATCTGAAGTCCTATCAACCTGGGAATTACTTTCCTGCTCCATTTGTTTTCTTCGCGCTCGCGTTAAAACTGAAATATAATTCTCGCTCATCTTTTTTAAGTCGTCACTGGTTAAAGTTATACGTGACAATGCGTCCGCGGCAATATTGTCTGTACCCTTTACATACCGTACAATAAAGTTATATTCTTCAAGAAGTAACCTAAACTTCATTAATCTGCTTGTGGGGTTGGTCATATTAAATAAATATACAAGTGGTCTGTGGTCGGTTTCCACTATAAACTGTCGTCCATAGAGATAAGGTCGAAAATATTTGATAGACCATGTTATTGCGAGAAGTTCTTTATCTACGGTGGGATAATTACGCTCAGCTTTATTTAAACTACGGCTCGCATATGCTACAGGATGTCCGTTTTCGTTACAAAGAAGGGATCCTATTGCTATTCCAGATGCATCAGTTTTTAAAATAAATTTGTTTTCTTCACTAAAGTCTGGGTATTGAAGTACTGGGGGTGTTGCTAATGATTCCTTAAGGGAAAGGAATGATTTTTTACATTCTTCATCCCATTTGAAGGTTACGTTTTACGTGTTAAATTATTTAAAGGAACGCATGTCGCAGCAAAATTAGGAATAAATTTTCTATAATAATTTGCAAAAGCTACGAACCTCTACATCGTCCGTATTTTGTGGCTCCGGGTATTTCTGTAAAACTTTAACCTTTTCCGGGTCCGGTTTAATGTCGTCCGCCGAAACTATATGACCTAAATACAAAATTTCCTTCTTTAGAAATTCACACTTATTCGGATTTAATTTCAAATTAAATTTACGTAGCCGACTAAAAATTTCCATGAGATGTTTATTGTGCATCTCCAAATTTCTTCCGAAACAAACGAGGTCATCCATATAAATTAAGCATTTCTCATAATTAAGGCCAGACATGGCTATGGTCATGGCTCTTGAGAAATAGCTAGTACTGACCTTGAGGCCCATCGGGAGCCTTGTCATGGAATACTGGCCTGAAGGTGCCTGAAAGGCCGTATAAGGTCTACTTTTTTCATCTAAGCTAAGCTGGAAAAATCCTTGATGTAAATCCAAATGACTGAAATACATTGAGCCGGACAAAGAGTCTAATATATCGTTAATATTGGGAAGAGGGAATTTATCATCTACTATCCGATCATTTAATTTACGAAAATCTATTACAAACCGCCATCGTTTGTTACCTTCTGAATCTGGTTGTTTGGGCACTAATAGTACGGGACTAGACCACTCGCTATGTGTTGGTTCGATAATTTTCTCTCGTAGCATTTTTTGTACTTGGCTTTCTAGTTCTGATTTTTGAGAATGTGGTAACCTATACTGCTTTACATAAACAGGGGTCGCATCAGGTTTTAAATAAATATTTTGTGGGTCTAATTTAGAGGGAGCTAAGGTGTCGCCAGGTATATAAAAAATGTCAGAATATTTTGCGCAAATATTCTGAATTGAAGTTCTTTCCTCTTTATTTAAGTGCGATAATTCCAAAAGTGAAAACATGCTACGCACCCTATCTCCGGTAACTTTTACACCTTCAAATGCACATAATTCATATTGCCTAATACTTTTTACCTCTGGTCTAAAATAGTTAAGATGTACTTCTGTATCCCTTGTATTCAGTAATTGAATTGGTATCCTGCCTGCCCTGGGTGTACATAGTCCTCCTGCCAAGAAAACGCCATTACAGAGTTCATTTGGAATAACTATACAATCTTCAATAAATTCCGTGTTTATAAAAAATATTTTTTCACATCGCGGCGGTATAGTTAAGTAGTTATTCGTATCTAATAATCCTAACTGCAGGGGTACCGTTAATTTTCCTATTTTATCTATGTCTAAGGAAAACGTATTACGCTCGTAGTCTATTATAGCGTTATATCTACGTAAAAAGTCTCGTCCTAATATGCCACTGGGACCGCAAGGTAAGTCTCGAAGTACGTGGAATTTATGACGCAGGCGGTGTCCATGTAAAGTAAAGTCTATATAAACAAAACCTTCTGTATAACGATCTCCGCCGATACCGATTATAGAAACGACTTCGTTTTGGATTGGAAGATTTAGTCGTACAACTGTTTCGTATTTCACGGCCGATATGGCGGCGCCCGTGTCTGCTAATAGTTGGAATGTGTCTTCTCCAATTACTACTTCTAGCGCGCTGTCATATTTGTATGCATATATCGATTTAGGGACGAAAAAAATCGTAACTCGGGTTTTCAGATGCATTTTGAGTTTCCCGATTGTCATTATTAGATGTCGAAGGTTGGGTTTCCTGCTCCTCTGCTACATATATATTTGGCTGCCTACTATACCCCCGGTTAAATGAGTAACCGGATCTGCCTCTATAGAATCCTCGGCTCGGATTACTTAACCCGCGACCAATATTATTCTGAGCGTACGTACCTCGCAAGGCCCGGTTCTTGTCGTACGAATACCGCATGTCCATATTGCTGGTCATTCCCCTACGCGGGCTGTAAAAACCACGGCCTGCGCGTGGGTGGTACGATTGACCTGGAAAACCTCTTTGATTGACGAAGATTGAAGGCTCGTCGATACCTCTTGTGGACGATATCTCCTCGTCCTTTGCGGCCTGAATTGCGTCCTTTAATGTTGGAAGGTTCCTAGCTGAGAGTATGAGCCCTAAGTTGGGGTTCCGCAACCCATCGGTGAACCTTTTTACTGCCAACTTTTCGTTGACGGTTTTCATACCTTATACGCATTTTGATCGCCGTCAGCTTGAGAAACCGTTAAATCGACAAATAATTGCTCAATTTTTGTACCAAATTCATCAATAGAAAGTGAATGCTGCTTTATTTTCATCAAATTACTGTGTATAGCTGTGCTTGACTTTTTGGTCAGGAAATTATTTTTAAGGTCTGAAATAAGTGATTCGCAATTTGTGTATGATTGTGCCATTCGCAATTTAGCACTTTCGGATAACCGTGTTTTAAGTACGAAATTAACTAACTTAGGAATACTGTCCTGATCTAACATTGATTTGTATAATTCGATAGAATCAATTAGCTTTTTTGTAATATCTTCCTCTCCCGTCATTGCAGGTAAGAGGTGGACCGCAGTTTTGAGGTCGAATTTCTCCATGGTGTTTGTCTTTACAATATGACTGCTCGTACAAAAATATTGAATTTTATTATATATATTTTTAATTTTACTCCGTAATTCGTTAATAGCTTCTACTGTATCCGGGCTAACATCTCCTTTCAAAATATTAATGTCTATCACCTTGCAACATGTTAAAAACGTATCATATAACTCATTAGCTGTAATCAGCTTTTCCTTTAACTTTTCTCTTGTTCTTCTTTCAAGGCTTAATTTAAAAAGATTTTGCTTAAATTGGCTTAATTCATCATATAAATCTGTAAGTTGTTGAAGCATTGCAAATTTACTCAAGGAATATGACACGCTTCATATTCATTATACGTATAATAGTTAATCTAAGGCATAAAATTAACTCTACTAACTTACATTTTAAACACTGAACTTCACTTCACTTTCTTTGCACTCAGTATCCGCGTGGCACCTACGTCGTAGAGGGCACTGGGTCCATATTGAAGAAAAAAAAAAAAAACGTTCCGTTACACTTCCTCCGTCGGTTCGGTCTTCCTTCCCCGTCCAAATGATCGCCTGAAGGCCACGTGACCGTTAATTTCCCTTCGGACTATCTTCTTATGGCATCTCAAGTATATTTTATACAGTCCGTATATAAAAATCAAGCCAATGATGATAAGTATGGTCAGCAGGATAATATTTGTATTGCTGATATGGAATGCCAAATCCTTCACTGTGGCATTTGCCTCGTTGCTGCCTCCCGACGCTGTCTGGGCGATAATTACCTCCTGTGGTTTAGATGTACCTGACCCCATCTTAACAACACTAGCGTGGCGTCATTATTAACGAATTTACACCATCTACGCCTCAAAAACTGTATACGTGCTCCATTGTAATTGTTCGATTTATAACAAAACACTGTTTTTGATTTCAACTATAGTTCATATAGTATTAGTCTATTTAGTCCTCACATCTTAATTCAACCTTGCACTCGCGGAACGATACCGCTGCCTTAAAAGGCAGGGTCGCCATGTACGGACGGCGTTAATGAAACAACAGCTCCGATGAAGATTATGATTTATTCTGATCTAATTAGGCAGGTTACACGATTATATATGCAATGCTTACGTACTAATTATATACTACACCACACAGGTAAGTAACATTAGGATATTTATATTATAGTTTTACATGATATATATATATATATATATATATATGTATTTATTTATGTATTTATAAACTATTATTATTTATGGCAGATTTTAGGTATGTAAAAGGTTTTAGGAAAGTTCTTAGAAAAGTAACTGGAACATCATCCCACACAGGTACGTATGAGTTTCTAGCGTCAACATCCTCCCCCCTAGTGCAGCCCTAGCTGCACTCATCTCCCATGGGAACCCGTGCGATGCGTGTGGCAGGTCGCTTCAGTGTTGCAGATTTTGTCCTCACTGTAACTACCCTTACTCGGCCGTCTTTGCCTGCGAATGTCTCTTCTATTACGCCTCGTGGCCATACGTTTCTCCCACTCCCTCCCACTTGTAGCGGCCTCACCTCTTGGTTCCACTTGGTTCGTGGTATCATTTCGGGTAGTACTTTTTTGACCCATCTCTTCCAAAACATATCAGCAAGGCGTTGCGCTATGCGCCATTGTTTGCGCAGGAAGAACTCTGAGTCGTTGAATGCTCCTGGTACCGGAAGCAAGGAAGATGAGCCAATTAGGAAGTGATTTGGGGTAATAGCTTCTTGACTCCCCGGCTCGACGGCAACATGGGTCAAAGGGCGACTGTTCATTATCCCTTCCACTTCGGCCATTACAGTGGCGAGGGTCTCGTCGCGGGGCGCGCTCTTTAAGGATTACTTTAAGAGATCTCTTTGTAGCTCCGATTAGTCGCTCCCAGGCGCCTCCCCAGTGGGGACTGAGAGGAGGGATAAACGTCCAGTTTATCTCGTGTGCCGCTCCTACTTTCTTCAGTGCCTCGGTGTCAATGTCTTGAATGGCTCGTTTTAATTCAATGTCGGCCCCTCGAAGATTAGTGGCGTTGTCGGAGTAAAGGCAATACGGCCAACCTCTTCTGGCTGCCATACGACGCAGAGCCATTATGAGAGAATCTGAGGTGAGTGAACAGACTATTTCAATATGTACTGTCCTCACTGTTAAACAAGTAAATAATACGGCGTACCTCTTCTCCCTGCGTCTCCCAAGGGTAACTTCCATTGGTCCAAATAGGTCGACGCCGCAGTGCGTAAAGGCGCGCTGGTGGTGTGCCATTCGGGCTGCAGGTAAATCACCCATTCTGGGAATCTGGGGCTTTACTTTACGAAGTCTGCATAGCATGCACTTGCTTGATATGTATTTTACAGTAGGTCGTAGTTTTATAAGCCAGTATTTTTGCTTCAATTCGTTCACCACGGTCTCTTGATTTCCGTGAGCTGCCCGTATATGATAATGTCTGGCAATTAATCTTGATACTTGGTGGCGGCCATCCAGAATGATAGGCTGCTTGGTATCCACGGGGACTTCGGAGGCTGCGCCAATTCGCCCTCCGGCACGTAGAACGCCATACTCGTCTAGGAACGGCGATAGCTTAATTAGCTTACTGCTTTTTTCTATACTTTTAAAGGTTTTAAGTGCAGCCAGTTCTTTACCGAATGTATCATGCTGGGCTTGGCGTATTATTAGACTCTCTGCCTGTTTCATGATATCGTACTCAGTCCGCTTAGGTAATCTACATTTATTTACAAATTTTATCACGGTCGACATAGCTCCCAAAAGACGCCGCCAGGATGAAAATCTGCCGGGATCTGGAATCGGTAAGTCGCTGTGGTAGGTATCGTCTATGGTAAGTACTCTCTCTAGGTTTGCTTCATCTATGTCGTTAAGTTTTTCAGATGCGGATGGCCACTGGTTGGGATGTAAGTATAGAAAAGCTGGACCGCAGAACCATTCACTGTTTGCCTCTAATTTGTACGTGTTTGTTTTGGTAGCAGCATCTGCTATATTCATCCTTGTAGGAACGTAGTGCCACTCTGATATTTTACTTAGAGAGTCAATTTCTCCCAGTCTGTTCGCAATAAATACTTTGTAGTTTCTGTTTTCGTTTCTTATCCAGTGAAGAACTGTTGAAGAATCTGTCCAGAAAAAACGTGCGGTAGGTTTTATTCTGTGTTCATTTTCTATGACTGATGCTAGGCGGCATCCTAGCACCGCAGCTTGGAGCTCTATTCGAGGGACAGTCACCGTAGGTTTAATTTGGGACACACGGCTCTTGCTCGCAATAAAGGCAACCCGTACGCTGTTATTGCTGTCGACTATTCGCCAATAGGCAACGCATGCGTAGGCGCTCGGTGAAGCATCGCAATAAATGTGCAGCTGCAGTGTATGACCCTGCGTGGGGCTGAGGAAATACCACCTAGGTATTTTTAAATCCTTGATAGTCTTCATTTGGGTTATCCATTCACGAAAGGCAGCAAATAATTGTTCAGGTAGTTGGTCGTTCCAGTTAATGTTTAATTTCCATGTCGCTTGTATAATTATTCTTCCTTTTATTGTGAAAGGTGCAAGTAGGCCGTATATGTCAAAAAATGACATGATAATACTCAGCAATTCTCGCTTCGTAGGCACTTTTTTAAATGACAATATCTCATCAGGAATGCGCTTGAGCGACAGATCGAACCCGAGCTTTCACAGCTGTTTGTTCGTTGTCGTGGCTATTCAGGTAGTCATCCATGTAATGGGATTTAATTATAGCGTTCACGGCGTCAGACATGTCAGTTTCGAAACGTTGCGCGTTTTTATTTTTAATAAATTGTGAAACAAACGGAGCGCAGTTCGCGCCAAAAATCAAAGCCGTCATGGCGTAAGTTTTCACAGGCTCTGAAGGACTTTCGCGCCATAAAAACCGCAGCGCGTTCTGATCGTCCTCTCTAATCCTTATTCGAAGAAACATGTCTTTAATGTCTCCGGCCCAAGCGATAGAACCCTCCCTGAATCGAAACATAATTCCCAAAAGCGACTGAAGCAAGTCTGGACCTTGTAATAAAAAATCGTTCAAGCATCGTCCACCAGAGGTCGCCGCCGAGTCGAAAACAACTCTCAATTTCTTTTTATTTGGATTATCAATTCCAAAGTGAGCCAAATACCATATGCGTCCCGTAGTCGTGCAAGTGTTTACTTCTCGAGCATAACCATTAATAAATAAATGGTTTATTCTTTCGCGTTAACGGGAAAAATAATCCACGTCTTTTTTAAATTTTCTTTTGAGGCAAAGTAATCTTCTTAAAGCCATAGAATACGAATCCGACAGGGCGGCATCAGTTTTCCATGGCAAGCCAACTTCCCATCTTCCATTAGCTAGCTTGGCAGTGTCTTCGAGAATTGAAATCGCCTGTAAATCATCCTTGCTCTGTCGAGGTTTCGTAGTAACACCGATCGCCTCTAATGCAAATGAATGACGTACCATCGCTGTTAAGTTTTTTAGTCCTCATTTTCTTCTTGTGATTCCCAATTATCCATATTATGAATAAGTGCAATCGTTTCCGGATCGGAAGTGTTGTTATTGTAGCCTTTATTTTGTAAATAATATGCATTATCTACGCACGGCGTTAATAGCTGATAAGACAAGGGCGATAAGTCAGCGGGGGCCACGGGGGCGGGGGGTGCAGACGCCGGGTGATGCGGTGGCTGCGCTCGCGTTGACAAAAGTGCTGCGTCATTTCGTAGCCGACCGCCGGGCGCGGCGCATATGTTACCATGAACACACCAGCCGAGCGGTGTGCGTGTGACATAAGGCTTATTTTTGCTTCCCCGTATTATTGAGAGAGGGCGCTAGTAGTAGCCGAGTAAACATTGGCTCCGTAAAAAACATTTGATTAAATAAAGAAAGTGTTATTATTAGTCGAACTAAGTGTTATTTACAATAGCTACAATTATGTTAGATGTGCACCAGTGTTATCCGCGCAGGATTTGGACTACATACGCGAATATTAGCAAATAAACACCACCCCATAATCATGAATGTTCGAGGCTAAAACTCAAAAGGCAAAACCAGGCAATTTTCTCGAGGTTATAAATTAATATAGTTCAATGTTCCTAGGAGTTTGATGACTACAAATATTCCTTTTATCACTAAATAGATGATTCCACTTTGATTGCGTAGAAAACTTTCAAACTCCTAGGAACATTGAACTATATTTGATGATCAAACGAACTTCTTGAAGTGAAGTTCGATCGATATTATATGAGTCACTTCATTTGAAGATATAATTTTATATTAACCATGTAGTTTCCCTATTTTACAGATAGCATCGCACACATTTAAGAGTAACTATTTTGATTAAAACTGTGAAAACCAACATCCGCCCACTTTCGCTTACTGGTTACCTGCGTGCGGCGACCGCTGCGCTCTTCATTATTTTTAGAGAAGGCAAGAACCAAAACTTATATCAGGGTTCTAGGGTGGGTGGGACCTTATATTATATATTCAAATGAAGTGACTCATATAATATCGATCGAACTTCACTTCAAGAAGTTCGTTTGATCATCAATTATATTTCGTCACTTCATTTTTCAGATATAATTTTATATTAACCATGTAGATGTTTAGAGATATAAGTTTTGGTTGAAATAAGACAAAAGCTTTGGCTGTCTCAGTGCCTAGTTTAAGTTGAGACGTTCCTCCTAACTCCACACACCACATAGAAAAAAAAACTTCTCAATGTATATGCCATGCCAATGACCGCAGGATTTTTATTTTAATTACTGTACGTTACGTATACACCGTACTAACATTAGAAATATATTATTAAAAAACATCATAGTGAGACACTAAAACCATATATCTATCTTAGTCCGAAGTAAAATAAGTCATTCGGGTGAAATTTATTTGTTAATGTTAACCATGGTGATAACCCGAAATGTTTTGTATTTCTTTTTTTTTTTTTATCTGACCTACTGTATTTGCAGTTCGTATATTTATAATATAGTTCACGTTTCAAAATCAAGGTGATATTTAAACAGTTATTATAATAAACACAAATGGGTGGAAAAACAATTAAAAACTTATAAATAATTATTATAGTTTAATATTTCAAATTATTAGATTATATAAGTTAATAGCAAGAATTTATTTATTATCAGGTGCTAGGGATTTATTTTGATCTGAATTTATTTATTTTCAATTTCTAGGGATTTATTTTGATAAGTTGTATTAAGTTAGTGTCCCAAATGTACCATATGTTTTGAGTTATATGATTTAAAACCGTATTTCAGCAGTCGTTTAACTTTAACCAATTCTGTAATAAAAGAAAACAATCTGATGATCCTTTTTCATGAAAACACATGATACTATTTTAATTGACTGCTAAAGAAATCCAGAAGTATGGTAAATTAAACTGAACCAAAATTAAATCAATGCTTTAGCGAACAACTGTCTAACGGGTTGTGTTTTAAGCCATCAAGTAATTGAAGTTATTATCGCTGTATCCCACCTGCGCAGAGTAGCCCACCTGCGTAGACTGCAGACCAAGTTCAGGACATAACATGTGTACTATACACAAGTATACTGTGCCAATTGAGTTATAAAGCCTTGTTTAAAAGCATAAAGAAAGTTTAGGTATGTAGGTTTAAAATAAAAAGTACATATTAGGTATGTACACATGATATATATATATATATATATTGTAACACGCCTATTAGGATATCAAAACAAAGCCTAATAATCACGTTTCAATTTGTTGTTCACACTGAAACATAATTCACTAAGATTCTATACACTTTGTGGTCTACTTTACATTCAGTTTAATTCGATTACAAAAAGTAGAATTAATTCATAAAACGTCCTTTTATGAATGTGTGAAAGTTCACTAGCGGTCCTTGTCTGCGATACGGAATTAAAGAAGACAGGCGGTACTACTATTGATATCAACTTTAGACTCGTCTAAGAGTAATAACTAAAATAAGACCTAATTTATGTTAACGATACAACCCAGCATTACCTCCAGACAGGGTGGGATACGCTGTGTTCACTGAGCAGCTGGCGACAATGAGAAAATTCAGTTATTAGGCTCATGCACACGCAAGTTGGCTTACAGCAGCTCCTGCTGAACGAATAGTGATACAACGGCCTACAAAGACTTACGCGGCCTAGCGCGTTTTAAGATTTTTAACTTAAAAATAATAGTTTTTTATTTTACTTTTCTCCAAAACGTGTCTAACGTCATTGAAATTCGTTAAAATCTCTGATCTATTCAAGAAGAAATATACTTCGGATATTATCAAATGTAAATCCATCATGTTCTTGAAATATAAGAAATATATGAACGTGCATAATTCCATATGCTTTCGGTTAAGTTATGAAAAAATAAATTTATAAGGCTACTATAACTACTATTCAACTTTCGAAGTTATTTCTTATATAGGTAAGATTAGAATTTACCCAAATTCCAATGTTTATTATTGCGCTCATATTGCATACAATAAAATAGGGCAAGGGCCAAGGCCCATTAATGACATCGGAATATATTTATAAATTAATTTTATATAGCTTATGTATATTCGAGCTACTCGTATTACGGTGCTTAGTTAATAATAAGCAGTTAAACCTGAGTAGGTAAAGTCAGCGTACAACAAACATGATCAGTAAGTCTTTTCATTTGAATAAAGATAAATAAGATGAACTTTTTTTATTTATTTATTAAATATTAATGACAGCATGACGCGTTTGACCATATTTGCACAAATATCGGTGCTGTAGCTGCTATTCTCTCAGCGCAAACTAAACTAGCACAGCAATCAACCACGATAACAATAACAATCCACAGTATTTCAGGTATTAAGCATCAAATCTCAAATGCCCTCTATTTTTATTTTATCCAAATATTCGCTCTGTCGGTAACGAAAGACTGAGACGTAATGTTGTATATTTTTATTATGTATTAAAAAAATACACTTATAGAACTGACATAATAAAATAGAAAATGTATTTGCTGTATTGCTACTGTGGTTGTATTGTGAGTTTAGAAAACAAATATTATATTTAGTGATTCGGTCTTAATTTTATGAATGACTATATTAATTATGATACTAAATGTATATGTACATATATTTCAAACTTAGCAAAAACGTATTGCATAACCGTTTTGAGTGTTTTAAGTCTAGTGAACGTATTGCATAGTACCATCGCATTAATGATGGCTGAAAGAGTACCGCGACCGACACATGAGAGTTGAACCATACATTAATTTATTAATTTTATACGATTTCTATTACCTATTTAATAACTTAGTTATTTAAGTAGTAATCTGAGGGGTAATCCTTTAAAGGATAATCAGAGGGTAATCGTCTTGTTGTTTTAATACAATTAAATAAATATATGAATAGGTATTTACCTAGTTACCAATTATTTACAATCATAAAAATAAACACTCAATATCTGTGAGAGATGCGAACAAAATTTATTAATAAGCGCAACTCGCCAAAATGAAGAGAAAACCGCTTTCTGATTAACTCAGATGGATGGTACTCTAGTGGTGCTTGACACTGAGTTCTTACAAATTGTTCTAGTAAATTGTGATGAAAAAACTCGTTTTCCTCTAATTCAATTGAAGTAAGTGTACTTATTATAATTTAATGATTCAATTGAATTAATTATCCAATATAACTTTAAGAAAAAATCTAATTTTCAAACAGATAATAAGTACTTACTGGCATCGCCTATGAGCGACCAGGACAATTACTCCTTTATTATCAAGTTTTGTTATATCTTTTTCTGAGAAATAAAGATTCTTAAAGCTGATATTGTAAATAGGTATATTTTATATAAGTATTCATTTGGTCGACTCTTTTTTTTATGCGATTTAATATAGGAGTAAACCAAAGTTGTTCAAGTTTTATCGCCCATAACATTATTGACGTAAGTAGCCATATTTTTATAGTTCGATTTATGAATGTTTCTGCATATCATAATCATTTAAAAATCGACACCAAAATGTAAGCACTCTCAGGGCACCACTATACATATTAACAAGATATTTTATCAAGATTAAGTTTAGAAATTGCTTTCAAATTCACTACACGTCTTTTATAACATATAAGAGTTTAAATATTGTACGTCAGAAAGAATATACTTTAAATAATACTGTGACAGGATGAGGTACACGTAGCAATTCCCACTTTTAGAGATAAGTTATACCTACCCAATGTATTAATATTATATTTATGTGGGTAGTGTAGTATAAAAACAATGTACTATTGTGTTAAATACAACATTTGTGAGTCGCTTGTTGATTTACATTCAACCTATGGGCGGGGATTCATACTTCTTTTTTCATTTAATACCGTACTATGGGTTAGGTGTGAGTAAAATTTGGATATATTTTAAGTGTTGGGCCATCTAAAACCAAATAAAAAGAAAGCCTCCCTCGGCTTTATAACACAACATTATTCCCATTTTTAAGGCAATAAATTTCCCACAAAATATATGGGTATTATGAAAAATGCACCAATATGAATGTCTAGGCCCTTTGTTTCGTTGTGCGTTGTGCATTATCCGATCTTTTGGTTCACGACCAATCGCCGCGCCGGGCGCAATCGGTGTTCGAAATACGAACAGACTTTCCTTCGTGTTGGTTCACGACCAACCCCCAGGATGATTTTTTATGCAATTGTTTCGTTGTGCGTTATCCGATCTTATACCTTCGTGTTGGTTCACGACCAACCCCCGGGCGAAATCGGTGTTCGAAATACGAACAGACTTTCCTTCGTGTTGGTTCACGACCAACCTCCAGGATGATTTTTTCCATCGTGTTAGTTCTCGACTAACCTCCAGGATGTATGTATGTCCTTCAAGTTGAAGGATTGCACAACGATTTTAAAAACGAAAATATGAATATTGCACAACGAATTCAATGAAATCTCACAGCTAACAGTAACACCATAGTAGGCATAGGCAACGAAGATCGTTATAAAAAATGTGGTCTTGTGCCGAAGTGTTCGGCAACTAGACCGAGGTGTGGACGCTACCACGCACAAATAAAGAATGAAGAGCGCAGCGGTCGCCGCACGCAGGTAACCAGTAAGCGGAAGTGGGCGGATGTTGGTTTTCACAGTTTTAATCAAAATAGTTACTCTTAAATGTGTGCGATGCTATCTGTACAATAGGGAAACTACATGGTTAATATAAAATTATATCTGAAAAATGAAGTGACGAAATATAATAATTTATAACCTCGAGAAAATTGCAACTCATTCATCGATATATTATATCCTGAGATCAGCGCCATCTGTTAACCTGGCGACGAACTAGCACCTGAGTAAGCGAAGTGACCATCAATAGACACATCTTAGTTTTTAATCTAACCACAAGATGGTGTTATGTGAAGGTTGTCACGAGGAAATAGGTGAGAAGAGATATTTAACGTGCTCATCATGCTGCCTGAGCTATGATCTGGAATGCGTCCGAGTCCCAGAAAAGTTGTTCGACAATGTCATGTCCCCAGAACGAAAACGACATTGGAAATGTCCACAATGTCGATCGCAGGAGCCTAAGGGAAATAATACCAATACTCCGGTTCGATTGCATTTACATCACACCGTGTCCTCACCAACACACCCTGATGAACCTACCCTATTTGTGGATAACCCTAACATCACTATAAGGAAAAGACCGGTACCCCAAAATGAAACCGAAGTTCTAAGCGACGATGACTCGACGATCTCCCCCCAGGGACACACATTTCTAAAGGAACCTCTACAAAGTACTCAATATTCAGACATAGTGACTCCCTCTAGCGAAGATAAGCAAAGTGATGCCCAAATATCACTTACGAAATTTAGACTCATGATGGAAGAGAACAATAAACACCTTGTATCGATATTACAGACATCTATACAAGCACAAATGAAAACCGCCATATCTGAAATAAAATCAAACTTTGAATTCAATTTTAAAAAGATATTTACAGAACAGACAGAACTTAAACAAAATATATTGGACATAAATTCCCAAATTGAAACACTGAATCTAAAATGTAGTGAGCTACAAACTGAAAACGAAACTCTACGAACACAGATTCAGGAGCTAAACAAAAATAAAAATAATGAGAAAACTATGAACTTATCTGAAAATGTGTTAGTCTTACATGGTCTAGCGGAAAATTACTAGGAAAGCGAGAACGACGTCATAGAAAGAATTTCCAATATTTGCTACGGCCTCCTAAATTTTAACCTGTCTGGATATATAGATGAAATCTCATTTATTGGCAAAAGAGGAAAATCAAGACCAATTAAAATCTCTTTTATATGTAAAAGGGTGAAAAAATATATATTGGAAAATAGTGAATCCTTCAAAGAAGCGGGCCTCAGCGTGACTGAATTCCTTTGTCCTGGGGACCTGAAAAAGAAACAGGAATTACGGCGCATCCTACAAAAAGCAAGAAAAGAAGGCTGTCACGCAATCCTTCGAAATGACCGCCTATTTATAAATGGAAAACTTTACGTTCAAGAAACCGTAACCATCCCGACTAACGACGCGAAACAACCTGCCCAAGACACCGCAAATCTCCCAAAAGAACACAAAATAGAGGAAAGACAAAAATTTCCTGTGATGCAAACAGTACCTGCTTACGCACCGGCTTCGCCTGCGACGAAGACAACACGGTCGCAAAATGACGACGACGCTGTAAGGAATGCATTTTTTCGAGACTAACTTCTATATTCTATATCAAAACATGCAAAGTGTGTGGAATAAAATTCATATATTACAGGCATTTACAGAAGATTATCCACAAACTCATGTGATATGTATTTCTGAGTCATGGTTAAATAGAATAAAAAAAGATTTAGTAAAAATAACTAACTATAACATATGCTCATTCTTTTGCCGTGAACATCACGAAGGAGGCGGTGTATTTATAATGCTAAAGCATGGTATTGAATATTGTGAGAGGCCCGATATTACATCCTTATCCTTAGAAATGATTTTTGAGGTGTGCGCAATAGAATTACCAAAACACAACCTGCTAATAATAAATATCTACTGGCCTAACAGCAAACGAGAAACTGAAATCTTTTATTTACGCTTAAATAAATTATTAAGTATAATTGCTTGTAAAGACAAGAAAAAACGTGTGATAATCGGAGGTGACCTAAATATTAATTTTCTTTCAGATAACAGTGAAAAACATAGAATATGTAACTTGATGCTCTTACATAATTTTCACCAAAGAGTTCAGGAGGCCACTAGGATAACACTTTCTGGCTCTACTTGTATAGATTTATTGTTTACAAATTTTAAAACTACGGACTGGAAATGAGTGTAAATGAATTAGGATTTTCTGATCACAAGGGTATTTTAATCAGTACACCAACTATTTCAATAAATACTCAGCCATGGGTTATACGGAAAAGATTATTTAGTGATAAAAATATAAATAATTTTAAAAATGAACTCCTAAAAATAAAATGGGATACTGTAATTAATAAAAATAAAACTGTAAATGATAATTATTATTCATTTGAAAACACTTTGAAAAATCTTCTTAATAAATGCATTCCACAAATTAATATAACATTAAAACCAAAAAAATCATATTTGACACCAGGATTAAAAGTGTCTTGCCGCAATAAAAGGCTATTAAAAAAACTGGTACAACAGTCTGTAAATAATACTTTAAAAAACTATTACAATTTATACTGCAAAATACAAAAAAAAGCAATTCATAAATCTAAAAAACTACACAATAAAAATCAGTTCTGTAACTCCCAAAATAAAACCAAAACTATGTGGCACATAATAAATAATGAGACAAATAAAAACACACCACAAAATAAAATAAATTTTAAAATAAAAACACCTGATCAAGGCACAATAAACGATCCCCATAAAATAGCCAACATCTTCAATGATTTCTTCTCCTCCACTGGAAATAATTACCCTACCCCTGTAAACAGACTACCTTTAAAAAATTCAATAAAAAACTCATTTTTCCTTTGGCCTGCGCAACCTAACGAATTATTTAAAATTCTAAAAAATCTCAAAAATAAATCGTCTTTCGGCATAGATGAAATCTCCCCAGCTCTATTAAAATCTTGCGCAGAATCTCTATGCGGCCCCTACACCTTACTAATAAATCAATCTTTTTCACAAGGCATCTTTCCGGATGCATTGAAAATCTCACTAATAAAACCTATTCACAAAAAGGGAGATATCTCAGAGATAAATAACTACAGACCAATCTCTCTATTACCCACGTCATCAAAAATTTTTGAAACCGCGATGGTAAAGCGCCTTTATAGTTTCTGTGAAAAATTCAACATTTTTAGTGAAAATCAAAATGGCTTTAGAAAAAATCATTCAACTACCTTAGCAATCTATAAGTATGCCCTAGAGATATTCAGTATTATAAACGACAAAAAATATGCTGTGGGTCTATTACTCGACATGAGTAAGGCTTACGATAGAGTCCGTTACGAAATCCTTTTAGATAAACTATATAACATAGGTGTTAGAGGTATTGCGCTGGACTGGTTTAAGTCTTATTTGAGTGATCGCTCCCAATATGTAGAAATAGAGCATAGAGACTTTGATAGAGCAATAATACAGCACATTAGATCTGATAGAGTCCCCATAAAGGGCTCTATCCCTCAAGGTAGCGTCTTAGGCTGTGTTCTATTTATTATTTACATAAATGATCTTCCCGACATACTTGATGAGCATAGCACGCTTTTTTCAGATGACATTTCTATACTATTGCCATGCGCTACTACTTTAGAAGCTCAGAATAAATTACAGTCAACCTTAAATACAATTACTAATTGGTTGCAATCCCACAACCTACAGCTCAACATAAATAAAACTAAAATTATCCAATTTAAACCACATCAAAAATCATCATTGCCAATAGACTTTAAATATAATAATTCAAAATTAGATAACGTGAGCTCTGCCACACTATTAGGAATAGAATTAGACTCAAATATGAGCTGGAAAGACCATATTCTAAAATTGTCAAAAAAATTATCGTCTTTTATATACGCCCTTCAGCATCTAAAGCGAGTTACAGACCTACAGACATCCCTTGCGGCATATTACGCATATGCGTATTCGCGAATATCATATGGCCTGGTCCTTTGGGGAAATAGCTGCGATATTGAAAAAATATTTAATCTGCAAAAAAAGTGCATCAGAATTCTAGTAAACATTGATCAAATGGAGTCGTGTAAACCTTATTTTATTAAACATGAAATACTGACCGTTGCGTCTATGTACATATTCGAATCATGTAAATTCGTTAGGAAACATTTAAACTTATATTCATTCAAAGATACAACTCAAATCAAAAGAAATAATCGCAACATAAATCAACTAAAAGTGCCTTTTTCAAAATTAAAACTTGTCACAAGTAGCCCACATTACATGACTATGAAAATCTACAACCACCTCCCAAACTCTATCAAAGATCTGGACAATGTAGGTCAATTTAAAAAACACCTGAAGCTGTTTTTAATTAATGGATGTTTTTATAATCTTAATGAATATTTTGATAAAGTCAGTAAATGAAAATATTACCGTGCTTCGCTTATGTAAGGAAATAATGTTATAATACAATCAAATGATCATGCGTGAATGTATGTGTAATATTATTTTAATGATGTGCGAAATAATTGTAATTTAATTACCTACTGTAGCCCTCTTATATTGCTGTGCCCTTACAGGGTGTCACATGTATACCTATATGTTCCATTCCATCCATGCTTGTAATGTGATATGCAATAAACTATTCTATTCTATTCTATTGTAAGAGGTTCGAGCAAATGATAATGGTTGTTAAGTACTGGACATACGCACGGGAGGAGACGCGCGGGCAGCGGACAGAGCGCGACGTCATCGCGGCAAGCCGCAAGCGCCGCGCGGCAGACACTCTGCTTCACATACTCCACCGGCAACGGACGAATACCGTAATAGTTTTTTTATAATTGTTTGGCCGGGATTCTTTGTAATTAAGGCGGAATAAACCAGCCTATTTTAATACAGTCCGCATTTTCATTTCTACGTCCAGTAGGACCCTAACATTGGTCCTTTAGGATTCTCACCGTCTTAATTCGCGAAAATAACGGTAAACCGACTTCAAAAATCTCGGGGCGCTTCAGACGTGGTCTTCAGCTGTAGAAGATACCTGGTGAAGACTCTTCATTATCATCGTCACATCGGGTACTTCGCCTAGCAACCGCGCACGCCAGAGAAAAAGAAGCTATTCGGAAATTTGCATTGCAACGGACTTTGGACCCATCGAAAGTGCGAGTCATCTTGAGAACAAAGGAAGTTAACATCTTCGATCACGATTCATTTGTGGACGTTTATAGACATACGTGAGTTCGTTCCATATTTTTCCCTTATAAAAACCATCCTTTTCCATAAAAATTAAATTTAAATTATTAAAATTGCTAGCAATTTCAGTTAGCGCTTTCGTATTTCATCATAAGTGTAGTTTGCAATTGAGTTATAATTTTATTTTGCTATTATTTCTTGCGTTTATAAGCTTTACTTTGCTAAATTGCAATTACAAGTCAAATAGCACCCATCCTAACGGGAATTTGTTTACGCAGTTCGCTCGCTTTTTATCGCCGGCTGGCAACTAGCTATATTAATAAGTTACATTATCTTCGCGCGTCTTTGAAAGGTAGTGCCTTACTTGTCATAGATAACTTAGATTTTAAATCTGAGAATTACACTTCTGCTTGGAAATTATTGTGCAGTAGGTACGATAATAAAAGGTTGCTTGTAAATAATCACGTCAAGGAACTTTTTAACGCTGAGCGAATGAGCAATGAATCTTGTGCATCAATTAGACGTCTTAGATGTTACTAACAAAAACCTGCGTGCACTTTCTACATTAGATGAACCGACTCAACATTGGGACACATTAATTATTCATATGATGACAGAAAAATTGGACAGTGTGACGCATAGGGCATGGGAGGAGCATAGAAATACTCTCACTGATCCTCCATCTTTAGAGGTATTTATTACTTTCCTTAGCAAAAGAGCAGACTTGCTGGAGACTTTGCAAGAAAGTAAAGGTAACAGTTGTAAAACTGAAAATAAAAATAGTACCAACCTATGTATAGCTACAACTAACAATAATAATTCATTCAACAAAAAAAATATAAACAAAACATTCAACAAACAGCATAAAAAATATTTACATGTCCCGTTTGCAATCAAACTCATTTTCTCTTTAACTGTGAAACATTCAGAGCCCTTCCTATAGAGAGTCGTATTCAAAAGGCTAAAGAATCAAAGGTCTGTCTTAATTGTTTACGGCCCGGGCACTTAGAAAAAAGTTGCAACCTTGTGCCATGTAAATATTGTAAAAAAAGGCATAACACGCTTTTACATTTGCATGAGCCCGTAGCTCATTCTGAGCCTACGGCTTCCCCTGTTTGTAACTTCGCCGAGTCAAGCCATGATGTACCGCAATGTACTACTGCGCCGCATGCTTTGCTGTCCACAGCGATCGTGAAGGTGCGCGACGGCGCGGGCAACGTGCATACGGCCCGGCTGCTTCTGGACAACGGAAGTTCCTGCCACTTCGTAACAGAATCACTCTGCGGTAAGCTGGGTTTGTCGCAACGTAGTATGGGCTCCACGTTGACAGGTGTCAATAAGAAAAAATCACAGCTTACACAGTCTTGCAGCCTTACTATAATGTCGTGTTATGAGGATTACAGCTTTACTGTGAACTGTTACATATTACAGCAGATCACAGAAGCAATTCCGACTTCTTACTTTAATATAGACCATATTTCTCTTCCAAAAGGAATCGTTTTGGCTGACCCTTCTTTTAATGTACCGTCAGCAATAGACATTTTAGTTGGGGCCGATGTATTTTGGTCCGTCTTAGGTCACAATTCTATTGAATTAGGTAAAAACTTACCGAAGTCGTTTGAAACGAAGCTAGGTTGGTTGGTGGTTAGGGATCTTGCCCATCGTAAATCACCGTCTTCTGCTCCAGTTTGTAATTTTGCGCATGCGGAGCCTAACCCAGATTTAACTCGTTTTTGGGAGTTAGACACGGTTGCAGCCAAGCACTCTTTGTCACCAGAGGAACGCGCCTGTGAAGAAAATTTCTATCGCACTACAACTCGCAGCGAGGATGGCCGGTTTATCGTCACGATGCCGCTAAAGGAAGATCCTGCTGTCTTAGGCGACTCGTTTCAAAGGGCAAAGTGCCGTTTTCTGTCTTTAGAGCGTAAGTTTACTCGAGAGCCGATTTTTAAGGAAAGATATATCGACTTCATGCGGGAATACGAGCGTTTAGGTCATATGACTGAAAACAAAGAGTCTTCAGCTGGCTGTCTTCAATCCAAGGTCAATTATTACCTGCCACATCATGGTGTGCTTCGTGAATCGAGCCAAAGAACAAAGCTGCGTCCTGTTTTTGACGCTTCAGCACCTTCAAGCACTGGCGTGTCTCTTAACCAGATTCAAATGGTCGGACCAACTGTCCAGGAAGACCTTTATTCCATTTTGCTGCGTTTCCGGCAGCACAAGTACATCGTAACTGGTGATGTCGAGAAAATGTATAGGGCGATTGACCTTACACCTTCTCAACGCTCTCTTCAGCAAATAATTTGGCGATATAATTCCTCACAGCCTTTAAAAACCTACACCCTTAATACCGTCAGCTTTGGACAAGCTTCGGCACCGTACCTAGCAACTAAGTGTTTGGTTTCATTAGCATCTAGTGTCATCGATAGCGACGTCAAACAATCTATTCAGCGGGATTTTTATGTCGACGATTTTTTGAGCGGCTCATCGACTATTGAAGACACAATTAGGCTGTGCAAGGGTGTCATATCTACTTTAAAATCAGCGCAGTTCAATTTAAGAAAATTTCAATCGAATCGAAAAGAAATCGAAATAAGTACATACTTGAACAAATTTCGCCTAGTTCAGAGCCAAATAATATTCTGGACATTTCAAGCACTGATAACAATAGTTCTTCAAAGACTTTAGGTTTAAACTGGATTTGTGACTCTGATATGATGTCATTTGCTATTAGCATTCAACATAATGAAAAAGTCACAAAACGTCATATTCTATCAGTCATCAGCCAAAATATTCGATCCATTAGGCCTAGTTAACCCTTGCATTGTCGAGGCAAAAATTGTGATGCAGAGGCTTTGGATTGAAAAGTGCTCTTGGGATCAAGAGATCTCGCAGGAAATCAAGGAAATGTGGTTATCATTTGTTAACACTTTGCCTCTTCTTAATTATGTAATGGTACCTCGCTGGGTGATTGCTGATAACTCAGTGAGCCATGAAATTCACGTCTTTTCAGACGCTTCAGAGCGTGCATACGGTGCGTGTCTATACATTCGTTCGATTGATCCGTCAGGTCAGGTACAAGTGCATCTTTTGACATCTAAAAGTAAAATAGTCCCAATTAAGCCAACCACCATACCTAGGCTTGAATTGTGCGGGGCTTTGATGGCTGCAAGGTTGTGTAACAAAGTGGTAAGCTCATTGACTCTGCAATTTAGTGAATGTAGATTCTGGTGTGACTCTACCATTGTACTGGGGTGGTTAAATACACCACCAAATAATTTGAAAAGTTTTGTTCGCAATAGGGTCCACGAGATCCAAGAGAGCACTGGAGGTCACACGTGGAGCTACGTACCGTCGAAGGACAATCCGGCGGATCTTGTTTCTCGTGGGGTGAAGGCTGACCAAATCAGCGGTTCATCCTTGTGGTGGTCAGGTCCGACATTTCTGTCGGAACCAGAATCTCAATGGCCAAAAATGCCCAACACACACGTGAAGCACGATCTACCTGAGTTGATTACATGTTCTCTGGCGCTTGTTGATGATCGTAGTACTGATTGCATTTCTAAATTAATCGAAAACAAATCAAGATTTATTAACTTACAAAACATAACCGCGTACTTGCTAAGATTTATACATAACTGTAAAAATCAGATCAATAAATTAACTGGTCATCTTTCAGTTCAAGAACTTCAAAATTCGTTAAATTTAATAACCCAAAAAGCACAACAGGAAATGTTCCCTGACGAATATGCTGTTCTAAAAGCCGGCAAGGCACTACCTTTTTTTTTTTTTTTTGTTGACGCAGGGGTGAATGCCTTTACGCATCATCGCCCCCCGGGCGAGGGAAGCCCATTGGGGGGGCGGTATGTGGGACTCGCTCCTTCCGTAACCCCCTCTGCTATTCAGAGGGAGAGGAGGAGAATACCCACTAACCTCCCCTGCGGCGTTTCCGTCCATGCCGTTAAGGGGGGTGCTGGGGGCTCGCAAGCATGTCACCTCAGCACCCCCCCGGCGGTCCCGACCCGGATGAACCGGGACTTCACACCAGTTTGGGGAGAGTCAGCAAACGCATAACTGACTCTCCCCCCTCCCATGTAGGGCCGTGTTGTGCGGGTCCCTCACCCGCTGCCCTACTGAGGTATAGCGCGGTTCGCAATGGCGAACCGCCTAAGTCTCCTGCCCATTCGTCTTCGCCTTATCGGGAGCGCGTTTGGGTCCTCCTCGCGCTCCCGCTCCTCGACCTCCTTTTGCGAGACAACCGCGTCACAAAAGGAGGTCACCGCCTCCCAGGATCTCTCGCTGTCCAACATGGCCGCCACGACGCTGTGCAGCGAGAGATCATTCGTCCCGATGGCTGCCACCAGCGCGCTCCGCTCCACCACCCAGCGGCTGCACACCTGCAGGGTGTGCTGGGCGGTGTCGTCCGTCTCGTCACATTGATGGCAGGATTGGGTAGGCTCGCGACCGATCCTGTGCAGGTAGTGACCGAAGCATCCGTGTCCGGTCAGTACCTGCACCAGTCTGTATCCAACCCTGCCGTGCGTCCGGTCCAGCCATCGGTCTAGCGACGGGAGAACTGCCCCTATGGTGTAGGTTCCGTAGGGGGAGTTCTCCAGGTCCACCTTCCACTTTCCACGCAACCTCCTCTGCGCCGTTCTGCGTGCCTCCCTCACTTCTTCAGGAGCAGGAAAGTCGCCTGTCTCCCTGCTCCTGACCCTCCGTCTGTGCGCGTCAGCGAGCACCTCAGCATCCAGCTCCCATGGTGAGGTGCCCGCCAACACGCACGCTGCCGCCCAGCTTACTGATACATACGCCCTGCACACTCGTATGGCAATGACTCTCTGGGGCCTTCGCAGTAGGGCCTTGTTCTCCTGGTTGAGTTTATCGGCCCAGATCGGGGCCCCATAGAGAGCCATTGAGCGCGCCACTCCCGCGTAGAGGCGTCGGCACACGTGCGAGGGTCCTCCCACGTTGGGCAGCAGCCGGCCCATCTCCGACGCCGCCGTCACTACCCGGGGCGCAATTTGGCGGAAGTGCTCCCCGAAGTTCCACCTCCTGTCCAGCGTGAGGCTGTGGCGTGGTATATCATGTAGTGTGTTAGTTTTAAGAGATTAGTATTAAACGTAACGTCGAACATATCGGTTGTTTAACTTGATCCGTCTCCGCCGCTACTCCCCTCCTCAGATGGCGACCCTTGCCAGCGCGTTTCGCTAACGAAGGACTTTTTTGCATACACGGGAATCATGACGCAATCGCGACTCGATACTCGTGCGACGGTGTTTCGTTCACTCAGAGAAAACTTTTTAATTATCAAAAATGGGCAAAGAGTGCTCAAAGTGTGTGTGCGACAATAAGGAGGTCATCGTGAATCAGCACGGCAACTTGAACGATGCCGGAGCCGAAATAAGGGCCCACACAAGTGTTAATAATATCTTGCTGTCGGTGGTGCTGGCCCTATGTGGAGCAGGCGTCATATATATCGCCTATAGACAATATAATAATTGTCATAGAAAGCTGGTGAGACATGAACTACGGGACAACGCATTCCGGAGGCTTCGCTTAAGGCTGTCGGGGCGCGGTGATCGTTCCAGCAGCGACGTCCAGGACCAGGAGGTACCGGTACCGGCAATATAAACGTGTGCGCGTAACAATACGGTTCGACGAAAATAAGTGGCGATTTATAGTTATGTAAGTTTTTTTTTTAATTGTCTTCAGTTAGAACTAATAGTAAGCTCTTATCTTTATTTTTATGGAAGAACTTGATATCGTATTTCAAAATTTAAAGGATATTCAAGTTGCATTAAGAAAATTAGGTCAAAAAAGGCACTTGTACCCATTAAATGTGTGTAACAAAATAAAAAATGCCACGAATCTGTATGAAAAATATAAACTGATCCTTGTTAACTTAAATAAGAAAGATTTTTACGATAGAGTATGCAGAATATACATTAGAAAATGTAATAGATAACATAGAGTGCGTTTATAAAAAGATTTTATCATATCAGTGTAACATAACGCAACCTGCTTGTTCTAAAAATAGCTATACAAACACCACTACCATGGACAAGTTCGAATTAAAAACGGCGGCGACTTTGTTGCCTGTAATGGACGGTTCTGAAGATGTAACAAATAATTTGATTGATGCAATCTGTATGTATGAAGGATGTCTGAAAGAAAGTAGTTGCAAACAACTACTAATAAAATTTGTCCTAGCCACAAGGTTAACAAAGTCTGCAAAATTAAAACTTAAATCTGAGTATGACACTTGCGAGAATTTAATTGCGGACATGAAAAAGTTCTTGCTGACCAAAAAATCAGCTAACGCCTTGCTCATTAAACTAAACAGTGTTTCACAGGGTGAGAAGTCTATTTCGCAATACGCAAATGAAATAGAGGATATTTTCGTAAACCTAACTATCTCACAATCCAACACGAACGAAAAAGCGTGTGAGGTACTTAAGCCGATAAATGAGCAGCTAGCTATAAAAAAGTTCGCCGACGGATTGCGAAATAGACGCCTCAGTACGATTATAGCGGCTCGAGACTATACTAACTTCAAGGATGCGGTACGTGCTGCACAGGACGAAGAGTCAGCGCAGCCAGAGACCAATACGATGTTAAATTTCAGAGGTAAGTCATTCCACAGAAACCAGTACCATGGCCACGGATACCGAGGATATAGACCATATAGAGGTCTTCCGAATACCTCAAATCGAGGACATCAACAGTATAGAGGAAATTTCAATGCCTCGACTCGAGGTTACCAACAGTATAGAGGTAACTATAACATGCCTACGTATAACAGATACCAGTCCCGCGGCAGCTATGTAAGATCGCGTTCGAATCGCGGTCGAGTTTCTCGTGGTAGGGGACAGGTACTTGCTACGACTCATGTAAACAACGAACTTACACAGCCAAGTACGGGTGAGTTTTTTCGTGCCTAAAGAGCATGTATTAACCTTTGACGATAATATCGGATACGTATTTTTAAACACAACACATAAAGAGTGTTCGTGGTTAGTCGACACTGGAGCTTCGCTATCAGCTATTAAATCCGAGGCGTTACCGGAACATACTATTGTATACAACCAAGACATACCGGTACGCGGTCTAGGCGGTACTTTACATTCCCATGCATATACGTACATTTCATTACTTACTCCGAATGGCTATTCAATCGAACATAAATTTCATATTTTCGACAATTTACCTGTAAAATCAGACGGAATTATCGGGTTCGACTTTTTAAAGATAAATAAAGCTAACATTGACTTAGAAATCTTTCAATTAACATTAAGAAACCAAAACATATCGACAACTGTGCCAATTTACGGTTCGACAAAAGTTAGCCGTGATAATTTATCGATTCCCGCTCGCAGCGAATCTATTCATTATATTAGGTTAGATAAAACAAAACTAGAGGATTGTGTCGTATGCCCGCAAGAGTTACAGGAAAACGTGCTTCTAGCAGGATTAATAGTAAAACCACGTAACAATGTAATCCCTATTAAAATTCTAAATGCTAGCCATAACAACATAACAATACCTACATTTCAACCTACATTGTATTCATTAAACGAATACAACATGTGTCAATTCAGCAAGTGCGACTCAAGTTCCGTTCGGGCTAAAGAGTTGTTATCGTTATTGAAACTTGACCATTTGCAACATAATGAGCGTGGAAACATTGAAGCTATTTGTTCTAAGTATGCTGACATATTTCATCTACCAGGGGATAAACTTACAAGTACTTCTGTGTGCGAACATACGATTAAGGTTAAAGAGAATTGTAGTCCGGTGTATGTAAAACCTTATAGGGTGCCTAAGAGTCAACAACAGGAAATACAAAAGCAAATTAAACGAATGATCGATGATGACATAATTGAAGAAACGCGAAGCGAATGGTCTAGTCCCATTCTATTAGTACCGAAAAAGGGATTGAATAAAGATAAAAAAGAGTGGAGATTAGTAATTGATTACCGTAAATTAAATGAGAAATTAGAAGACGATAAATTCCCGCTACCCAATATCACGGAAATATTGGATTCACTTTCTGGTGCCATATACTTTTCACACTTGGACCTCAGCCAATCATATTATCAAGTCAAGCTTACCCCAGATTGTCGTAAATACACAAGTTTTACCACAAATACAGGCCAATATTCCATGAAAAGATTACCGATGGGCCTGCGCACTAGTGCTAGTACCTTTTCTAGAGTAATGACAGTAGCTATGTCTGGGTTAAATTTTGAAAAATGTTTCGTGTACCTTGACGACCTTGTAATTTTTGGACGAAATTTAGAGATTCATAACAAAAACCTTTTAGATGTTTTTGAAAGGCTAAGACAAGTAAATTTAAAATTAAATCCGACTAAGTGTCAATTCTTAAAAACTGAACTTCTTTACTTGGGTCACGTGGTTTCAGCAAAAGGTGTTTTACCGGACCCTGAAAAAATTAAAATCGTAAAAAATTACCCAATACCAACAAATGCCGATGAAGTTAGACGGTTCACAGCATTCTGTAACTACTATAGAAAATTTATAAAACACTTTGCTAATATTACGTTGCCATTAACTAATCTGTGTAAAAAGGATGTACCTTTCAATTTCACCCAAGAATGTTATCAAAGTTTTAAACATTTAAAAGATAAACTTATTTCCCCACCTATACTACAATATCCGGATTTTAGCGAAGATAAACATTTTATTCTCCAAACAGACGCGTCAGGTACAGCGGTAGGATCGGTTTTATGTAATTACGATATGAGACCGGTGGCGTACGCCAGTCGACCATTAAATAAAGCTGAAAAAAATTACCCGACGATACAAAAAGAGTTACTAGCCGTAGTATGGGGTATAAAATATTTCAGACCATATTTATTCGGAAGGAAATTCACAATCATGACAGACCATAAACCACTTATTTACCTTTTCGGGATGAAAGACCCCTCAAGTAGGTTATTAAAATTTCGACTACTGTTAGAAGAGTATGATTTTAATGTCTGTTATGTGAAAGGCAAAGATAATGTAGTTGCGGACGCATTATCACGTATAGTAATTACTTCTAACGAATTAAAAGAGATGAGTAATCAAATTATGACAGTGGTAACGAGAGCGCAAGCTAGGAGATTACAATCGGAAAGCGTGCAAAATGATATTCCTAATGTCTACACAAGCAAGCGGCCTGATCAACCGCGTGTTGTAGAGATATTAAGAATACCAGAAAATGCAGTAGAAATGATGTTAGTAAAAGGCGAGAAAGTAAGCAACTTAGAAAAGAAAGGACAATTAATAATAAAAAAGAAGGAATGTTTCAGTTATGATAAAAATAAAAATATAATATATGTAAATCTCGATTTTAGATTACACTTTACGCGAGTCGAATTTGTAACTAAATTGAGTGAATACTGTAAAGAAATTGACGTCAAACAAATATGTATTATTAAAAATGATGAAAACGAGCTTTTCATCAAACGAATAATACAAGAAATAAATAATCGTAAACAGTGGTCCGGCCCACGCGTATGTGTATTAAGAGGAGTAAAAAGAATATACGATGATGACGAAAAAAAATTCATAATTAGTGACTACCATTTACTGCCCACAAGTGGCCACGCGGGGGTACGTAGAATGATTAACAATATTAAGAGACGTTTCTACTGGCCATCAATAGAAAATGATGTCAGGGAATTCGTGCGAAAGTGTGAGTCTTGTCAAAAGTACAAACACTCTCGACATACCGTGGAGCCGATGGTAGTGACGACTACAGCCTCGGCGGCATTTGATAAGGTATTTTTAGATTTAATGGGACCGATCGATCAGGACGATGAAAATTATAAGTATATACTTACTATTCAGTGTGAGCTGAGCAAATTTGTAGAAGCTTACCCACTTAGAAATAAAGATACGGTAAGTAAAGATACGGTAACGGTAAGCTTACCCACTTAGAAATAAAGATACGGTAATTCCACAAGACGTAAAAACTTGCCTAATTCTATTGTCACTCGACTAAAAGTTGTGAAACAAGCTGAAACATATCAGGGAATAACTCTTTTCAATAAGTTGCCGTTGGACCTAAAGGCTGTAGCAAATTCATACATATTTGGTAATAAACTTAAAAAAATCCTGCTAAACCAGTGCCTGTATTCAGTAGAGGAATTTATGACTAGTGCAATTGATTGACATGCCATAGCAACATTTACACTTTATGTTAATATTAAGTGATTATGTAAATTTGTAGGTTTCATTAGAATTTAAGTAATTATATAAATCTAGTGTAATTTGTGCATGCTTAAATCTGAATATTAATATGTTAATTCTTACTTGTGACCTGTTTTTGTTATTTAAATTGGATATTTTTGTACTTGTCCTAGTCTTTGACATAGATATAGTGTAATAGTTACTCTGTATAAACTTTGTCTTTTATTGTTATTGTTCTGTGTTATATAATTTCAAACACAATCGTGTATTGTTTAATGAAATAAATAAATAATAATAATAGTGTAGCACGTAGTTTAGTTAATAATTTTATATTAAGATATGGACCACCCAAGGCGATAGTTACGGACAGAGGCACCGAATTCGTCTCGTCTACAATGAGTGAGGTATGTAAACTGTTAAAAATAGATAAACTACAATCAACAGCATATCACCATGAAACAATAGGTTCCCTCGAAAATAGTCACAAAAATCTAGGTTCTTATCTAAGGATACAGTGTAATAAATATCCAGAAACGTGGAGTTATTGGCTTCCATATTGGTGTTTCGCATATAATAACTCAGTACACTCAGTAACAAAGTACACCCCGTTTGAACTTGTTTTTGGTAAATCATGTGAATTACCTTGTAGAGTAAGAAGTACAATTGAACCACTGTATAACCCTAGTGATTATAGTTTAGAGTTAAGGTATCGATTACAGACGGCACACAAAGACGCGCGCGAAAACTTGATAAAGTGTAAACAGCTTAGGAAGTGTACTTACGATACAAAAGTGAACACAGTGAGTTATAAAAAGGACGATCTCGTCTTAGTGAAAAGTGAAACTGGTAACAAACTCGATACGCTGTACAAAGGACCATATAAAGTGATTAGATTAGAAAATCCTAATGTTGTAATTTCTCTCAACGGAAAAGAGGATACTGTTCATATTAATAGAACTAAGTTGTTCGTTCCAGACAATTAACGTGTCTTAACTGTCATACCTATATTTTTATTATGTAAAACTATTACAATGTGTAAAGTTCTTAAGTAATATTTTGTTAAAATAAAAACAACAACTGTATTGTGTGACATGTTTGTACTAAGTACATTGTTTATATATGCGAAAAAAGAAAAAAATGTATAATATTTTTCTTTTTTTTGTCAACCCCGGTGGTGTGGCGTGGTATATCATGTAGTGTGTTAGTTTTAAGAGATTAGTATTAAACGTAACGTCGAACATATCGGTTGTTTAACTTGATCCGTCTCCGCCGCTACTCCCCTCCTCAGAAGGCCGAGGTACTTTATATGGGGCCTCACCTGAACATCCCCGCCAGCTATTCTGAGGGAGGCACCGGAGGGCACCCTCCAACCTCTCCTCGCAAAGACTATCGCGTCAGTCTTTGCGAGGGAGACCCTCAGTCCTAGGAGGCGGATCCTAAGAATCATGAGGTCCGCCGCCACTTCCGCCCTCCGCATTGCCTCCTCCAGGTCCTTACCCCGAATGGCTACCATCGTGTCATCGGCGTAACACATGAGGGCCATCCGGGGGAGCAGTTCTGCTCGGATGGCCCAGTCGAAGCCGATGTTCCACAACAGGGGTCTAAGCACCGACCCCTGGGGAACACCGCAGGCCATCCGCCTTTCCAATCTCCCATCAGGCGTGTTGCAGACCACCACCCTGTCTGACAGGTAGTGGTCTACAACTCGCCCCAAGTATGGGGGCACCTCGTGGTACCTCAGGGCCTCCCGTATCACCGAGTACGGGAGGGTACCGAATGCGTTGGCGATGTCCAGAGACACCGCAATGGTACCCTCCCCTCTCTTTAGAGCATTCTCCCGGAAGGCCCGAAGCGCCCCCAATGCGTCCATCGTGGACCTGCCGCTTCGGAACCCATATTGGCGTCCAGTGAGATTGGGGCCCGTCTCCTGTAGGTGCCGGTTTATTCTCGACGCCAATATGCGTTCCAGCATTTTCCCCGCTTCGTCCAACAGAACTATTGGCCTCCATCCGGATGGGGAGTCCGCCGGCCTGGCCTCCTTCCGGAGGAGGCACACAATTCCCTCTTTCCAGCACCTTGGAAACTGTCCATCCCTAAGGCACCGGTTAAAGATGGATTGGAGACAGTCTCCAAGGTGCTCCATTACAATGGGTAGGACCCTCCCATGGACCCTGTCTGGGCCAGGGGCTTTCTTGCAGGCCCTAACCCTATGGGCGACACGGGCCATTTCGCCCTCAGTTACTAGGGGCACCTCCTCGGGATCCAGGGGCTCCTCTTCCCTGGGGACCACCATTGCAGGAGGGGCGAACTCTGGGGCTGGAGGGAACAGGCCTTCTAAGATACCCCGGAGGGTCCCCATGTCCATGGCATCCATGGGGGCGGCCTGACGGAGCTTCTTCCTTACAAGTTTATAAGGCCGTCCCCATGGGTCCTCATCTAAAGAGGCCAAAAAGGCCCCGTGCGCCGCGTCCTTTGCCTTGGCGATGGCAAAGTTGAGGGCCTTCTTGGCCTCATTCAGCGCCAGGTGGTATGCATCCAGCTCCTCCTGGGTGTGCCGCCTCCTTCGACAGCGTGTAAATTGCCGTCTCGCAGCATTACTGGTAGCCCGGAGAGCGGTCACTTCCGGACACCACCAGTACGTCGTCTTTCTCCTCCGAGGAGGTCCCGCCCTCCTCATTGAGGCGTCGCATGCCCGTGTGAGGGAAGCACGGAAGCCAAGGGCCATACTGTCCACATTGGCTTCCTCTGGCATTTGACGCCCCCATCTGGCTTCCACCATGGCCGCCTCTCTGGCCGCCTCCCGATCCAGGGTGGCCAGGCTCCACCTCGGAGATCTCCCCGTGCCCCTCGCCGGACTTGGTTGTTGGCCTTGCCGGGCTCTGGAGACCCTCATTCTGATGTATAAGTGGTCAGAGAGGGTCTCCGTGTCTTCCAGGACCCGCCAGTCCGCAGTACGTGTTGCCGCCGCTGGGGAGGCCAATGTCACGTCGATGATAGACCCCCCCCCCCCCCAGGCGCACACACGTATTGGCTATGCCCCGGTTGACCACTTCAAGCCCAAGCCCGACCAACCACTCGAGGAGCACCGTTCCCCTGGGGTTGGTCCTAGGGGAGCCCCAGGCAGCGCACTTGGCATTGAGATCCCCCAGGACCATTATGGGGGAGGGAGCCGCGCCAGCCACCGCCCGTCCGAGCCTCTCCAGATAGGCCTCGAACTCATGCAATGGCCTATTGGGGGAGAAGTAAACGCCCACTAACACAATGTCCCCCAATTTTGCCACCACATAACCAGGGCCGCTTGAGACTCTGGAGAGGGGCAGGCCTCCCCCCATTGGTGCCACTATAGCTACCGTGGCCACCGAGCCACATCTGTCGCCCACCCAGTTCGCCTGCTGGGGGACAAAGTACGGCTCCGCCACCACCGATGCCGCAACCTCCAACTCTGCCATGTGCTGAATCATCAAGTCCTGCGCGCGCAGGGCATGATTCAGGTTGCACTGAAGCACCTCAATATCCTGCAATGGAGGCATTAAGTTTCCATTGCCTGAGGATCCGTCCGGTTATGAGGTGCTTCCAGGGGGGCAACCGCGGCGGCAGCGGGAGCTGCAGGGCTGGCAGCATATGCCTCCTTCCCTTTAATTGGTGGGGGGGTGCAGGCCTGTCCACCCATCACGTGCCCCGCCCTTAGTCCAGCATGGTGGCACACGGCGCACCAGGGGGCCGACGCAGTGCAGGCCAGGCTTTTGTGGCCCGGTTTGCTACACCTGTAGCACCACTCGCCCCTATCTACCGGGGACGGGCACAGAGGCCTAGTATGCCCCGTCCCCATACAGCGGTAACAGCGCAGGGGCAACTGTTCCAAGGCCTCCACTCGGGCCGCCGACCACCCAACCACTATTCGCCCCGCCGTGACGACCACCTTGGCCGCCGTCAGTGGGCAGCGCAGGATGACCGAGCCAGTCCCGTTGGCCGCCATCCTTATCGCTCCCACCGATATCTGGTCCTCCTGGCATCTACCTCTAGCGGCAACCTCTTTCTTCAGGATTTCCGGCGTGACGGACTCGTCAAAGCCGGAAATCTTGATTTCCGCCTTCTTGACTGGTCTGTATACATCAGCCACGTCACCTACCAGGCTCCGAAGTCGCTCAGCCAGGTTGTCGGCGGCCTGTCCGCTCTGTGCCCCAGGGACCTCAATAATACGCGTCCCTGTTGCCGTCCTGCGGACCTTAAGGTGGTCGACACCAAGCTCAGCCAGTTTCAGCGTGGTGGCCTTCTCCATGACGGCCCTGTAATTGGTTTGGGAGTCAGGCCTAAGGGCCACCACGACCGCCGCCATGGTTGGGGCCACTAGTTTTGGGGCCGCCTTTTTTGGGGGCTGGGGAGGGGCAGGGCTCTTGCCCTTGTCCTTGCCCTTTTTGCCCTTTTTGACCACTGTGGTCCATTCGCTTTGTGAGGGTGCAGGCGGCGCAGGTGGTGGCATGCTCGGTCGAGTCGGTTTTTTGGGTACTCTGGAAGCAGGGACCACTGGTTTTTTAACCCTCGGTTTGGGTACCGGCCTGGGTTGAGTCTGCCCGACCTGCGTCTGGGGCAGCTGGGGCACTACTGCAACCCGGGGCGCCCCCCCTGCTGGTTGGCTAGCCGTCATTGGGGAGGCCGATTGGGATGCCCCCCTTCTTCTTTGGTCCGGCCTTGGGGCACTGGGCTCATTACCGTGGTGTTCCACCGTTTCCACGTCTATTTCCTGTTCCCGACTCTCCCGGATCCTTCTCCTGTCGGCAGCCAGCAGTGGCCGACGGATGGGCTCTGGTGGTAAACGTCCCTCTACGCTCTCGAGGCGAGCATTTACCATATTTCCAAGGGACTTGAACATTTCCCTTTGGAAGTTCTCTAGACGGGCATCCATTAGATTGCCCATCTCCTCGAGGAGGGCATGTGCGTCTGATCGCGCCTTTGATGGCTCCGTCCCCTGCTTGCGCTCGGAAAAAGCTTTGCGCAGCGCTCTCGTTTCAATGCGGAGGTGCTCCAGCTCACTCCTCATCCTTTCGTTGTCCGCTTTGAGTGAGCGGACCACCTCAGACTCCGCGAACGAATCTGCAATCTCCATTAATTCCCTGCACGCAGAGTTGATCTTTCCCCATATTTCACCTTTTAGGTTTTTGCTTTTGGCCGCATCAGACATGATTTCCTGCGCACAAGCCTTGATGCGACCGCCAGGAGTTCCGTCCCCCCCTGCAGTCTCCTCTATTTGTATTGGGCTCCGCGAACGTCTACCCGTGCTCCGTCTCGGTTTGGGACTGTATGGGGCTTCTGTCTCTGACTCCGTCTCGTAATTCTCCAGTTGCGCCTTGGCGGCGCTAAGCCCCGTGTAGTGCCCTTTGCCACGGCCACGGCGGGAAGTGCTCTGCTTGCGCACTGGAGTCTCTCCTTCGCTATCCTGGTGGTCTCTGCCCCTTTTTGACCGTCTTTCCCTTGTATTCCCCCCTGATCCTTCCCGGTTCGAGCTCCTGGCTCCGTCAGTTTCCATCACACTGCCCCACTCGTCTGACGAGTCCTCTGACGTCCCTGAGAGGCGCCTCACCGTCTTTTTACTTGCCCAGAATCTCCCCTGACTGGGGGTGGGGGAGGTGTCCCCCCCTCCAATGTAACCCCTGCCAGACTCGTCACCATCCTGGCTCACCTCTGATCTCGCCTCCCTTTGGGATGCCGAATTGGTCCCCATTCCTCTAGATCGCCCGTGACCCCCCCTTTTGTTTGCTTCCCCCCCTTCTCCTCTCTTATCCCCACCCGGATCCGGCGTTTCCCCCACCAAAACCATGGAGGAAGCGACCGCAAACACCAATTCCGCAAAAACGGTCAAGTGTGATCTGTACCACACTCGACAAACTTACGGAATTTGGGTTCAAAAATTATTTTTTCCCCCTTCCAGTTGTCCGAAAATTTCGGGACGAGGGTAGAATACGGAGTTTGACCTCCGCTATCCAAATCCCCAAACTCCCGGACACCAGCTAGCCACGTTCCGACGCTATCCCTTTTCAAAAGTTTACCAACTTATGAAAAGTAGTTGGAAGCGCCGCAAAAACAGGAATAGCAATCGGGTTTTTGATTTATAACTTCTGACCCTGATGTCAGAAAATTATAAATCGCCCGTCACAAGGTAGGTCTTACCCTTGCCTAGATACCCCTGTTTATACAAAAAAAGAAAAAAGAAAGAAAAAGAAGATAGAAATTTTTTTCAAAAAAATAAAACAAGATTCGAAACTTCAAAACAAAGAATTGTTTTCCCTATAACTCTGGAACCAGGAGTCCCAGCGTTACCGAGAAAACGGAAGAAGAAAGAGAAGAAGAAATGAAAAATTACCAGACTAAAACAAAGAACAGAAAAAGAAAGAAAAAGAAGATAGAATTTTTTTTACAAAAACCAAAAACCGCACAAAAATCGCTACAAACGAAAAACACCAAAAGTCCAAAAATAATGCCAAGTCATCAAGTTAGATGCGTTTCGATAACCGGGATGAATAGCCAAAAATTGTTAACGTCTACTCTCCAAAAATCACCGAAATCGCACTAGAACACCTCGGCAAGGCACTACCTAACAAAAATCGTTTGATTTCATTAACTCCTTTCTTAGATACAAATAGTATCATGCGAGTTGGTGGCAGGCTTGATAATTCTCCTTATTGTTCTAACACAAAGCATCCAATTATTTTATGTAGCAAACACCATTTAACAAAAATCATCTTTCGACATTTTCATATTAAATGTTTACATGCCCCATCTCGACTTCTTCTAGGAACTATAAAACAAACTTATTGGCCATTAGGTGGCACAAACCTTGCGAAAAACACCGTAAACAAATGTGTACGTTGTTTTCGCTTCAAACATGACACAGTTCAACCCATCATGGGGCAGTTACCTGCGACACGAACTGAATTAGAGTTCCCTTTTTTACATTGTTGCGTCGATTACGCAGGGCCAGTGTTGATAGCAGATAGGAAAGGTAGAGGATGCAAGCTTATAAAATCTTTCTTGGCAATCTTCATTTGCAATTCGACCAAAGCCTGTCACATCGAGCTCGTCACGGCTCTCTCTAGTGAGGCGTACATTGCTGCGTTAAAGCGTTTTGTCTCTCGTCGTGGGTTACCATTGTCCATTACAAGTGACAATGGGACTAATTTCGTTGGCGCTTGTAATGAGCTGGCACAACTCCTTATGGAGTCAGATCTTGAAGGTAAGGTAGCGCAGGAAGGCATCGAATTTAAATTTGTACCTGCTTACACTCCTCACTTCAACGGTTTGACAGAAGCAGCCGTTCGCTCCACAAAGCATCATCTTAAGCGACTGCTACAAACTACTCACTTCACTTATGAGGAAATGGCGACTTGCCTCACAGAAATAGAAGCAGCGTTAAACAGTCGTCCTCTCACCCCATTTTCCACTGATCCCTCCGATTTTTCGGCTTTAACTCCTTCTCACTTTTTAATTGGCCGTTCACTTATGTCTATACCTACCTCAGCCACAAGTGTCTGATGTGAACATCATCCGTCTGGAACGATACAAGCGAATCCAGGTCATACGGCAGCATTTCTGGTCCCGGTTCTCGGTTGAGTACGTCGGCCTGCTGCAGCAAAAACTGAAGTGGCAATCTTCAAACAAGGAGCTGAAACTCGGATCGCTGGTTTTAATAAAAGACCGGGCTCTTCCACCCCTAGTGTGGTCTTTAGGGCGCGTAGCTCAACTGTACCCAGGCAACGACGGAGTCAGTAGAGTTGCAGAAATAAAGACGAGGAGAGGAACCATTCGGAGGGCCTTTAATAACATCTGTCCCCTTCCAGATTTTTGAAGTCTTCCTCCACATACTTCAACCCGGGCAGCATGTTAAGTACTGGACATACGCACGGGAGGAGACGCGCGGGCGGCGGACAGAGCGCGACGTCATCGCGGCAAGCCGCAAGCGCCGCGCGGCAGACATTCGGCTTCACATACTCCACCGGCAACGGACGAATACCGTAATAGTTTTTTTATAATTGTTTGGCCGGGATTCTTTGTAATTAAACCAGCCTATTTTAATACAGTCCGCATTTTCATTTCTACGTCCAGTAGGACCCTAACAATGGTCCTGACCAATTAACAATTGTGGTTTAACGTCGTAGTGCAATACATGTTGCTTAAAGTCTTTTAAATGTTCGTAGCTCTCAAATTTAACACTAGATAGTTTTTGTACTGGCAAATTAAGATCACTCATTTTACGCGCATTCAAATGGAAAGATTCACCGGTGTTGTTTGTAATGGTTAAGTTTACTATCTCACTTTTGCACTGTAAATCTGTATTTTTCCAAGCGCCTCGAACTTGTAACGTTTTACCGTGGCCACGCAAGCCTAATGTTTCGGCGAGATCAGCTGATAACAGAGACACCGATGCCGCGTCATCGAGTAACGCGCAGGCTCGTTTGCTCCCATTAGGTCCGTGCACCACTAATGATACTACTTTCAATAGCACTTTCTTGTTATGAATGTTTATGTTATTTTACATAGTCACTTAAGTCCGCGGTCTCACTCTCATTCGACTGTACGGAGAATTCATTGTCAATAAAGTTAACACAGTTCTCACTTAAACCATTGTTCTTTTTTGGAATCCAATGTAGTAATTTATGATGATCCTGGCCGCAGTCCACGTTACAGGCCGCGGCGGGGCAGGTCTGCTTATCATGCTGTGATATTAAGCACTTAAAACATAATTTGCTAAAGCGTACATAACGCCAGCGATCGCGCCGCATCGCTCGCTTGAACCGTGGACAGTCTGGCAGTGGGTGGCTAGATACTTTGCAGAAGTTGCATTTCTCTGTGTCAGTCATTAGTAGAATAGGGTGTTGGCTACCTCGTCGCTCTTCATGCTGTTTTCTATTCTTCTCAGCTTGATTGTAAATGTGAGACACTCCTGCTGAGGCTGCCTTTATAGCCTCTCGTTCTAAAAAAACCGATAAATGTTCGAACTTTGGCCTATTACTCTCACATAAATGTTCATATGCGTAGTCACCCCACCGATTTATAAGAACACTTGGACACTTAGACAGCACGGTGTTTATTAGCTCCGGGCTCCGTAAATAATCAGCTTGATCAATGGAGCGGGCGGACGGCAATGTTTTTTATCTTTGTAGCAAAAACAACAATTTCATTGTGGTAAGCTTGAGACAGCGGTTGCAGTTTCTTGATTTGGTTGACTATTTTGGTAATAATCACTTCTGGGTGACCAAAACGAAGTCCGAGGGTCTGCATAATAATCTTTGGATCAGTTTTGCCGCTGAGCATCGATACAACTGCCTCTTTGTTGTCTCTTCATAAGCATCTTTGAATTGCAGCCATTCCATGGGGTCTCCGAAGTACAACGGCAAGTTCTTAGATGTCACCAATCTGGCTATTAGTTCTGGGCTTTGGGTTTTCGAAGTTGAGGCACTAATGGCACTTTGCAGCGCGTTAGCTAATTTTTCGATATCGCTCAAATCACGCGCAGACTGCAGGGATGCTGTCAGAGCTGCTGGCTGCGGAGTTGGTTGAGTGGCGGGTTGCGGAGCCGGCTTAGTCGGTGGCTTGTCGGTGCGGTCGGCGGTCAATTTATCGGCGTGAGGGGCGATCAACTTGGCGTGAACAGCGTCTAGTTCATCGGTGCGAAAAGCGACGGGCTCATCAGCGAGAGCGGCAGCGGCGGCCGGGTAGTCGGCGCACGGCGCGCCCGGCTTATCGGCGGGGACGGCGGTCGGCTCGCCGTTAACGCCGCTGGTCGTTTCGGGTTGTTGAACTTCTTGACGTGGTTCTTTTTCTGTAACTTGATTACTGCGCATGAGCCATTCTTCAACCTTTTTATAACTGGAGCTAGCAGAACGATGAGATCTGTCACTTTTATTTGATTGCACTTCCAGAGCTGCGATCTCCAAAGCTAATTTTTTATCGATTAATTCTTTGTCGATTCTAGCCTTACACTTTGCAGCCTCAAGTTCTAACTGTATTTTTTTTGCCATAAAAACCGACGAGGATACTGATTTATTACTGCGCGGAGGGTGCGGCTCCACAAGGTCGTTCTTGGCTTCCACATTATTTTCAGATTGTTGCTCAGGCATAGGCTGAGGTTGCTGAGCTGACGGTTCTCCATCATTCTCCACTAGATTGGAAGATGCTTCATTCTTTATGCGTCGCGTTTGAATAACACTGCGCGGCGTTGTACTGCGCATCGTACAACTAGTCCTGCTTACAGGTTTTGTTCCCGTGATCCGGTCGAAGTACCAATATGTCGATTGTAGGTATGGTGCGGGAGTGAGAAGACGGTTTTGAGTCGAAAATTGCCAAAAATGCGAGCGAACGGTATACGTGTGCGCTTCGACAAGGTGCAATGGCGACTAGAGGTCAACCGATGCACACATGCATACCATTTCCTTCACATTACGCTTTATTATAAAAAACGTTTTACTTAACTAGGTACACAGATGGCGTTACAGGTAAGTAACATTAGGATATTTATATCATAGTTTTACATGATATATATGTGTATTTATTTATGTATTTATAAACTATTATTATTTATGGCAGATTTTAGGTATGTAAAAGGTTTTAGGAAAGTTCTTAGAAAAGTAACTGGAACATCGTCCCACACAGGTACGTATGAGTTTCTAGCGTCAACAGGGAGGTTACAATACACGTGATCCAATAATGTTGCCGAATCCCCGATATTGAGGTTTCTAATATCATTTTTTTCTAAACTGAATAGTTTGCGCGAGAGACTCTTCCAAAGTAAAAAAATGTGTGTCCCCCCCCCCCCCCCTGTAACTTCTAAAATAACAGGATGAAAAATCTGAAAAAAATATATGATATACATTACCATGCAAACTTCCACCGAAAATTGGTTTGAACGAGATCTAGTAAGTAGTTTTTTTTAATACGTCATAAATGGTACGGAACCCTTCATGGGCGAGTCCGACTCGCACTTGGCCGCTTTTTAAAGATTAAGATCTTGATTTGGATACCAATCAGCTAAATTATTTAACGCTTTGACAACTTCCCAAGTCATCTTGATTAAATAACAAGGACAATGCTGATCTGCAGCTGTTGATGGTACCATACCTAGCGCCTCTTTCGTTAGAAAACTTAAAACTTCAAGTTCTCTTCTCTTTGTAGTATGAGAACCATTTCTTAAAACAAGTTTACTGTTTGATTGTAATTTGTATTGTCTGTGAGAGATGCTATAATTATGGGAATAGTTGATTCTGGGTCTCCTCTTAGTAGTAGCGACGTCTGGATAGCTTTCCGACAACCATAGTAAACCGATGATGAATTGCATGATACTTAGCTACAATAAAAAATACTTAATTCATTGTAAGGTTGTAAAATCAGAAGTTATTAAATAAATATTATATTTGTCAGTTTTAAGCGTTTTTAGCGAAAAACATTTAGGTATGTTTATCCCATGGATCACTAGCTGTATCGTCGCCACAAGTTGCTCCCCACCCCGTTGTTGAGAAGTCTGTGTAAGTCTCTGAGGAATAGTCATCGCTATTTGTTTTGCTAACAGAACCGTTTTATTGCCTTTCTAATTTCTAAATTCTTAAGCTGTTTTAAAACTTAGTAAGTATTAAATTAAACGCTTAGGTTTAGGTATAAGGAACATGTTTTAAATGTATTGTTCTTTACAAGAAACACCCAATGACACAGCACAGCGGCAAGGAAGACATAAGATTTGCAATTAGAATCTTCGAATGCTTTATATTCAGATTGTGAATATATTGGGTATTTGGGGATGACAGTTTGAACAACTGGTTATGTGATATATATTTCATAGCCCTTTATTAAAGCAAGTATAACTGGGTGGTTAGTGATCGCAGTCCATTCATGGTGAAAATGATAAAATCGCCCAGCAGGCTTACCGTGCATTACCAGGATTAACGTCTGGGATGCGTATATTAATGACGCGGCGATGATGTCCTCGAGTTGCTGCGGTGCCTCGTCGTCGTTCGCTTCGAAGTCGGAACAGGATTCGCCGACCGCCCGATGAAGGCGTACTGCGATTTGCAGGAGGGCCTCGTGAAAGCTGAAAGCCTTTAAACGCTTTCAGCTCTTTTTTCACCATTGACAGAATTAAAAATCTGCGTAGAATTGAATCACTCGGTTGTATTTATGTGACTTTAATAATCTAAGGACCTCCTGGTCCTGGTTTTTGCTGCCAGATGTAATAAGAAGTGTGATAGCTTTACTGAAAGATGACAAAGCGCAGGAGTTTAAAATCTGCTTATTTTATATCCCTTTCTCGCGTTTGGCCTGGCTTTCAATCAAGGACGCTCATATCTCTGGATTGAGCGTTGGAACCTTAATCATTTTACAATTTCCGGGGATCAGATATTTATCTTTAGTCTCTGCGCGGCTCTCTTTAGGAATACCTAAAGTGGCCAAATGATTTAATTTGATTGCCAGGTTATTCTGTATATCGTCACCACGTCGTGTTGCTAACAAATCCGGGTCAAGAATCGCACTTGGTATTTCAACTGCTGTTTGTGCCGGCTGCAGTGCCTCTAAAGGCGTGGCGACACTTGCATCAACAAGGGGCGGTATAGCGACAGCGGTGAGCGCCGCGGCATTAAAGCAGGGGCAGGCGACTGCCCGGTGACGACAGTCACGCCAGCTAAGCTGCCGGTCGCCTTCTCCGCGGCTCCATAACCTGGCCCCGCTCAAACGGTATCACCAGGTTAGGGGCCGTGGGGTTGGATAACGATCGGTAGCGAAGAGCTGGCCCACACCAGCTACCCACACCGTCCCCAAAAAGACGGCCATTCGACCACCCCACCAGTCGGTGGGGAAGCGACCCGCAACAGCCGCCGCAGCCATTGTGCGGTAGCGGCCCCTCATACCCCCCTGACGGGGGGTATCGACAGATCACTCAAGTCAAGTCCCGGTGACGACGACAGCGAACGGCAAGGTTGCGGCTGCGACGGCATCGGCAGCGGCGGCGATGGCGGTGGCGGTGGGTGGAGGCTCGGCAGCGGCGGCAGGCGGCGGCGGCTTGGCCGCGGCAGCCGCGAGGGATTCGCAATCAGAGACGTCGCTCGGGTCCGGTACCGGCCAGTAATCGTTCCAGTAAGAACACCCCGGTTCGGGTTCGATGACGTCATTGTCACAACATTTGCGATTGATTCGCATTGTATATAGAAATATAAAAGAATATGTTTTTAAGGGGTAGTGAGACTCCTTTTATATGAGAAACACGCAAACCCATTTAAATGGCTGGTTTTTTACATCTATGTCACGGTGGGAACACCCTAGGAAGGAGAACCCGATTGTGTATGTACACAATTTGGATTTGGAAAGCCCCATATGGACAGTCTGATTATCCTGCAGTTGAACAATTTTAGTAGATACACTTCTTTATTATATTAATGGTTACTTGCAATAAAGTAAAAAACAAATATATTACATGGATTTGGAAAGCCCCATATGGACAGTCCGATATCCAATTGTTTCATAATTTTAGTACACTCCTTGATTATATTAATCGTTACTTGCAATAAATAATGTTAAAAACAAATACTCGTATATTAAGTACATACATTTGGAAAGCCCCACGTGGACAGAGTCCGAATATCCGGTGGTTTGATAATATTTTAGTACACTCCATGATTATATTAATCGTTACCGCAATCAAAAATGTAAAAAAAAAGAAATATATTACATGGATTTGCAAAACCCCATGTGGACAGTCCGAATATTCAACGTTTTAATCAAATGACATTACACTTTTGTAATTAATTATGCCATTCATTACGATATTTGTACAAATTTCAAACATTCATAACGTCGAAAACACGATTTCCGTAATCTACATACAAAAGTAAATCAGTATAAAAAAATAAAAATAAAAATAAAAACATTTATTTCAGACCAGGTTGATCCATATAGGGTTAGTTACAGAGTATCTTAATAACTATGTTAGTGGCACAGTACAAAAACAAAAGCAAAAAATAAAATAAAAAAGATACTCGTATAAATGGTACAAGTATTGCCAGGGACAAGCAGGGCAGAGAACCTGCTCTACTTGGCCCTGCCAATCGCCACTTCCACCCAGTAGCGAGTGAGAGGAGAGTCGAGGCGCTCTGCCAGCTCCCTCAGAAGGCCGTTGCTGCTGCCCCGCACACGATTCAGCAGTGATCCAACTCTTTTTCTCCTGATGGCGAAAAAGTCATCGATACGCGCCTCAGCAAACATTCTGGATGCACTGTTATGTCTCGGCAGCCGCAACAACATTCTGAGGATGTTGTTATATTGCACGCGAATTGAGTTGTAGGCTCTCTGTGTAAATCTCACCCACAGACTACACGTGTAGAACGTCTGACAGTAGGCCTTGAAAAGCGTCAATTTGACTTCGTATAGATAACTACTCACCCTGTAGGTCATGAAGCGAAACACCGTCACTACACGAAAACAAATCATCATGACGGCGGTTACGCCGACTTTTAATCCTACGTTTTAATTTTCATATCTGTTTTTCAAGATAATCGTAATCATCTTCATCAGTTTTACATTTTGGCATGGCTTAAAACCGATGATATACTTTTAACACGCAAAACAAAACGCTAATTTAATTTTAATATTAAAAGCAACGTGCGAAACAGCGAAGCACTAAATCGTGAATGATGGCGCCTGGTTGGTGAGGGTTGAATATTGAGACGATAAATTTTTCTACCCTATTTTTTTAATATTGTGTTTTATTTCTCCAAAATATAGTGCGAAATGGCGAGTCTATCGTGAAACTACATGTGTAATTTATGCTAATATCGAGAACGAAACCCGAAAGTAATAAGTGAGATGCATAATGAAGTTCCGTGTAGTCCGTTACCGCTCGGTCGGGGCACAGAATAAATACTAGTACTACACACATAAACCGTAGTTTGACAGCGATTCAGGACGAATTATGCTGTCCCTTTCTAATGTATGGCACTATTCCTTTCGGCCAGTTAGGGTTGTCAAAATTCTAGTCATTATCTTATCTGTGCTCGTGTAGGGAGTCAAGTTGTGCCGACCCTAATAATTGCTCGGAGCAATGCTGAGCCGAACGGCGCCGAGAAAAGCCGAAAGGAGGAGTGTCGCCCCACTGGTCGGGGTGAAGGGCTAACACTTACCCAGCCGATGCAGGGTGGTGGTGAGCGCCTTGTTGTAGTGGTGGGCGTGCGACACGGAGTCCTGGAGCAGGGTTAAGACAGCTGTGTACGGTGGTAGTGGACCCGGGGCTTCGCCGTTCAGGAACCAGGACTCCACTGTGTTGCGCGTGAACGTTAGAATGTTGCACACGATCTGGAAATTATTTCAACTTTCTATTATCATTTCACAATAATTTAATTACACATGGTGTATACTCCGAAATAGCTATTATGAGTTGAAGTTTCAAAGGTTTTTACCTAAGATTTTTTTAAATCATTATGGTGACACATTTTAGTGAGGTCCAGGTCTGGTGCAGTGGGCGCCCGCTGGAACCTCGGCAGCAGGGCCGCCAGCAGCAGGCGATGTACTATACCCGGTAGTAAGTAGTGAGGTCCAGGTCTGGTGCAGTGGGCGCCCGCTGGAACCTCGGCAGCAGGGCCGCCAGCAGCAGGCGATGTACTATACCCGGCAGTAAGTAGTGAGGTCCAGGTCTGGTGCAGTGGGCGCCCGCTGGAACCTCGGCAGCAGGGCCGCCAGCAGCAGGCGATGTACTATACCCGGCAGTAAGTAGTGAGGTCCAGGTCTGGTGCAGTGGGCGCCCGCTGGAACCTCGGCAGCAGGGCCGCCAGCAGCAGGCGATGTACTATACCCGGCAGTAAGTAGCGAGGTCCAGGTCTGGTGCAGTGGGCGCCCGCTGGAACCTCGGCAGCAGGGCCGCCAGCAGCAGGCGATGTACTATACCCGGCAGTAAGTAGTGAGGTCCAGGTCTGGTGCAGTGGGCGCCCGCTGGAACCTCGGCAGCAGGGCCGCCAGCAGCAGGCGATGTACTATACCCGGTAGTAAGTAGTGAGGTCCAGGTCTGGTGCAGTGGGCGCCCGCTGGAACCTCGGCAGCAGGGCCGCCAGCAGCAGGCGATGTACTATACCCGGTAGTAAGTAGTGAGGTCCAGGTCTGGTGCAGTGGGCGCCCGCTGGAACCTCGGCAGCAGGGCCGCCAGCAGCAGGCGATGTACTATACCCGGCAGTAAGTAGTGAGGTCCAGGTCTGGTGCAGTGGGCGCCCGCTGGAACCTCGGCAGCAGGGCCGCCAGCAGCAGGCGATGTACTATACCCGGCAGTAAGTAGTGAGGTCCAGGTCTGGTGCAGTGGGCGCCCGCTGGAACCTCGGCAGCAGGGCCGCCAGCAGCAGGCGATGTACTATACCCGGCAGTAAGTAGTGAGGTCCAGGTCTGGTGCAGTGGGCGCCCGCTGGAACCTCGGCAGCAGGGCCGCCAGCAGCAGGCGATGTACTATACCCGGCAGTAAGTAGTGAGGTCCAGGTCTGGTGCAGTGGGCGCCCGCTGGAACCTCGGCAGCAGGGCCGCCAGCAGCAGGCGATGTACTATACCCGGTAGTAAGTAGTGAGGTCCAGGTCTGGTGCAGTGGGCGCCCGCTGGAACCTCGGCAGCAGGGCCGCCAGCAGCAGGCGATGTACTATACCCGGTAGTAAGTAGTGAGGTCCAGGTCTGGTGCAGTGGGCGCCCGCTGGAACCTCGGCAGCAGGGCCGCCAGCAGCAGGCGATGTACTATACCCGGCAGTAAGTAGTGAGGTCCAGGTCTGGTGCAGTGGGCGCCCGCTGGAACTGAAATATAGGAGCCTTGAAATAAAACAAGTAGTCACGGAGTAACGGTATATTCGGAATGACACATCGCATGACAGCAGATTATTTCTACCCGCTTATATAAACATCTAAAATATAGATATACCTACACTACACCTCCACCCTTATTACAAACACTAGAACTAACATTTTAGGACGAATTAGTAAAGTTACAACTGTTCCAAAGCTGCCCATTATACAAAACTATAAGCTTAGTTGGGCGTACCTAAAGGATACATTTTTTTATTGTGTTGAATAACACTTATTCCATAACTAACAACTAATAATACTTATGGCTAATACATGTTATTATTGACTAATACATTTATATTAATTACGTATTACACCTTATAATGCGGCGGATTATCCACACGACATTGACGTACCGGACGGGGTCGGAGCGGTAAGGCGGTTGGCGGGTTCGAGTCTGGTATGACTTTTCCCGCAATAAAATCGGACTCTTTATCTTCGAGCCCTAGTGGCTTTGCACTTTCTAGATTAGGGCTTAAGATACTCGCCTCCGGTGCACTATCAGCCATCAAAGACCTTGCGACCTCCGGACTGGAGTCCCTCACAGGCTGAACCTTTCCTTCCAAAGATGGGCGACTCCCCTGCCGTGGTGGGCTGTCAGGGCCAACCAACGAGCTCCTAGTCCTGCGTCTAAGCTGATCACTATGCCTATGTGCTGACCTACCCTGCTCGTCTAAAACCTGATAATCCCTAGTGCCTAGCTTTTGCGTGACCTCACCTGGGATCCACTTCGTTCCCCCTTGATACTGACGCACCCAGACATGTTCTCCGAGCTCATACATTCGCTCGGATGTGCCGCCGCAGTTCCGCTCTTGTCGCTTTTGCGCCGCGCGGACTTTGGACTCACAGTCGGGCCTTAACGCGTCTAGCTTAGTGCGCACCTGTTTCCCTAACATGAGCGCTGCGGGACTCACCCCTGTCGAGCAGTGCTCGGTATTCCTATAGTATAGCAAAAACTTATTTAAGGCTAAATTAATGTTAATATTTTGACGTACCGCTTTACGAATAACCCTCTTAATCGTGCGTACCCCATTTTCGGCGGCACCATTAGATGAGGGGTGGTACGGAGCGGCAAAAATATGCTCTACACCCTCGTTACTTAAGTAAGTAGCCAGTTCTACGCTAGTGTACGGTGGTCCGTTATCAGAAACTATCTGCTTCGGTATACCCCACCGAGCAAATGTTTCACTCAGCTTCGCGATCGCATGTTGCGCTGCCGTACTGGGTACTTCAAAGACCTCTAACCATTTCGACCCCGCGTCCACTATTACCAAAAATAGCTTTCCAAAAAGTGGCCCTAAATAATCCATATGTACACGTGACCATGCTTTTCCTGGCCACGACCAAAGGCTCGGCGCCTGCCTGGGTGGCGCGTCGGCCTCCGCCGCACACACGGCATGCACGACATAGACCTTCGACGGCCTCGTCAAGCCCTGGCCACCAAACATAACTTCTCGCCAAGGCCTTAGTTTTAACTATGCCCATATGGCACTCATGCAACGCTTGTAAGACCGTACTGCGAAACGACTCAGGAATAACGACCCTGTGGCCCCACATAATACAGCCTAACTCCTCATATAACTCCGCCTTCCGATTAAAGTACGGTTGCAATGTTTTGAATTCATTAGTTTCCGGCCACTGATCTCTTAAATACCCTAATATACGACTCAAAGCTGGATCACGTTGTGTATATTTTTTAACAGTATTACAGTCGAGAGATAAAGCGTCTTGCGCAAAATGCAAATAGGTTTGTTCCGGAACCTCTCGCGCGTGCCCGCTACGGCTACTCTTTACGGGTAAACGCGACAAACCGTCCGCGCCGTTCAACTTCGTATTAACGTACTCAATGTCGTAAGTGTACGCTGATAACTTTACTGCCCAACGCTGTAACCGACTCGCCGCCATAGTGGGCACACCGTGCTTAGGTCCAAATATGCTAACTAACGGTTTGTGATCTGTACGTAAAATGAAACTTCGCCCGTACAAGTATTGATGCAGTCTTTGTAAACAGAACACAATAGCAAGCGCTTCCTTATCAATCTGGGAATAGTTTTTTTCCGCATCCGTTAATGACCTAGATACATACGCAACCGGTCTTTCGATTCCCCCCGCGCCCGGTTGGGTCAACACCCCTGCGACGCCCCGGCTTGATGCGTCACAGGTACAAATTAGCTGTTTACTCGGATCATAATGTACTAGTACATCGGCGCTAGTAAGAATTTTTTTTATCGCGTTAAAGGAGTTTTCACATTCCTTATCCCACTTCCATGGCACATTTTTCTTCAACAGATTATATAGAGGAGACAATATCATACTAATGTTTTTAACGAATTTGGCATAAAAATTCACTAACCCTAAAAATGAACGCAACTCGTTAACATCGCTCGGCCTAGGAATATTCGTTATCGCCTCCACCTTACTCGGGTCGACCTTTAACCCTTCCTTGGAAATAATATATCCCAGGTATCTGACTTCCTCAACCATAAAAATACATTTCCCTTTTTTTAACTTCAAGCCGTGCCTATGCAATCTACTAAATACCTGTTCTAACGTTTCGAGGTGCTCCTTCTCTGTCTTAGTTGCTATTATAATATCATCAAGAAAAAAGTCCACATTTGGAATATCGTGTAATAGGTTAGACATAATACGTTGAAATATGCCCGGGCTCGATGCTAGCCCGAACACTAGCCTATTATATAAAAACAGACCCCTGTGAGTATTTATGACTGTATATTCTTTAGAATCGTCTAATTCTATTTGATTGTAGGCCTGCGAGAGATCTATCTTAGAGAAAATTTGCGCCCCGTTAAGGCCCACAAGCAAATCGTCCACCCTAGGCAACGGGAATCTATCTATTAATAAGACGGGATTAACCGTGATTTTAAAGTCAGCACATAGACGTAAACTACCGTCGGGTTTCCTAACGGGTACTAGGGGAGTGGCCCACTCTGAAGTATCTACAGGTTCAATAATACCTTCCCGCAGCATTTCGTCCAGCTGCGCGTCCACCTGGTCTTTGATGGCGTACGGCAGAGGGCGCGCACGACAGTACACCGGCGCGGCTCCCTCGCGCACTCGTAATGTCGCCTTACCGCCCGTGAACCGCCCGAGTCCGTCACTGAATAGCTGTTTATACCTGTCAATTAAAAGCGATATATCAGTACACTCTGCATTAAAATTACTTAACTCGTTGTGTTTACTTAAAGTGGGGATATTGATATTTAATTCTACAAGCCAATGGCGACCTAATAATGGAATCGATCCGCCTTCCACCACGAACAACTCTAATGCTCTTTCTTGACCTTCGTACTTTACAAGTGGCTTAATAATACCTAACGGCCTTATCTTGGTGCCATTGTACAAGTTAAAAACAACCTCTGAGTTACAAAGTGGCCGATGTTTAAAATATTGTAAATAAGTCTTTTTACTTATACAGGCAACAGCTGCTCCTGTGTCCACCTCCATACTCATTTCCACATTATCAACTAATAACTTAATGCTCACCGGTTTGTAGCTGTTCAAACACAACTGATGAAGATCACCCTCCAGCTCAGAATCCTCTGACTGGCCGCCATCCGTAGCCTTCCCGTTCACCGTAGTTTGCAGGCTATACACGCCTGAACGGCCTCTTCCTCTGCCAGTCGCCCCCGCTCGTTCTGGACAGGCTCGCTTAAGGTGGCCTTTATTGCCGCATAAGCGACATACGAAATTCTTGAATCTGCACTCGTTGCTGGCGTGCTCGCTCGCCCCGCACACGTTACAAAGCGCTGCGCCACTCGGCCGCCGAGCTGTTGCTGCGCTCGCGCCTCTGCGTCGACCCTGCTGCGCGTGCGCTGCTCGTGCTACCAGGGAGTGTACCTCGCCCGTGCCCTCTGCCCGGCCCCGAGCCTCGCTTGGTCCCGCCTGGTCCACAGCCGCCGCGTCTCGCTCCGCTCCCTCTAAAGCACACGCTAGACGCACGGCACGCTCGTATTTCAATCCGTCCTCTGCGAATAACCGTTGCCTAATGACGTCACTTTTTAACCCACACACCAACTGATCACGTAAATTTTCTTCAAGGCCCGAAGCAAAATCACAATGTTTAGCAAGTTTTTTTAATTCCGCGATGTACTGTGTTATGCTCTCGTCCTTATTCTGCCGCCGTTGACGGAAACGGTATCTTTCCGCCATGATGGAGCGCTTTGGTTGCAAGTGCTTACGTAACACCTCTGTGACTTGTTCGTAGGACATTTCTGCCGGCTTCTTCGGACTAACCAGATTACTCAACAAATCGTATGTTTCCTCGCCCATCACTGCAATTAACGTGGGCAACCACAAATCCTCAGCAATGGTATTCACCTTGAAGTACATCTCTAACCTCTCGACGTATAGCGACCAATTGCCCGACGCCGCGCAAAACTCGCCAATCTTGCCAATCGTCATGTTTGTGTGCCTTCTCCAACAACAATAAATCCCAAATCCTCGTTTGCCAGATGAAATATAGGAGCCTTGAAATAAAACAAGTAGTCACGGAGTAACGGTATATTCGGAATGACACATCGCATGACAGCAGATTATTTCTACCCGCTTATATAAACATCTAAAATATAGATATACCTACACTACAGGAACCTCGGCAGCAGGGCCGCCAGCAGCAGGCGATGTACTATACCCGGTAGTAAGTAGTGAGGTCCAGGTCTGGTGCAGTGGGCGCCCGCTGGAACCTCGGCAGCAGGGCCGCCAGCAGCAGGCGATGTACTATACCCGGTAGTAAGTAGTGAGGTCCAGGTCTGGTGCAGTGGGCGCCCGCTGGAACCTCGGCAGCAGGGCCGCCAGCAGCAGGCGATGTACTATACCCGGTAGTAAGTAGTGAGGTCCAGGTCTGGTGCAGTGGGCGCCCGCTGGAACCTCGGCAGCAGGGCCGCCAGCAGCAGGCGATGTACTATACCCGGTAGTAAGTAGTGAGGTCCAGGTCTGGTGCAGTGGGCGCCCGCTGGAACCTCGGCAGCAGGGCCGCCAGCAGCAGGCGATGTACTATACCCGGTAGTAAGTAGTGAGGTCCAGGTCTGGTGCAGTGGGCGCCCGCTGGAACCTCGGCAGCAGGGCCGCCAGCAGCAGGCGATGTACTATACCCGGTAGTAAGTAGTGAGGTCCAGGTCTGGTGCAGTGGGCGCCCGCTGGAACCTCGGCAGCAGGGCCGCCAGCAGCAGGCGATGTACTATACCCGGTAGTAAGTAGTGAGGTCCAGGTCTGGTGCAGTGGGCGCCCGCTGGAACCTCGGCAGCAGGGCCGCCAGCAGCAGGCGATGTACTATATCCGGTAGTAAGTAGTGAGGTCCAGGTCTGGTGCAGTGGGCGCCCGCTGGAACCTCGGCAGCAGGGCCGCCAGCAGCAGGCGATGTACTATACCCGGTAGTAAGTAGTGAGGTCCAGGTCTGGTGCAGTGGGCGCCCGCTGGAACCTCGGCAGCAGGGCCGCCAGCAGCAGGCGATGTACTATACCCGGTAGTAAGTAGTGAGGTCCAGGTCTGGTGCAGTGGGCGCCCGCTGGAACCTCGGCAGCAGGGCCGCCAGCAGCAGGCGATGTACTATACCCGGTAGTAAGTAGTGAGGTCCAGGTCTGGTGCAGTGGGCGCCCGCTGGAACCTCGGCAGCAGGGCCGCCAGCAGCAGGCGATGTACTAAACCCGGTAGTAAGTAGTGAGGTCCAGGTCTGGTGCAGTGGGCGCCCGCTGGAACCTCGGCAGCAGGGCCGCCAGCAGCAGGCGATGTACTATATCCGGTAGTAAGTAGTGAGGTCCAGGTCTGGTGCAGTGGGCGCCCGCTGGAACCTCGGCAGCAGGGCCGCCAGCAGCAGGCGATGTACTATACCCGGTAGTAAGTAGTGAGGTCCAGGTCTGGTGCAGTGGGCGCCCGCTGGAACCTCGGCAGCAGGGCCGCCAGCAGCAGGCGATGTACTATACCCGGTAGTAAGTAGTGAGGTCCAGGTCTGGTGCAGTGGGCGCCCGCTGGAACCTCGGCAGCAGGGCCGCCAGCAGCAGGCGATGTACTATACCCGGCAGTAAGTAGTGAGGTCCAGGTCTGGTGCAGTGGGCGCCCGCTGGAACCTCGGCAGCAGGGCCGCCAGCAGCAGGCGATGTACTATACCCGGCAGTAAGTAGTGAGGTCCAGGTCTGGTGCAGTGGGCGCCCGCTGGAACCTCGGCAGCAGGGCCGCCAGCAGCAGGCGATGTACTATACCCGGCAGTAAGTAGTGAGGTCCAGGTCTGGTGCAGTGGGCGCCCGCTGGAACCTCGGCAGCAGGGCCGCCAGCAGCAGGCGATGTACTATATCCGGTAGTAAGTAGTGAGGTCCAGGTCTGGTGCAGTGGGCGCCCGCTGGAACCTCGGCAGCAGGGCCGCCAGCAGCAGGCGATGTACTATACCCGGTAGTAAGTAGTGAGGTCCAGGTCTGGTGCAGTGGGCGCCCGCTGGAACCTCGGCAGCAGGGCCGCCAGCAGCAGGCGATGTACTATACCCGGTAGTAAGTAGTGAGGTCCAGGTCTGGTGCAGTGGGCGCCCGCTGGAACCTCGGCAGCAGGGCCGCCAGCAGCAGGCGATGTACTATACCCGGTAGTAAGTAGTGAGGTCCAGGTCTGGTGCAGTGGGCGCCCGCTGGAACCTCGGCAGCAGGGCCGCCAGCAGCAGGCGATGTACTAAACCCGGTAGTAAGTAGTGAGGTCCAGGTCTGGTGCAGTGGGCGCCCGCTGGAACCTCGGCAGCAGGGCCGCCAGCAGCAGGCGATGTACTATATCCGGTAGTAAGTAGTGAGGTCCAGGTCTGGTGCAGTGGGCGCCCGCTGGAACCTCGGCAGCAGGGCCGCCAGCAGCAGGCGATGTACTATACCCGGTAGTAAGTAGTGAGGTCCAGGTCTGGTGCAGTGGGCGCCCGCTGGAACCTCGGCAGCAGGGCCGCCAGCAGCAGGCGATGTACTATACCCGGTAGTAAGTAGTGAGGTCCAGGTCTGGTGCAGTGGGCGCCCGCTGGAACCTCGGCAGCAGGGCCGCCAGCAGCAGGCGATGTACTATACCCGGCAGTAAGTAGTGAGGTCCAGGTCTGGTGCAGTGGGCGCCCGCTGGAACCTCGGCAGCAGGGCCGCCAGCAGCAGGCGATGTACTATACCCGGCAGTAAGTAGTGAGGTCCAGGTCTGGTGCAGTGGGCGCCCGCTGGAACCTCGGCAGCAGGGCCGCCAGCAGCAGGCGATGTACTATACCCGGCAGTAAGTAGTGAGGTCCAGGTCTGGTGCAGTGGGCGCCCGCTGGAACCTCGGCAGCAGGGCCGCCAGCAGCAGGCGATGTACTATACCCGGCAGTAAGTAGTGAGGTCCAGGTCTGGTGCAGTGGGCGCCCGCTGGAACCTCGGCAGCAGGGCCGCCAGCAGCAGGCGATGTACTATACCCGGTAGTAAGTAGTGAGGTCCAGGTCTGGTGCAGTGGGCGCCCGCTGGAACCTCGGCAGCAGGGCCGCCAGCAGCAGGCGATGTACTATACCCGGTAGTAAGTAGTGAGGTCCAGGTCTGGTGCAGTGGGCGCCCGCTGGAACCTCGGCAGCAGGGCCGCCAGCAGCAGGCGATGTACTATACCCGGTAGTAAGTAGTGAGGTCCAGGTCTGGTGCAGTGGGCGCCCGCTGGAACCTCGGCAGCAGGGCCGCCAGCAGCAGGCGATGTACTATACCCGGCAGTAAGTAGTGAGGTCCAGGTCTGGTGCAGTGGGCGCCCGCTGGAACCTCGGCAGCAGGGCCGCCAGCAGCAGGCGATGTACTATACCCGGCAGTAAGTAGTGAGGTCCAGGTCTGGTGCAGTGGGCGCCCGCTGGAACCTCGGCAGCAGGGCCGCCAGCAGCAGGCGATGTACTATACCCGGTAGTAAGTAGTGAGGTCCAGGTCTGGTGCAGTGGGCGCCCGCTGGAACCTCGGCAGCAGGGCCGCCAGCAGCAGGCGATGTACTATACCCGGTAGTAAGTAGTGAGGTCCAGGTCTGGTGCAGTGGGCGCCCGCTGGAACCTCGGCAGCAGGGCCGCCAGCAGCAGGCGATGTACTATACCCGGTAGTAAGTAGTGAGGTCCAGGTCTGGTGCAGTGGGCGCCCGCTGGAACCTCGGCAGCAGGGCCGCCAGCAGCAGGCGATGTACTATACCCGGTAGTAAGTAGTGAGGTCCAGGTCTGGTGCAGTGGGCGCCCGCTGGAACCTCGGCAGCAGGGCCGCCAGCAGCAGGCGGGTGCGCGCGACGCGCTCGGCGGCCAGGTCGCCGGTGCCGAAGGCCGGGCAGGCGGAGCAGCGCGCCAGCACTGACGTCAGCCACTCCACCTCGATTAGTAGCCCTGCGGCTGAGGTGGGGTGGGCGGCGCTGGAAAAACGTTACAATTTTATATATATATTTTTTAAATAGAGAGGCGTTTGCATTGACGTGTCTGTATTTTATTACAAGCTTTTATTTACTTTCATCTGACTGTTGTCTGTTTGTAATCAAATCTTGCAAGTTAAATTTGACCCACTTCCCGGCTTCTGATGAAGCTGAAAATTTGCATATATATGTAAATCGGGTGACAATGCAATATTATGGTACCATCGAGATGATCTGATGATGGAGACAGGAGGTGGCCATAGGAACTCTGTGATAAAACAACGTAACCTATTTGTACTTGGGGTTTTTAGAATAGTCTCGATGAGTATTAGTTACTTCTGGAAAGAAAAGAACAGTCAGCGATAAAAGATTGTACCAAAAATTAAATTTTTGCCAAAAACTTATTTTATATAGCGACATTAATCAAAAATAGAGACTATAGGTTATAGATGCACAAGCACCTAATTTGTTAAATATATGTATACTTGACGAGCCGAATGATGATACCTATGACAGTTCATTTTTAGGGTTCCGTAGCCAAATGGCAAAAACCCTTATAGATTCGTCATGTCCGTCTGTCTGTCCGATTATTTCACCGCCACTTTTTTCCGAAACTATAAGAGCTATACTGTTCAAACTTGGTAAGTAGATGTATTCTATGAACCGCATTAGGGTTTTTATACAAAAATAGAAAAAAAAACAATAAATTTTGGGGGTTCCCCATACTGAAACTCAAAAAATCTTTTTTCATCAAACCCATACGTGTGGGTTATCTATGGATAGGTCTTTAAAAATGATATTGAGGTTTCTAATATCATTTTTTCTAAACTGAATAGTTTGCGCGAGAGAAACTTCCAAAGTGGTAAAATGTGTGTCCCCCCCCCCCCCCCCGTAACTTCTAAAATAACAGAATGAAAAATCTAAAAAAATATATGATATACATTACCATGCAAACTTCCAACGAAAATTGGTTTGAACGAGATCTAGTGAGTAGTTTTTTTTAATACGTCATAAATGGTACGGAACCCTTCGTGGGCGAGTCCGACTCGCACTTGGCCGCTTTTGTATGGAGTAACTATCAATGCCAAATGTATTTAGACTTTTTGGTACTTTAACACATTTTATTTTACCTTGAATTGTATCAATTAAGTAATAGAAATACGATTAAACCTATTTCTTCAATCATTTTTAAAATTAGTTATTTGGAGCGACTATCATACGGATTATTATTCGCCGCGTCAGATAACTCTTAACCCGTTAGAACCCAGACATTTGCTATGTCTTATGACAACGATATAATATTCAATAATAATAATATTCAATACTGACAACATATGATGTCAATGTGTTAAAAACCACCCTAAAATTTATGCCGTTAAACTCAGATAACTACAGCCACAGAAAACCTAGGACTCGAGGCTTTGAAACATAAAAAAATGGTACATTTTAATAAAACCCTTTTCCTACACAATCTTGACAGAGTCGTCGTGATTGAGCCATTGTATGATTTTTTGTAGTCCATCTATCCCATGATATCGCATAAAGACTACCGCGTTATCATAACCCCTCGGTGGCCAGTGCTATATGATGTCAGTATTACACAATATTGAGTCTTCTGAGATATTGTATAGATATAATTGCCTGGATTCAGACGGGATATTAATAATGTGTAATATGAAACTAGCCCCAAAAGTGGCGCATACCGTAGAACCATGTCCATGCACTCCACGTTGGTGTAAAGGAGATGCATGATGAGGTGCACGCAGCTCTCGTTCTCGCTGCCCAGGGTTGTCAGCAGCGCGTCACAAAGCGCCAGGGCCGGGATCAGGATTTGACGATATCTAGAAATATTACAATTTTCTTTCTATTCAAATTCCAGTAAAGCGATAACAATAGAAATTCATATATAATTCAGTATATAATTTAAAAAGTTTAAACGTAAACGAACGAGCGTAGTGTAAACGACCGGTCTGGCCTAGTGGATAGAGACCCTGCCTATGAAGGATGGTCCCAGGTTCAAATCCTGATAAAGGCATTTATTCGTGTGATGAGCACGGATATTTGTTCCTAGGTTATGGGTGTTTTTATGTATGTCCTGATATCCTGGTATACGCCGTCCAACCAGCCTTGCAACCTTTGCCTCTGCGGCTCTAGCCATTGACGACTAGGTGTTGTATTATCATAATAACTTAGGATATTTCATTTCACGTTAAGCTTGAACGTAACTACGATGAATGACATTTTTATTTATTACTCCCTTGGTTGCTATATGCTCCTTCCTATAGTTGTAGACATAGTGTTACCTGTCGGCCTGGTCGGGCACGAACTGCTGCTGGCTGGGCGCGTGTATGTCGGGGTGGCTGCGCAGCACGGAGAGCTCGGCGAGGGCCTGCAGGGCGCCGTGCGCCAGCAGGGCCCCGGCGCCGGCCGCGGAGCCCGCCACGCGGGTCAGCAGCGCCATCTTGGACTCGTACAGGTAGATCACGCGGAGGGACTTCGGGTTGGGCTCCACCGCCTGTGAGTGACATTTCCTTATTTATTTTCTTTAGCCAAAGGGATTATTTGGAGACACGGCATATAATCGGCAACACGATGTTATTCCGCAAGGAGGACATTTTGTGAATAGAACTTAAAACGAACGCAATAATTTACTAAAAACGCCCCAATCGACCATTCCGACTGTTGCTTAAGACTGAAGTCCTTTGAGTCCTCTGCTATCAGACTCAACTCAATTTTTCTAGTCATTAAATTGAATTTGAGTCCTTATTGAGACCTAAATCTTTTGAAAAGATTTGAACCCTTTAAAGAGAACTCTCAAACTATGTACAAAAAAAGTTTTTTTCATTGTCTCTGTGGGATGCGTAGTAACGCAGTATTTCACCACCATGTCCACTTACTTGATGTAGGTACGAGCTCCGGGAGTCGAAAGCAAACAAGCTGGATACGGTTTTAAGCTTTAATCTTGAGCACACACATACGTAAGCGATAGTTCCGAGTACGTAATATACAGAATGTTACAGAAGGAGAAATAGCAAGCGATAGGCACTTAAAAACTATGTTTTAAAAACACAGGTCTCGCGGTGTCACATTATCTAGATGGAAAGGCCCTGGAAGAAAGGAAACTACTTAGAGAGACATTAGTCAGAGCGCGCCAAGAAGGTAAACATGCGGCGATAAGAAACAATAAACTTTTTATAGACGGAAAACAATACGTTCCATCAATACATACGCCAAAACAAGTACAATCCTCACAACAACCACCCACAAGCATAGATCTTTCGATTCAACAGGACAAGACGCAACCCCCTACCACCTCAACAACAAATACACAGGATGCATCACAACCACTAACAAACACTACCTCAATCTCGATGATAAATCAGAAAGATACATGTTCGAACCAGTCCTTTCGTGAATGATTTTAAAATCTTCGTGCAGAATGTACAAAGTCTCAAAAATAAAATCCCAACGTTTGAAACGTTTTTGTTACAAAACAAAATCCCAGCGCTATGCATCTCAGAAACATGGATATCCGAAAATCAGATTAACCTAGTCAAAATCGACGGCTACGAGTTCGCAGCGGCATTCTACCGTAAACAGCACCAAGGAGGCGGTGTGGCTATTCTACTACAAAAAGGCATACACTTCGTGGAAATAAGGGACGTAGCGGAACTGTCAATTGAATGTGTTTTTGAGTGTTGTGGGGTAGAAATACCTAGAGAAAATATGATCCTGATAAATATCTACCGACCCGATCGAGAAATAGACGATTTCTTTGATGGCTTGAATAGATTACTATGTAAATTACAACTCAAAGAGCAAAAAAAACGAATTGTTATCGTAGGTGATTTTAATATTAATATGTTTAGACTCTCTGGCAACTCTAGGACACTCAATGATACTATGTTATGTCACAACCTTTTTTTTTTTTTTTTTTTTTCCACGCAGGGGTAAATACATTTACGTATCTCACCCCCGGGCTGCGAAAGCCCGTTGGGGATGGGGTGGTATGTGGGACTCGCCCCTCGCAACTCCCTCTGCTTGCCAGAGGGAGGGGAGGGGAATACCCACTAACTTCCCCTGCGGCGTTACCCTCTCTGCTGTTATAGGGGAGCATCATGGGATCACAAATATTCTACCACGATGCTCCCCCGGCCGCCCCGGCTACTTCACCGGGAGCACCCTCATGTTAAAATAGGAGGGATTGTGTAACGCTACAATCCCTCCCCAGGCGTGTAGAGCTTTATCTGCGGGTCCCCAGCCCGCAGCTCTACTGAGGAATCAAGGCATTGACGAATTGCCTTTGCCTTGTTCCCCTCCGTCTGCGTCGAAGCGGGTGCGCATCAGCTCTCTCTTCCCGCATCCGCTCCGCTTCCTCTTTCTTTCTTATGACATGTTCGCAGAACTTATTAAACGCCTCCCAGGATCTCTCACTGACCAAAATTCTTGCTACTATGTTATGCAGCGAGAGATCATCCACGTTCAGGACCAATTCTAGTTCCCGCCTCTCTGGGGCCCATGTTGTGCATTCCACCGTTGTGTGGTGTGCCGTGTCATCCTCGTACCCGCAGTGATGACAGACTGGCGAAGGCTCCCTCTGTATTGTGTACAGGTAATGACCGAAGCAGCCGTGTCCAGTCATTACCTGTACTTGCCTGTAGGTCAAGATCCCACTTTTACGGTCCAGCCAGCTATCGAAGGACGGGAGGAGCGCCCCTATTGTATACGTGCCATATGGCTCGTCCTCTAGCTGGCTTTTCCACCGATCTCTTTCTCTCTTTTTTGCTGTCGCAAGCCGAGCCTCCAGCTCTTGAGGAGCCAGCCGTTCATCGGCGATGCGTAGCTCCATCCTCTGATTATATCTCTCTGCCAATAGTCTGGCGTCTAGGTCCCATGGCAGGATACCGGCGAGAGCGCAGGCGGCTGCGTGTCCTATGGTCGAGTACCCTCTAATTATGCGCCGCGCAATGACCCTCTGAGGCCTTGTCACAACCTAGTTCAAATCGTTAAAAACTCAACTAGGCAGGTTAACGGTTCCAACTCCTGTATCGATCTCATATTTACAAATCAGAAAGAATATGTTCTCGAAGTAAAGGACCACGGCATATCGGACCACAAAGGCGTTACATTCATAGTCCAAAGCCACACCTTGCAGACCACACATAAACCCTGGCACAAGGAAAGTAGGATATTTAGTGACAAAAATATGTCTTCTTTCAGGCAAGCATGTCAATGCGTCGATTGGGGTACTATAATATCAGATGAAAACAATATTCATTAAAATTATCAGTCATTTAGTGATAAACTACAGAACATCTTAAACTCACATATACCTAAAAAAAGAATAAGATTATACACGTCGTCAAATACTAAAACTTGGCTAACTAAAGGCTTAAAAATATCGTGCAAACATAAAAGACACCTAAAAATGTTCGTTAACACGACAAAAAACGAGATTATTCATGATTTCTATAAAAAATATGAAAAAATGCTGAAAAGGTCTATAAGAAAATCCAGTAAAATTAATTACGCAAAACAAATTTAAAAAACTAATAACAAAACAAAAACTATGTGGAGCATAATAAATAACATCACGCGAAAAAATAACGAACGACGATACAAAAACATGTCTTTACAAATTGACGATAGAATTTTAGAATCGCCCCATTTAGTAGCCGATGCTATTAACGAGCACTTTGCATCGGTGGGTGAATCATCGCCGCTCGACGCCGCATGCGCGGGTTGCATAGACGCGCCCGCACCGCTACCCACCCGTCCTGCCCTCACCTTTGTCACTAACTCCATATTCCTCAGTCCAATTACCGAATGCGAAACACTAAAATTAATTAAACAGCTTAAGAACAAAAAGAGTTTCGGTACAGACGAATTACCGCCGGCGTTAATAAAACTGTGCGCAAATGAATTAGCATCGCCCTTAACACAATTAATAAATCAGTCGTTCGAAAATGGCACATTCCCAGACCAGCTAAAAATTGCTAAAATAATTAATAATCAAACGAACTTACCTGTGAAGTTTGATTACAATTATGCGAGTATCCAAATCCAAGACAACAAATATAATTTACTAGCAGCAGTACACGTTATCGTGCAGTCCAAGTCACACATTTTAGAGATTATAGTATTTAAAAAACAAGTTCGCGCTGTCCCTCTCACTCGCTACGCTGCGTTCCTGCTTCGACATCGCTCCTCCAGTACTCATTATTTCAGAGTTATTTTTGTGTTATTAACAGAGACTATTTTATTTTCATTTTTGGGGATGGGGGGCGGGTCTTTGTTGTCTTGGATTTGGATACTCGCATAATTGTAATCAAACTTCACAGGTAAGTTCGTTTGATTATTAATTATACTTCGTATCCAAATCCAAGACAACAAATATAATTTACTAGCAGATGTTCAGAGCTTTGTATTTAAATTCAAATCCTGAATGCGAAAATAAAATAAAATATCGATATCAAATCAGTATGTTACGAACATACTGATATTATTGATTTTGACTAAAGAGAACAACGTACAACCTAGAAGTTATTAATTTATATCCAATTTAAATAATTATTTATGTATCCACATAGTATAAATGTAAAATGTATGTATAGCATAATAAAATTAAGGAGTGAAATTGCTCTTGGTATTTCATTTCGTTAATATTAAAAAAGTATAAAACTTTCTTTGATTTCACTGTAGTATATTGATAAAGTTGTATATATCTTAATATTCACAAGGTACAACTATTTTTATGTCATTTACAAGCCAGGACGCCATTAAGTGTAAATGTGTTTTCAAGCTTTAGTTGGCTCTAAATAAGTTTTAGATGGGCATTTTCTGTCTGTAACCATATAAACAAACCATTTTGTATAATTTAGAATTTACCAACCATTCTCTGGATGTAATTACAACGGAGACAAACAAGCATACGGCCTGCCTGATGGTAAACAATCACCGTAGCCTATGAATGCCCGCTACTGCAGAGGTATATTACATGCGCGTTACTGACCCTAAAATATAATCTAATTTTATGTTACGACACTTTAAAGTTAATTTTGAATACAGCAATCAATACTTTCCTCGGTAAATAGCCTTTGAGTGAGGTAGATAAAGGAGAATTTTCTTCATTGTAAAGCTACCATAAATATCAAGGCTATATGTAAGTACTTTAAAACTAAGTCTGGACAATTACTAGTAGAGTATCCTGTAGGTATTAAGTATTTGAAACTTATCACTTTGAAAATATAGATGGACTAATTTTAGTTATTACCACAGATCAAGAAATAGTAATATGATATTATTTATAACTAAATAGCTAATCTCATCTGCTTATGCGTATCTGAACGATGATGGCTACTACGCTAACAAGTGGCAAGGAACTTAGGTAGATTATGTGTTGAGTTATGATATATTTGTGAACAAAATATCTGGCATGACTTGTAACTTGTACTTCATTTTAAGGAGTAACATTTTTTAACGTTACCTACAATAAAACTGTACAGTGTGCATTGCGACGAAAAATGAAAACTATTTAAGCTTTCTTTTACAGCAAGACAATATGACAACCCGAGCATTTACATTTCAGACAATAATAATGTTATTGTTAAAGGATTTCAACCCTTTATTGCGATTATTAATCTAGCTACTTAGCGCAAGCGACTGCAACACGTGGCAGCATAACTCTAGTTGCATGTTTGCACAATTTACAGCACTTATTTCGCGTCGCGGGATAGTGCATCAACGGCGGTTCACCTCTTGTTTGATGCGGCGATGTTCCCCTGAAGTTTGGAGCTGAGAATCCGTAAGTAAATTGTACCGGATTTATTACATTAGGCTCGTTGATATGGTATATTCTTGACAGCATATCAAAGCTGACGTTTGAAGTTATTAGGAGTATATAACAGCGTGATATGAGTACGAATCATAAATTTGGGTTAAAGGGTTTACAGATATATTTTTTCCTATATGTTGTTTACATAGAGCATTTCTTTGTCTGTAAGGGCAATGACATTGCGTACATTTTGTTTAAGGTATTTTAGGCCGCATTAACACCTATTAAATTACCTCAGCGTAACAAGAACCTCCTTTATATTTCATTATTTTTACAAGTCCTGTAAACTTTAGCTCAACCTTAAATATTTTTGCTCTTTAGTCCCTTATATTTACATGCGTAAAGCTACTTCCAATACTATTAAAGTCTTCAATCATTACATTGGCATCAACACTGTTATAGTAGAGCAACGTTATATATCTTTGACGATATCATTTTGAGATATGTATAATGACCGACTGTAGACCGAAGAGCGAAGTGACCGAAGAGCGTAGCGACCGAAGTGCGAAGCGACCGAAGAGCGAAGCGACCAAAAGGAGCAAAGCAACCGAAGAACCAAATGACCGAAGCATTATAACCTCGACACTTAAAATGAAGCACATATAGCCTCGACGCTGCGGAAATGGAGGCCTCGATACGATTATTGTGGAATTGTATAGTACATATAACTTAAAGTGCGGCATATATCTTCGTCACTGCGACAGCTGCGACAGCGGACCCCTTGACACAATTATTGTGGAGTAATGATAGCATCCTCACTATGACGTGGGGCAAACTTAGCCTCAACACTACGACAGCAGAGCCCTCGACACAATGATTGTGGAGTAATGATAGCCTCCTCACTATTAAAGTGGGGTACATATAGCCTCGACGCTGTGAAAGCGGAGCCCTCGACACAATATTGTGGAGTAATGATAGCCTCTTCACTATTAAAGTGGGGCAAATATGGCTTCAACGCTGTGAAAGCGGAGCCCTCGACACAATGACTGTGGAGTAATGATAGCCTCTTCACTATTAAAGTGGGGCAAATATAGCTTCGACGCTGTGAAAGCGGAGCACTCGACACAATGGTTGTGGAGTAATGATAGCCTCATCACTATTAAAGTGGGGCAAATATAGCTTCAACGCTGTTAAAGCGGAGCCCTCGACACAATATTGTGGAGTAATGATAGCCTCTTCACTATTAAAGTGGGGCAAATATGGCTTCAACGCTGTGAAAGCGGAGCCCTCGACACAATGACTGTGGAGTAATGATAGCCTCTTCACTATTAAAGTGGGGCAAATATAGCTTCGACGCTGTGAAAGCGGAGCACTCGACACAATGGTTGTGGAGTAATGATAGCCTCATCACTATTAAAGTGGGGCAAATATAGCTTCAACGCTGTTAAAGCGGAGCCCTCGACACAGTGATTGTGGAGTAATGATAGCCTCATCACTATTAAAGTGGGGCAAATATAGCTTCGACGCTGTTAAAGCGGAGCCCTCGACACAATGGTTGTGGAGTAATGATAGCCTCATCACTATTAAAGTGGGGCAAATATAGCTTCAACGCTGTTAAAGCGGAGCCCTCGACACAATGATTGTGGAGAAATGATAGCCTCTTCACTATTAAAGTGGGGCAAATATAGCGTCGACGCTGTTAAAGCGGAGCCCTCGACACAATAGTTGTGGAGTAATGATAGCCTCATCACTATTAAAGTGGGGCAAATATAGCTTCGACGCTGTTAAAGCGGAGCCCTCGACACAATGATTGTGGAGTAATGATAGCCTCATCACTATTAAAGTGGGGCAAATATAGCTTCAACGCTGTTAAAGCGGAGCCCTCGACACAATGATTGTGGAGTAATGATAGCCTCATCACTATTAAAGTGGGGCAAATATAGCTTCGACGCTGTGAAAGCGGAGCCCTCGACACAATGGTTGTGGAGTAATGATAGCCTCTTCACTATTAAAGTGGGGCAAATATAACCTCGACGCTGTGAAAGCGGAGCTCTCGACACAATGATTGTGGAGTAATGATAGCCTCTTCACTATTAAAGTGGGGCAAATATAGTACCATGTCGACATCTCATTTATAAGAAAATATTTATTTAATATGTGTTTTAATTTTGAACTATTAATTAATGTGCATTATAAAATTACATTAAAACTTTAATCAACACAGTTAATACCGATTTTCTGTTTGATGAATATCTTGTTGCACAGTAAACCTAAGCTTCTAAGTACTCACGGAAAGGAGAATTATTATTAGACGGATTCCACAATATTACACAAATCAAGTATATCTTTCCATAATATATTTCATTTTAAAATTATATTATATTATGTTAATCAAAGCTGTCTAATAATAACAAAGCGGGTAACTAACTGATGATCAAATTTAGGAGGCGACCACATCGATTGGACCCAAGACTCGACGATACCGCGATGTCCGATTAAAGCCTACTACCTAATCCGTCATGATCCATACGATAGATTCACTATGGCCCTCATATGGGGCATGGGGCGCACGGTATCGGAGCACGCATAGCACGTCCCGTTTGTATACGTCGATTAATGGCATTAAACACTTTAAACTGTCAGTCAGACTAAATAGTCTTCCAATGTCTTATAGATTGTGTATTGATTGACATTACTCCTGTATATTTATACCTATAAGTATCCTCATAAGACGCTCATTAAACTTGTTGGTACTGTGTATGTACATTTGCATAAAGACGCGTTTTGTTATCATTCATAGGCACTTATTACCAATCGGCAAGGATTACCATTGTTATCTGTTTTATTGTATGGTAGGGTAGATCGGACATGGTAAAAGCCGCTTTCGTGAAACGATTACTTACCTAGTATATATTAACTTTATTCAGATATGGTTTGTATATTTAAATCTGTACGCGAAAGCATCTCGTAAAAAAAAAAAAAACTTGTGAGTGAACATTGCATTTTATGCAATCATAAAATGAAATCTAAATAATATTATATTAGTAAATAATACTATAATAGTACGTATTACAATTATTTAAAGTTCAAATTGTAATCTATTTGTAGCCCCATACTTAGTTTTTCCGTAATTTATTTATTCAAAAAAGAAGGTAGTTGTAGTAAGTGATTTCGTATGAACGTAAAAATTACTTACTTGATTTCTTAGGTAATAAGTTTATTACGCTAAACGAATATACCTACAATTTCAAATTGAAAGTTTAACTGCCATGTAAGTATGGCAAACGAGACTAGACTTGCCGAGCTGAATAAACATCAATTTTTCGTTCGAGGGTACGGCGGTCGGCAGTTCAAATAATGTTTTGATTCTATACTTCTTATTCAGCGCACAATAAACATTAATCGAAACACAATTAGGTACACATATTTAGAGGAACACTATTTTGGCGAAAATACGTGTGACTCGGACTAACACAAAAACATGTAATGAGTACTGGAGGAGCGATGTCGAAGCAGGAACGCAGCGTAGCGAGTGAGAGGGACAGCGCGAACTTGTTTTTTAAATACTATAATCTCTAAAATGTGTGACTTGGACTGCACGATAACGTGTACTGCTGCTAGTAAATTATATTTGTTGTCTTGGATTTGGATACGAAGTATAATACCAATTTTAAAACCGAATCAATACCGTCCCATCGCACTACTACCGGCTATTTCAATTTTTTTTGAAAAAGCAATGTTCAATCGTGTATATAGGTTCCTCGAAAAATACAAAATATTAGATAAAAATCAGCACGGATTCAAAAAACATCACTCAACAACTTTAGCAATATTTAAATACATTAGAAAATTTTTAGAGCACATTGATGAAAAGAAATACAGTATTGGATTACTTCTGGATATGACCAAAGCATACGATAAAGTGTCCCACGAAATACTCCTCTCAAAGCTGTATGAAATGGGAATACGCGGTACGACTCACAGCTGGTTCAAATCCTACCTAAAAAATCATGAACAATATGTACACATAGACCACTACAATCACGAAGCCCGAGAAGTGACTGATATCGCCTCACAGAGACGCCGTACCACTTGTTCCTTGCCACAAGGAAGTATTTTAGGATGTACCCTATTTCTAGCGTACATAAACGATTTGCCAAAAGTTTTAGATCCTAATATGACTTGTGTAATGTTTGCCGACGACGTCTCCCTTTTATTCAGCGCTATTAATAGCACAGAATGTAACTCCCAACTTATTTCTACCTTCAACACAGTTAGAACATGGCTAGAATACCACAACCTTGAAGTAAATATAAAAAAACGAAAATCATACAATTTAAACCTAAGCAGAAAAAAACCTTTAGAGTTAAACTTATACATAAATAACACCCAGATAGAAGAAGTCACAGAATTTAAATTACTAGGAGTATTCATTGATTCCGGAGTAGACTGGAAGGCCCACGTACAAAACACGAAGACAAAACTAACAAAGTTTATCTATGCACTTAACGTGATAAAGTTAAATGCGGATTTTGAATCTGCACTATCCGTCTACTACGCGTACATATATTCCAGTCTCCGATATGGTGTGGTCTTATGGGGAGCCAGCACTGATGCACACGACCTTTTTGTCCTGCAAAAGAAATGTATACGAATTTTGGCAAATATACGGATCCCAAATAGTTGCCGTCCCTTTTTCAGGCAATATGAGCTACTTACACTTCCAGCAATATACATAATGGAGGCCGTTATCTTTGCTAGGAAAAACCCCGATCTATTTGAAGCTAAACTAGATACATACAAAACTAGGAGCCAGTATAGAAACAAACTAAAAATACCAAACGCTAAATTAGCCATGTATAGAAACGGGCCCTATTTCGTATGTATCCGAGTCGTAAACAAAATACCCGATGTGATCAAATTGGAACCAAATAAAAAACAGTTTCACAAAAAATTAAAAACTTTTCTCATACATAAATGCTACTACTCAGTGGAGGAGTTTCTAAATGATGAAACCTAGTCGCATTATAAGAGAAGGTCACTATCAAAATTTGTCATTAACCAAACATTGCCATTCAATTTAACTTTTGCTTTGACTCATTTTTAATTTTACCTACATTAATTCAAATACTACATATAATAGCATGCATAGCCTATAATTTAGTATTAAGCTAGATATAAGACAATTTGTGTGCCCTGACAGGGTGTCATGGAAGCTTACTGTATAACTGTAATAACATCTTATGTACATGACTTTACAAATAAATATCTTATCTTAACTATAAAGCGCGAGCTAAATGCACGGAAATGCGATTGCAGTGCAAGTGTGCGCGGCGCAGCGACATGCACCTCGTGTCAAGGCGGCTGATGGACTGTCGAGCGTGGCTCGCGGGGCACTGCGCGGGCGCAGGGGCGGCCGGCTGAGAACCGGTCGGCCGTGAGCCCAGTTATGCAGTCGTTGCGCGCGCTCGCTGTTAAAATTATCTACTAATAAGAAGGAATTTGTTTGTCCGCTTCAACATACAAAATATGTAACATTAACATTTGATTACATTGTACATAGTTCATTATTTATATAAAATAATTAATTGTAATAAGTTAAATCAGTTTATATAAATAGGTTTAAAAGGTAAAATCCGTGATATACTAATTAACAATTAAAATCATTGTAAATAGTTATTAAGTACCTGACTTAATTAGGCTAATTAATAAATTCATTGGATACAACATTAAAATGATTTGATATAAATAATTCAATTAATTCGAAAATTAATTTGACTGTAAAATTGTAAAAACATAACATATACATAAAACATTCGGCTTCACGCCCACATCTCTATATTAAATTCATTCGTTATGTACAAATCATTACAAAATTGCAATTTTCTTTTGTGTTACCCGTAAATAAAACCTATACATTTTTTGTCGTCGATCCAGTCTATTCTCGGGTCTACGTCTATGAGGAGTATAACACTATAGATGCTCACCTCTCGGAGCTCCTCGTCCATGGACAGCAGGCTGTCGACCAGGGAGCGCAGCAGGCCCTGGTTACTGGCATCGATCCAGTCTGTTCTCGGATCCATGTCTGTGAAGACTGTAACGGTAAATATACTCACCTCTCGGAGCCCCTCGTCCATGGACAGCAAGCTGTCGACCAGGGAGCGCAGCAGGCCCTGGTTACTGGCATCGATCCAGTCTGTTCTCGGGTCCATGTCTGTGAAGACTGTAACGGTAAATATACTCACCTCTCGGAGCCCCTCGTCCATGGACAGCAGGCTGTCGACCAGGGAGCGCAGCAGGCCCTGGTTACTGGCATCGATCCAGTCTGTTCTCGGGTCCATGTCTGTGAAGACTGTAACGGTAAATATACTCACCTCTCGGAGCCCCTCGTCCATGGACAGCAGGCTGTCGACCAGGGAGCGCAGCAGGCCCTGGTTACTGGCATCGATCCAGTCTGTTCTCGGGTCCATGTCTGTGAAGACTGTAACGGTAAATATACTCGCCTCTCGGAGCCCCTCGTCCATGGACAGCAGGCTGTCGACCAGGGAGCGCAGCAGGCCCTGGTTGCTGGCGTCAATCCCATCTGTCCTCAGGTCTACGTCTATAAGTGTAAGACTAAAGCTCACCTCTCGAAGCCCCTCGTCCATGGACAGCAGGCTGTCGACCAGGGAGCGCAGCAGGCCCTGGTTGCTGGCGTCAATCCCGTCTGTCCTCAGGTCTACGTCTATGAGTGTAACACTAAAGCTCACCTCTCGAAGCCCCTCGTCCATGGACAGCAGGCTGTCGACCAGGGAGCGCAGCAGGCCCTGGTTGCTGGCGTCAATCCCGTCTGTCCTCAGGTCTACGTCTATGAGTGTAACACTAAAGCTCACCTCTCGAAGCCCCTCGTCCATGGACAGCAGGCTGTCGACCAGGGAGCGCAGCAGGCCCTGGTTGCTGAGCGCGTCGATCCAGTCTGTCCTCGAGTCTATGTCTATGAGTGAGTCTATGCACGCCAGCGCCACCATGCGACACGCGTCGTGCCCCGCTCGAACGCAGTCCGCACCTGCAGAGATAAATAAATATTAGTGATAAATAATTAATTTATTCAACCTTTATTGCAACAAAATTGCAACTTTTTAGTGCAATTAAAGTGTAAAAGTGATGATTGGTGGTTTGTACAAATATAAAATAAGTTTTAGGCAAAAAAATTATATTTGCGACAAACTTTTATCGCTGACTGTACCTTTCTTTCAACAGACAACGATGAGTATTCATCGAGACAATTCTAAAAACCCTAAACACAATTAGGTTGCGTTGTTTTATCACAGAGTTCCTATGGCTAACTCCTGTCTCCATCATCAGATCAGGTCTATGGTACTATAATATTGCATTATCACCCGACTTACATATGTATGCTTTTCAGCTTCATTGGAAACGGGAAGTGGGTCAAATTTAACTTGCAAGATTTGATTACAGACAACAGGACAGGTGAAACTAAGTAAAAGCTTGTAAAATACCAACCTATAATACTGTACAGATTAACCCCGTAATATTTAATATCATCGATGACCATGCTCTTCAGCGAAGACTCCGCCTTACTATGCCGCACTCGCGAAGCGTCCAGCCGGCTCACATACGTCGTGTCCTGACTGTCCTCATCATCTTGATGCTTCATGTTAACTATATTCAGGAAATTTAGCAACGCCCCGTACAGGTTCACGCGGAGTTTTTGAGACTGGTCGCCTGATACGAGGATCCAGGAGAGGATTTTGTGTAGGATAAACTTGAAGGGTAGAGATTTGGTTTGCATCTGGCTTAAAGTGAAGAATGTGGTGTCGAAGTCTGAGGATTTCGAGTTTGATTCTTTCCTTTGCAACATATAACAGTGTCTTAGATTGACTAGGAGTAATAGCACAGTTCCGGAAGCCAGAACACCCAGTTGTGGTATGACTGGTGGGTCAGCGTTAGGTATTTTGTTAAGGAGGTCTTGTAGTATGCTGATGAGGAGGTTCTTCTTGGCGTCGAGGGTGAGCAGGTCCTGTGGCACGACGCAGAAGATGATCTCGGTGAGCTGGCACCAGGAGTCATAATAGTGCGTGAGTGTGGCCGCTAGGTTGCGCTGTTTGTTTACTTCTGTGACATAGTCGAGGACCTGTAATTATAGCCGTTGTCTGCGAATTAATTGTCGGAGAATCATTAGGTACCCGAAAAGGGACCTTATTGTCGGTGGCGCTTACGCTATTATCGACGATGCTCCCATATTATAAACTACGCCCCGCTACGCAGTGCGGCGTAAGCGCCATCTACAATAAGGTGCCTTTTCATAGATAATGTCACATCATGTGTTTATTTATTTTTTATTTTATTTATTTAGGAAACAAACAGTCACATATTAATATATATAAGCTTAAGTGATAACAAATAGACCTTTAGTTCCATTGAAAATAAAAGAATACATAGTTCATTACAGATCGAAACAGGGAAGGTGTTAGGCATCTTCTTGTCTGTCACGCATACAGGGACTTCAAAACATCGGTAGGTTATTAATAAATGCATGACATAGTAGAGAATTTAAAATGGTATACAAAATCAATTAAAAATATATGTATCGCTGTAGTTGTTATGCGTGCAAATAATATACAGTGTGTCCCTAGCCATTGGACAAAGCCGAAATGTACATATGCATTAGGGTATTTAGAACGAGTGTACACAGTATTATAACAACCGGTGTAGCGGTTTCGAAGAAATTAACAAATTACCATTTTTTACTTTGGAGCAGCCTGTATGTGTTAGTAGCTCCTAAGGTAATATCCTCAAAGAATAGTATGGAACCTTCTTCGACCTTTTTGATTATCTTTTTTATTTATGACACTAATAAGCTTAATTTTTGAAAAATGTCATCGTTATCAAATATTTCGAACAAATTGTCAAAAACACTGCCAAAGATTAACACAGTGTGTTTCTTTTTGTTGTCGATTATTGCAAATAACTTTTGTTCGAATTTTTTTTTTTTTTGTTCTAATTAAAAAAATATTAACGTCAGAGCATTCCTCAGAAGTAACCCTACGTGGGTTTGTCCAGAGGTCACCCTGTATAGTTGCTAGGTACTTAGAAAAAACATACAATATTTATAGAGAAAACATTGAACTTCGCAGAATGCTACTGTATTTACAAAATGATAATGAAAAAATATCTAAATTTGAGAATTTATCATTGTAATCATGACAGGCTCGTCTAAAAAAAGTATGCTTGGCAAAATTAAAGCCACAAAAGCTAATATGGAATGTTTGGGGGTGGCGAGTGGGAATACGGCGAGGCAATTTAAAAATATTTTTTTTCAAGAAGATCGGGAGAGTCAATATAGTTTTTTTTTTTTTATGTAATAGGCTGCAAACGAGCAGACGAGCCGCCTGATGGGAAGCAGTCATCGCCGCCCATGGACATAAGCAACATCGGAGGAGCCACTTATGCGTTGCCAACCTTTGAGAACCCTAAAAAACCTGCTTCTTGAAGAACCCCATGTCATAGCGCAAGGGAAACACCTCAGAAGGTAGCTCATTCCACAACTTGCACGTTCTGGGAAAAAACGAGCGAGATGCCCGCTTGTTCTTGGTTTGCCAAGTGTCGAGAAAGTGAGGATGAACTTTGTTTCTTTGGCGGGAGGTGCGGTGATAAAAACGTGACGGTGGCACCAATTCAAAAAGTTCTTCAGAACATTCCCCATTGTACAGACGGTAGAACAGGCATAGAGAGCCAACGTCTCTCCGAAGACTGAGAGGTTCCAAACCGACTGTGAGATCGGGGTCACCAACAATACGAACTGCCCGACGTTGGATAGAGTCAAGTGGAAGAAGTTGGTATTTCGGTGCTCCAGACCAGAGGTGAGAACAGTACTCCATATGTGGTCGAACCTGCGCTTTGTATAACGAAAGCCGGTGACCTGGTGTGAAGTACTGTTTCGCTCTATTGAGCACCCCGAGCTTCTTAGAGGCCAGTTTGGCTTTGAGTTCCAAATGGCCCCGAAATTGGACTTCGTTCGTAATGTCGACACCGAGTATCCCGATACTCTCAGAAATGGTAAGGGGAATGTTCTGGAACTTAGGCGCTAAGACAAATGGGGTTTTCTTAGCGGAAAACGCGCAAACTTGTGTCTTACTGGGGTTATACTGGACGAGATTACGTTTACCCCACTCGGATACCTGCTCAAGAGAGGCCTCGATTTCGGACACAAGTTGCATTCTGCATTCCAACATCTGCTCACGAGAGGCATTTGCACGACCTGTATAGAAGCTATCACCCGTGCTGTCATCCGCATAGCAATGGATATTGCTAGTCAATAGCATATCATTGATATGAAGGATGAACAGTGTAGGTGACAGTACAGATCCTTGGGGTACGCCGGCGTTAATGGGCCGGAGATCTGAGCATTGTCCGTCGATGACAACTGCAATGCTACGCCCAGATAGAAAGCTCGCGACCCATGTGCATAGCCCTTCAGGAAGCCCGTACGAGGGAAGCTTGGAAAGAAGCGCCTTGTGCCAAACCCTATCGAAAGCCTTTGCGATATCTAGGCTAACCGCCAGAGCTTCTCCCTTGCTCTCAATGGCGGTGGCCCAACGATGAGTGAGATATACCAGAAGATCACCAGCGCCACGACCATGGCGGAAGCCGTATTGCCGGTCACTTATGAGCTGGTGGTCCTCAAGGTACGCTAGGAGCTGGTTGTTAACCACGCGCTCCATCACCTTGGAGAGAAGGGAGGTAATCGCAATCGGCCGGTAGTTGGAAGGGTTTGTGCGGTCACCCTTTTTAGGGATTGGATGGACCCAAGCAGTCTTCCAGGATGACGGGCATTTACCTGAGCAGTATGAAAGCGAAAAAAGGCGCGTTAAAACCGGAGCTAGCTCTGGAGCGCACGTTTTTAGCACAATAGCGGGTATACCGTCGGGCCCACTGGACTTATTGACATCGAGAGCAAAAAGTGCACGCCTTACTACGCTTTGAGTGAAGCGGACCTTAGGCATGGAGTGCTCACAACGTGGGATGGTGGGTGGTGTGCTGCCCACGTCATCTAGTGTCGAATTTGATGCAAAAAGAGAACATAAAATATCTGCTTTCTCTTTTGCAGAATGAGCCAGTGAGTCGTCAGGTTTGTGCAGAGAAGGTAGCGAGACCTTACAGAAGTTCCCCTGGACAGCTTTGGCGAGAGACCAGAAATTACGAGTCCCAGCTGGTTGACTTACCAGCCTCTCGCCAATTCTGTAAGTGTGTTGGAACTTTGCTGCAGCAATACGCTTCTTGCAGGATCTGGATGCAGCATTATATTGCTTCTTTAATACGGAGGCATTCGGATCGTTGACTCTACTGGCGGCTACCCAAGCCTGGTAGGCCTCGCACTTAGATTTGCGGACTTCAGCGCAAGACTTACCGAACCAGCGCTGAGATCGATCACCGACACGGACTAGGGAGCTCGGAACAAAGCATTCCATACCCTGAATAATTGTGTCAGCTACGAGTTCCGCACAGTCGTCAGGATTATCCGTAGAGAAGCAGAGCTGCTTCCAGGGGTAGGAAGCATAAAACTCCCGCAACCCATCCCAGTCTGCTGACCTATAATGCCATACACGTCTGGACCCAAGGGGTCGAGTATGCCCTGTCCGCTCCGCTAATGCGGTACTAATACGAACCAGGCAATGGTCTGACGAACCCAAGGGAGCGAGACGGAAGACTTGGAAATGTTCAGGGTGTGATGCCAGCACTAAGTCCAATAGGGCGGGAGTATGGCCTTCGATGTCCGGAATTCTAGTAGGACCATCGACTAGTTGGGAAAGGTCGTACGCTGCAGCAAGGTCGAAGACAGCTCTCCCGGCATAGTCAGTGCGCACAGATCCTAACCACTCATTGTGGTGTGCGTTAAAATCGCCGAGAATTATTAACTCTGCCGAGGGAAGCCGCTCAAGAACTTCGTTTAGTCCCACTGGTACGCGCTCCAAGAGACGATCGGTCTCCAAGTCTCCGCTATGAGACCTGTAGAGACACACATAGATACGGGGGTGGCCCCTATTATCTACATGCGCCCAAATTAGCGACAGGTCCCTGTCTTCAAGGTGGCCCAAACGGCGGCAGCAAATATCATCCCGGATAAACATGCACACTCCGGCTTTTGACACGAACTTGTGTTCAAGGGTGTAACCAGGGTACATTAGATAAGCAGTGTCAGCCGGGGTAGATATTTGAGTCTCCGTCAAGAAGAATAAGGCCGGCCTGTCCATCTCAAGGTGGTGGTGGACGGAATTCAGGTTAGAGTGGAGGCCCCTGATGTTGCAAAAATCCACAGTTAATGTGGAATGTGGAGCCGCTGTAAATCGTTTGTTCTTTTTGTGTACAGGCATGATTATTATGAAGCAGGTAATAGAGAAAGATTTGGATCAACAAGGAATCGACAGCCGCGAGGTCACAGGCGAGGCCAAATCTCGCCAAGATGCAACAGGTTGAGTGATTCCCTGGCACGGGGGACGGAAGGGCCCCCGGTCCGACCCGAGGTCAAGCACTGCGTTCCACTCCGGGATCCCAACCCGGCGCAGCGACAACTCAAGGGCATAGTTATTTAAAAGCTTATATAAAAACATTTGGTCTATATATACGCGGCGTCCGACTAACGGGGCGAGACCGTGCCGTATGCTGGTACTTTCAGACAGATTCAAACCATGGCGGAAGTTGAGTGACTTTAAGAATTTATTTTGAATTCTTTCAATTCGCGTTTTATGAACTGTATATTGGGGAGTCCAAACGATACAACTGTCGTCAAGCTCACCATACTTATTAACCTATCGAATGAGCTAATGCTTTTATGGATACTGGAAAGCGATATGTAAATGTACTACATACCTATACGAGGCCTGGATGTTAGTGAGATGACGATATGAGTTGTGCTGGTGTTCGACTTTATTACCTACATATAACATGAGTATCACATGATTATCCACCTGGTTTCTTGAGCTTAATAGTCGCCTCCAAACCTCCCCTTATAGCGACCCCATTCCTCACACAAAGTTTACCTTAAGTTCATATTAGCCTCACTGGATCACTGTTCACTCTGAGTACTGATAACGTTGGTCACAATATACCAGAGACACATCATTATTCTAATAACACCATAAGAACGTTCTTGACTTGATCTAAAAGCAAATATCACTGCCGCGTCGATCTGATCGCACACAACCTCCTTTTTCCTACTGTCGTTCTCATCTACCCTCTCAACTTCCCTCAAAAAATCCCAATAACCTAGAAGCGGTTACTTAAGTTAAACGTGACTACTAGCGCCATCTACTCCATGACGTTGGCAAATATTAGCTGGTTCGCAATACGTTCGCGACACTCCCGCCCAGAAAGAAAATGCTACTCTTAATTGAAATTAGATGTCTATAGGCAAACATATAAATAAATCAACAATCAGATAATAAGAACACTTGTGAATAACGATGTGTTTGAGCCGTCCATTCTCGAACCGCATGGTTCACCCTTTGCGTCGTGAATCGGCACGGCCTGAGACTTTGTGCAATTTCTGATGACGTTACAGAAATGTGCTGAGACACTGCGTTTCTGAGATCGATCCAATCGTGCATCTGGTCTGAGTTGAGTTGTGATTGTGAGTGATCTGTTTTGAGCTGATAAAGAACAGGATTCTGAATCTGGTCTGAGCATTCATCAATGTTTGTGCTGAGCCAACTAATAACAGGATCCTAAGACTGATCTGAATACTGATCAATTTCCGTGCTAAACTGATTGAAAGCAGGATCCTGAAACTGGTGTGAGCGTCCATCGATGTCTGAGCTGAGCTGAGTGGGATCACGGCTGCGACCTGTCATATTTGGTCCATGTTGTGTGGGTAATCATAAAGATATGTATTAGAGGGTAGAGAAAATAAAGTTCAGTTGTTATCGAATACGCTTTTCATTCACATCATGGTGACAGCGGTGGGATTAATTGTGATTCAAAATGATTAATTATTTATTATATTTGAATAATGATGATGAAATGGATATTCCAATGCATGATCATATTACGACATCTCCCCATTATGCTCAATCGAACGGTCGTAGCGAAAAAAGCGTGAGAACTATTAAGGACATTCTCATAAAATCTATAAATTCTGGTACTGACTTTTACTTAGGACTTTTAAACTTCCGAACCACACCCCGCGACAATTTAAGTTCGCCATCTCAGTTACTAATGGGACGCACGCTCAATACAAGATTACCGTCTCACGAGAGCAAACTTCGGCCGAGCCGAGATAACAGCCGTGACTACGAGAATATGGTACGTAACCAACAAACTAGTAAGCAAAACGTTAGGAAGGAAGCTTCGAGCTTCTCCTACCTGCGTTAAGTTTTACTTAGGTTAAGCTCCCTCTTAAGGGAGGGTAGGAGTAATTGTTATAGTTTGTATTTGATAACTGGTTTACAGCCAACTGTGTTTATCATTTTATAGTTTAGTGCGTGGGTTCGATTTTGATGGTTGTTTTTCCTTCTGCCTTACATTGTGTAACTGTTCATTTGGGAGCTGTTGAAACCTGCGGTTTGTTTTGCGAGCTGGGGACCAGCTCAAAATTTTGCCGGACTCAAAATTTTCTTCGGGAAGGGGAGCACTGTAACAACAAAATGTAATTTTTCTTCTTCATTATTAAAAAAAGTAAGGCTCGCGTTAGTTCCGAACTCCTACAGCCATCTAGCTAAGGATTAGCGTACTAGCTAACGCGCGATCGAACACTATGGGTCAGAATTGCCAGCTTCAAATTCGGAAGAAACATTGCGTTTCCCCGCTTTCCTGTGTTTTATTCGTAGAACATATTTAATCATAGTGTGTTTTTCTTTAACATTATGTAATTCCTGCGCAGATGGTTAGTTTTTTTTTAAGTAAAACAGAAGGAACCATAAACGATCGTTTTGTCTGTGGAGTCATGTAGTGTTTGCACGAGCCTAATTCGGACTTGGCAACCCCGTCGGCCTATCTGTCACTCAAGATGTCGGAAAGGAAGGGAGATCTTCTTTTTGTTCGATTCGAGCCGGGATCGGCTATACCCTTTGAGATCGGGCTCCATCGCCCATTTGAGTAAGTGTTATAGTGGTTGCGTTGTTTATTTTGTAAGAATAAAGTGCCTTTTTAATGTAGGTTGCGTATTTTCAGCCCCGGCATAACATGCTAACCTTAAATTTGTTGCTGCGTTGAAGAGCGATACATCGCGTGCCCCGGGTGTTGACATAAGCTGCATAATTTCCATGCAAGCCTTTTATCCACAAACGGGTAAGTTTTGCATTTTTTTTAACCTTTAGGTAAGGTTTCGTGTAAATCGAAATTCGTGTCGGGCATTATTGAATCGTGTTAGTGTTCCAAACTTGAAATCAAGGCGATCTCCGCCCTACAGTATTAATTGGGATTCAATCCCAGCCGTAATCAGGTGACTTGCCCTAACGAGTATACAATAATTTCAGGGTTCACGGCGGGGCGCTAACTACCTGGCTAACTCGCGCGGTCTCCGACCACCTGCCTCATGCACCGGTAACCCCAGATAATACCAGCGGTAGTGAGCTGTCGCTGACCGTTTTGTAACCATCCGTCCAGGCCTACACAGAACGTGGCGGCTGGGGTACAATTCCCGACGTTGGAGGTTAGACCCATCCTTTATTAACTATTTGACATTTGGACCAGATCGACTGGCCCTGGCGCCCATATACATCTCCTGTATTTTCTAAATTTAGTTCCTCGGATCGCTGTTTCTACCAAAATCTAAATAAAAGAGTTCGTTAACCCCGATTTGTTCCCTGAAGCTAAAGTTTAAAAAAGAATTAATAAGTACTGTAGAGTCTGTGCAATCTATGCTAGCCGGTTATTATTAAGAAACTTGTCTTACTATTAAGAAACCTTTAGATAGATATATATATAAATATAGGATTACCTCAACTGTGACTTCTTGCAGTATTGATGACGGGTTCTTCCAACCTCAGTGATTTCAATAAAAGCTTAGTTACTGACTATTGTAGTTTACATTTTATATTATTCCTTTAGGTTTTTTTTTTACCCCAAAATATTACTTGTAACAGTGGCAGTGATTTTGGTAGAAACAGCGATCCGGGGAACTAAATTTAGAAAATACAGGACATGTATATGGGCGCCAGGGCCAGTCGATCTGGTCCAAATGTCAAATTGTTAATAAAGGATGGGTCTAACCTCCAACGTCGGGAATTGTACCCCAGCCGCCACGTTCTGTGTAGGCCTGGACGGATGGTTACAAAACGGTCCGCGACAGCTCACTACAGCTGGTATTATCTGGGGTTACCGGTGCATGAGGCAGGTGGTCGGAGACCGCGCGAGTTAGCCAGGTAGTTAGCGCCCCGCCATGAACCCTGAAATTATTGTATACTCGTTAGGGCAAGTCACCTGATTACGGCTGGGATTGAATCCCAATTAATACTGTAGGGCGGAGATCGCCTTGATTTCAAGTTTGGAACACTAACACGATTCAATAATGCCCGACACGAATTTCGATTTACACGAAACCTTACCTAAAGGTTAAAAAAAATGCAAAACTTACCCGTTTGTGGATAAAAGGCTTGCATGGAAATTATGCAGCTTATGTCAACACCCGGGGCACGCGATGTATCGCTCTTCAACGCAGCAACAAATTTAAGGTTAGCATGTTATGCCGGGGCTGAAAATACGCAACCTACATTAAAAAGGCACTTTATTCTTACAAAATAAACAACGCAACCACTATAACACTTACTCAAATGGGCGATGGAGCCCGATCTCAAAGGGTATAGCCGATCCCGGCTCGAATCGAACAAAAAGAAGATCTCCCTTCCTTTCCGACATCTTGAGTGACAGATAGGCCGACGGGGTTGCCAAGTCCGAATTAGGCTCGTGCAAACACTACATGACTCCACAGACAAAACGATCGTTTATGGTTCCTTCTGTTTTACTTAAAAAAAAACTAACCATCTGCGCAGGAATTACATAATGTTAAAGAAAAACACACTATGATTAAATATGTTCTACGAATAAAACACAGGAAAGCGGGGAAACGCAATGTTTCTTCCGAATTTGAAGCTGGCAATTCTGACCCATAGTGTTCGATCGCGCGTTAGCTAGTACGCTAATCCTTAGCTAGATGGCTGTAGGAGTTCGGAACTAACGCGAGCCTTACTTTTTTAATAATGAAGAAGAAAAATTACATTTTGTTGTTACAACTACGACCAACGAGCACGTGCGCTGCCTGAACTACAGCCGGGTGACCGGGTGCTGGTGGTGGACAGGCAACGCAGGAGACAAGCCCGTGTCGAATCTCGAGCAAATCAACCTCGTTCCTACTTCGTGACTGATCATTCCGACAGGCGGATCAGACGAAACAGGCGCCATTTAATAAAACTTGAGCGATGTTCACCCGTGGATGACAGCAACGTTGCTGACAAATTACCGAGTGACGACGAAGCCTGGTCGAGTGCCGACAGCGACAGCCTGCCGTCGCCTGACGGAGCTGGTGCTGCTCCTTGTCCTGCGCCTAACTCGCAACCACATACGGAAAAATCTCGCGAACCTAGACAGGCGGCGATTAAGGCACGCATTAATATGAAAAACTATATCTAACTCTTAATTTTTCCAGGCCAATGAAAAAGTTACCCTTACAGTTATTGTCAATTAAAATAATTAATTAAGCTAATATAATCCTCATAATAATAATAATTAAAAAAAAAAAGGAGATCATTCTCCTTACTTACCTAAATACTCAATGTTAAGCTACGTTTACGTGCATGCAAGTGTGTATTTTACTGAGATAAGAATGGTTATTTACTTATTTGTAGTACTCGTATGCGTGTGCTTCTGTTAAAGATTAGATTACGTGCATGTTTATCTAAAATAGTAATAATAACTATCGCATTGTCACTGTGTCAACTGGCACAATTACAATATGATCAATAGGTACTACGCGAAGCATCTTGTTTATTACTTTGTTAAGATATATAGTAATAACTGATATATACTTGCAGTAGCACTAATGTATTTATTCGTAACGATTAGACTGTTACGTCATTAATATATACAATTATTACTCCAATAATTATATCTTTTATATACCAATATAATAGTACTTCAACTTTATACTTATGTAAAGTTAGCTTCTATATCCATTGCAATTATAATAATGTAGCTTAAGCTTATGCTACTTATGTACTTATGACTTATTTTCGTAACGGGAAAGATGTTGTGTGGGTAATCATAAAGATATGTATTAGAGGGTACAGAAAATAAAGTTCAGTTGTTATCGAATACGCTTTTCATTCACATCAGTCCATTACTGGTCTCTCCGTCAACCCATGACCAATGTTATTTCCTACACTCTCGCGCGTACGGTTCTAGATTGCTCCGAGCAGTCCCTAGTTGCAATTTAGGTCACGAGAAGAGACCGCGTCATGCGGCCCATGTGTCAGAGAGTGGCAATGCGATCTGATATCAAATATCGGTATTGTTAAACAGTGAGAACTCCGTTCGCGATAGGTCTATCCCATCTATAACTACCGTCTGTGATTCGCTCTGTCACTTTGTCACTTTGCTCTTTTGACATCGTTATTAACATAATAACCTATTTCACCACTTCAAGTGTCACAACTATTACTACAGCAGACGTAAACAACTGTAACTGTTTGGAACACTGCGACGACCGCGTGAACGAAAAGAACATACGTTTTTATATGCAATGATAGTTACCACACACACAAATGCGGCCGTCTTATCCGAACGGGTGTATGCAACCTAAATTCCCACTACTTCTCTTTACTGAATATTACTCGCAGTAATCTACTATGTTAAGTATTCGCTTTAAATCTATTCGCTTATCCATTAAGGCTACTGTTGACATGTCCATCTCTGGGTGCACCCACTTCATGTCCGGCAGCCCTCCCCAGCCAAGGGAGAATCACGCTATTTTTATATAATCACAAATCAGAATGTAAAATAGAATCTATCTACAACTCGACCACACTCCTTTTTTTATGCTAATTGGACATTCAACAGACTTGTCAAATCAGGCTCCCACTTCGAACCGTCAAATCCAAAACAAGTGATGTGATATTCAAGGCACCTTTTCTTACCGTTCATTTCGATTTATCAAGCAGATATTGAGTCAAAATGAACTCTGTTTGTTTGTTTGCAAAGTGGTTTTTATTCTTCTTATCATTCTCTGGTGCGTTTATATCGCGCCTGGTGTGAAATAATCTAGTTTAAATATGTTGGGACAGTCACGTTGTCAGCAACTGTAATGTAAGTATTATATCGCGTCCGTGATTTTATTCACGTCGATTTACGCATAAACATTTTTGCCACACTTTATTCTGTCTAAATTGAGCTACACTGATACCGCCTTTGGGGGGTGGATGCTGCCGAGTACCTCGGTATTAATTCAACGCATTCAAAATGCTTTTCTTTTCTGTTTCTTGCCGTTCTCACATCACACCATTTTTAAACCGTTATAACCTATTAAATATGTCTGCCAGACCTACCTTACACTTTGCATCATTGCTTTTTGGAGTCATTCGCGATTAACAGCCGTCTTATCTATTTGAAAAACTTAAGATTTCGAAGGGTCATATACGTGGTGTCCTCAGGCTTAACGGCACGCAAAACAGTAAGTCCGCTTTTCGTGGCAGCTTTCGATATGTTTACTCTTTGATTACATCCCCGTGCACATGCATCAGTCCTGCTAAAGATGGTAGAAACAGCAATACATATACTGTACATCCGAGGTACCGATCCATCTTCCTCATTCCGATCAGATCTTAAGAGGAATTCCTAGTTGCGATTTTTCCATACAAACGCTCTCGACTGATTCCTCCCTGGATTTTTAACCTAGAGCAGTGATTTTTTCAAATAAGATCAATAACATCAATATCTGTGCCGCTATGTTTTGCTTTTTTGGATTATTTTATTTTGAAGAAAGATACAGCGCCTCGAAAATCGCAAAAACGGCTCAATTGAATTGGCTGTAAAAAAAGGCACAGTATACAAATATGACAAAAAATATCCAAAAAAATCAAAACATAGCGGCATAGATTATTTCTTCCTCTTGCAGTTTCCAAAATTTCATAAAGATTGATTGCGTTTTGGAGGAGGAAACAGTCGAGAGCGAAACCTCGATTTTTGAGTTTTTTTTTTTTTTTTTTTCAGTCCGAGCTGCAGTTGTCCTTATCGCACGAATTGGAGGCGGAGACAGTTTCTAAATATACGTACACAGAAGGAATAGTGAGTGAGTGACAGGGCATAACATGTTAATGGTTAAAATGAGAAAAAATACACCAACAACCAACAGTCGATCGCCGAAATATAACCAAAATACCACGTAGTTCTAAGAAAAGGGTGCCATGTGTTTTCACACTCTTTAATGTAACAACTATTATGTCCCATGGTTTCGCAATAAAGATTTATATTCTATTCTATTCTAAAATGTACCCGTAATGGCCTGTCAGTTCAAACCGTTTTTTTGTATTTTTTTACATTGCAGGTCATGTAGTGCTTATGTTTAGTTATGTTTACTATTAAAGGCCTGTAAATAAAGCTAAGTAGGATAATATGTACTACCTGCTTATTTTGATTAAAATATCATAAATACCCATTAACAATTTGATTGTCTTGCATTGCTCACACTTGTGCGTCACAAGTAAACCACTAGATAGCAAATTTACATTACGGCTAGCATAAGGGCCATTTTGAAATGCGGCGGTTCAACGATTAAGGTATGTTGGGATAATACCGGATGTGGGTGAAGAACGTAGCAAATTCATTTCTCCCTAATTTGGCTTTATTTTTTAATGTTGGCACATTGTGTAAGACGCCATTTTATTGCCTCGACTGCCAGTGTTCCCGCGCCGCTCAGGGATGTCGGGCTTGTGCTATGCGCAATCACATAGAGCAAGGTAAATTTCGTGTATCCGATCTTCGTACCTTCGAATTTATTTTGTATATTGTGATGAAAATGTGTTTGTTTTTGTAATTGTGTTAATGTATAATTTCGTTTTAGATGTTTATTTATAAAACAATCCAATCAAAAACAGACCTAGGATTGCTGTAGACCGATATCCGATTTTGACCCTTCCAGGTAAAGATGGGAAAGAAACAATACGATCTTTACCCATTTAAAAAACAGCAGTGATTGTCAAACTTTCAATTTTCTTCAATTTACCTACTTACCTAATTAATTATCACATTTATTGTTTTCTTGATCACACTTTCGTACCGTTATTATTATCCAGTACCAACGCGACGGTAAATCAAAAAGAAAAGATTTTGGCAGTCTATTTTATGTGTATGTTCACCTGGTTACTGACAATATAATTTTTTTAATTTCCGATACCGAAAGGTTGCCTGGAGATTGCTTTTTAGCGATTAGACCGCATGTTGTTTACCTGTGCTTATGTTTCTGTTTTCTTTTGTAATGTTTTCTTTCATTGAGGTGTGTAATAAAGAGTATTTGTATTGTATAGGGATGATTCTACATGTTGAATTTTATAACAAAATCTAGTAAAATAGATAGCAAATAAGCAATTTTTCGCAATAAAATGAATATTTAAATACTGTATAGAAATGATTAAAAATACAGGACCTAAAAGTTTCAAAATTTAAATTTTTTTTCAACTTTCAAAAAGGAATTAAGTAATAGTAACATACGACCAAAGGGGCGACACTTAGAAATGTAGTTAACATTAGTAAAGATGGCGGCGACTTCTATTAATTGTAATGTACAGGTATGCTGTAACAGAACGCAACTACAGACTGTATAAAATGACCCAATGTATATGCGAGTGACAGTGACAGCGAGCGGCGTTTGTTGAGTACAGACGTGGTGCATGGGGAATGAACTGGGTAACTATAAGGTTAGGGGAGATTGGATGGACACGTGTAAGAGCGCTTATGTTGGCTTGAGAATATTAAGGATATTATAATAAACTTGGTGTTATCTTAACAGTTGTTTTAGTGCAAAACATTACATGGCGCAGCCGGCAATCGAACATATGAAGATTTATTGTGAATAAAAGATTAATACAAGAATACGAAGGACAAGAAATTAAGAGACAGAAGCAATAATGTCAGGAAATGGGATAGAATTTAGAATGCCTGCACCGCTGCAATTGGATTCAGTTGGTGATATGTTGTTAAAGTGGAGAAATTTCAAACAACAACTTAAAATTTTTATTGCGGCCGCTGGATTAACAACCGTAACTGAAACTAGAAAGTCGGCAATTTTGTTAAATTGTATCGGACAAGAAGGGCTGGAACTGTATTATAATTTAATAAAGGATTCTGAAGATACCCCAAAATTTGATGAACTGCTTAAATTATTTGACGAGTACTTTGAACCCAAGCAAAATGAACTCATCAACACTTTTAATTTCAATAACAGAAAACAAGAAGATGGAGAAACTTTTGACAACTTTTACATCGCAATCAGAAAATTAGTAAAAAATTGTAATTTCAAGGACATGGAAGATAGAATGCTGAGGGACCGCATTGTCATGGGCATCAGGGACAGAAAGCTGCAACAGAAATTATTAGAAAATAAGGATCTTACTTTAGAGCTAGCTGTGAACAAGTGCAGAGTCGCTGAGCTGTCGAAGGAACATGCACAGGTGATCCAGAAGCAAGAACCTGTGACGGTCGATCTTGTGTCAAGTCGGGCAAAGCATGAAGCTAAGTATTTTAATAATAGTAAGAAAAACATGAATTATAGTCGTAAATTTTATAAGTGTCTAAAATGTAATCTTGAACATGGGCCAGCTGAATGTCCAGCATTTGGCCAAACATGTTATAAATGTAAAAAACTAAACCACTTTGCTAAGGGTTGTAAAAACAAAAATATAGCGTCAATTGAAGTGGAAAATACTGAGAATAATAACCTAGTACACGATTTGTGACTAGTAAAATTAGTTCACTCTATAGGAAATACTAGTAAGATCAACAATAGTGAATGGTTGTCAAATTTGTTTATCGAAAACAAACAAGTAACTTTTAAATGTGACACGGGGGCGCAGGTAAATGTCATATCATTAAAAGATTTAAAAATGATTGTCAATGATGAAAATCCTAAGTGGTCTGAGACAAATATTATATTAGAAGTATTTGGAGGCAGTAAGCTTAAGCCATTAGGGAAAATAATATTGAAAATTGGGGTAAATAAATTTGAAAAGGTTGTCACTGAGTTTATAATAATTAAGAAAAATGTAAAACCAATTTTGGGTTTAAACTCATTAATTGAATTAAAATTACTACATAAAAGTAGCATTAACATTATTAATATTAATAACAAAGAGGATATTGTTAGTAAAAATTTGTCACTTTTCCAGGGAGTTGGGGAATTTAAGGTACCTCTCGAACTACACATTCAACCAGGCGCACAGGCGGTAGTAAAGCCACCTCGGCGTGTTCCTCATGCTATAAGGGAGCGTCTAGCTTGTAAATTGCAGAGCCTTCAAGAACAGCGAATTATTGAGAAAGTCGAACATCCGAAATCCTTTGTAAGTAATCTTGTAATAATAGAGAAAAGTGATGGTAATTTAAGAATCTGTCTGGACCCACAGGAATTAAATAAGGTATTAATAAGGGAGTATCATCTTATACCAACTTTAGAAGAAATGCTGACAAAGTTGAGTAACAAATCTGTATTTTCAGTACTTGATCTGTCAGATGGTTTTTATAACATTAGATTAACAGATGAATCAACAGATCTGTGTACTTTTAGTAGTCCTTTTGGGTGCTATAAATTTTTAAGATTACCTTTCGGTTTATCAGTAGCTCCTGAAATATTTCAAAAATATAGCGAACAAACTTTTGGTGACATTCCTGGGGTGGTCATATATTGTGATGATCTGTTGATTTGTGCTGATAATGAAGACGAACATGATAAAATATTAGAAAGCGTTTTTGAAAGAGCTAGAGTAAGCAATGTAACATTTAATAAAAGAAAGTTTCAATATAAATTAAAGGAGGTTAAATATTTTGGTCATGTATTTTCAAAAGAGGGAATGAAAATAGATCCAGAGCGAGTAAGAGCATTATTAAATATTAAAAGCCCAACTAATAAAACTGAATTGCAATCTTTTCTGGGAATGGTTAATTATTTAAGAAATTTTATAAGTAATCTGGCAGATTTAGTAGCACCTTTACAAGCATTAATGAAAAAAACTGTGGGTTGGCTTTGGACAGAAATACATGAAAGTGCATTCAGTAATATAAAAAAATATATTAGTTCAGCACCAGTATTGAAGAATTTTAATGTTTCTTTACCTGTGACAATACAATGTGACTCTAGTAAGGATGGTTTGGGTTGCTGCTTAATGCAGCAGGGCAAGCCTGTATGTTATGCATCAAGAAGTCTTACTAGTGCCGAAAAAATTTTTTCACAGATTGAGAAAGAATTGTTGAGTGTAGTTTGGGCCACGAAAAAGTTTCATTATTATATTTATGGAAAAAAATGTACTGTCCTTAATGACCATAAACCTTTGGAAACTTTATTAAAGAAAGGTATTCATGAAATTCCTTCTGCAAGATTACAAAGATTAAAATTAAAATTATTAAAATATGATATTGAATTTAAATATTTAAAAGGCCGCTTGATGCATATTGCTGATTTGTTGTCACGCAGTTATTTAAATGAAGTAGATGAAGATCAATCATATATGTTTGAAGTTATACATTGTATTGATTTAGGGAATTATTTACAGTGTACAGATGAACAGAAGCAAGAATTAATTAAAGAAACTTCAAAAGACGAGACTTTAGCAACTTTGTTGATGTACACACAGGAAGGCTGGCCAGAAACTATTAATAGCGTACCAGATAATGTTAAACATTTTTTTAAATTGAGACATGAAGTTACAATAGATCAGAAATTGCTCTTTATGAATGATAGATTGATTGTTCCAAAGTCATTAAGATTAACAATTTAAAAAAAATTACATGAAGGTCATATAGGAATAACAAAGATGAAACAAACTGTTAGGGGTTTATATTATTGGCCACAAATGGATGCTCATATTGAATCATTTGTTAAACAATGTTTCATCTGCCAAACATATCAAAATAATAATACAAAAGAGCCATTGTTATGTCATGATGTACCTTCTTTACCATTTGTAAAAATTGGAATTGATATAATGGATTTTAAGAGGAAAAGTTACTTGGTTATTTATGACTATATGTCAAAATGGTTAGATATTAAACCCATCTCAAATAAGTCATCTCAGTGCATAATTAATGTTTTAACAGATGTGTTCAGTTGTTTTGGCATACCATTGGAAGTAGTAGCAGATCATGTACCATTTGATTCACTTCAATGTAAACAGTTTGCAAGTGATCGGAGTTTTAAATTCATTTACTCAAGTCCAAGATATCCAAAGTCCAACGGTATGTCGGAACGTGGGGTGCAAATAGCTAAAAAAATGTTAGCAAAATTTAATGAAGATAAGACAGATTATAGAATTGCTTTGTTGAAATATAGATCATCTCCTGTCTCTAGCACACATTTTACACCTTCCCATTAATGATGAATAGGAATTTAAAAACGAAACTACCTTGTACTTACAAATATTTGAAACCAAAGTTAAATCATAATACTAAATTGGAATTCGATAAGGTTAGGAATAGAAATATTATGCATTATAACAAAAATACTAAAGAGAAGCCTCATTTTCAAGTAGGCCAAAATGTATGGTTTAAAATAGACCCAAATGCTAAGAAATGGTTGTTGGGTAAAATTGTTAGCAATAATAATTTTAGATCTTATGATATAGAAGATAGTAATGGTTGTAGATATACTAGAACTTCATTTCATGTTCGACCTCAATAATTCGGTGTTACTATGTTTGTTAAGAATGTGTAGCGCGAAGCATAGTGTTTTTATTATTGTAACTTGAGGATGTTTTTGATAGTCTTCTTAGATTAAAAAAAAAAAAAAAAATTAAAAGGGGGATGATGTAATGTACAGGTATGCTGTAACAGAACGCAACTACAGACTGTATAAAATGACCCAATGTATATGCGAGTGACAGTGACAGCGAGCGGCGTTTGTTGAGTACAGACGTGGTGCATGGGGAATGAACTGGGTAACTATAAGGTTAGGGGAGATTGGATGGACACGTGTAAGAGCGCTCATGTTGGCTTGAGAATATTAAGGATATTATAATAAACTTGGTGTTATCTTAACAGTTGTTTTAGTGCAAAACATTACATTAATGGGATCCGATAACATACTTTTGCGTAAAGCTGACTTCCGATTATGCAAAATACATCACCAGATATCACTTAAGAAGGTTGCATATACCTCGTATGTCAAGAGCAAGACTTATCTTTATTCATAATGTTGTTACCTAGCAACTGTTGTTTACTGTCAAACATTTTTTAAACAGATATGATTGATATGAACCTATTATTCCTCTATTAATTTTTGTTCGAGACAAGTCTCAACATAGCTGTAAACTTTATGTTTAACATTAGTACTAATATTTGTTGCTTGCAACATTGGAGGAGAGTTTTGTCTATGATGGGCTGTCAAGGGCCTATTTCGTTCTGTGCTATAACTGAATGTACTAGCGTAATAAAATAATTTAGCTTTCAATAAAAGTTATTTCTCCTAATCGCATTTTGATTCAAACATGCGATTGTTGGTCCTTCGAGCTTTTTAAAAGTTTAGAATCAGTGATTCCGTGGTTTTACTACGTATTTCGTTTGCTGGCTGGGCGAAGGTGACTTGCTATATCTTGTCGCCGCCCGCCGCAACCTCGCCCAACCCATTGTTTGGGCGAATTAATCATCGTGATTTCGGTTGATATTATCCTGAAATCGTTTAACTCCGTGCTGCAACAATCATTAGGAAAGTTCCCGTTCGTCGGCACAAAGGAATTTTTGTGCAAGTACCGGCGGATTTATTTGAGCGGTACAACGAGAATACTTTGACAAGGTTGTCAACTCAGGTGGGACTAGATTGTAAGGTTGGTAGTACGGATCATCGGTCGGTGCGTGTGTGCGTGCCTTTAAAGAGTTGGCGGTAAAAGTGACGTTTTTGGCTGTCAAAAGTGACGTCTGTTCAATAGGAATTTTCTTCACGGGCTTTGCAACTTGTAATAAAGTATTTCAACTGCAATCATTAACAAATTTGTGTTATCAAAGTGCGGGTTTGTGCTTAAACAGTATTGAGCGTTTTGTTTCGTGAAATACAACAATGGCGGAGCTCAAGAAGTTAAAAATAATGCGCGGCCAAGTCAAGGCAACTATGACTCGCATCGAGCAGTTTGTCAACGACCCCAATACCTTAAATTCCGCCTCTCTTGATTCCTTGGAGGCTCGTAAGGAGAAGCTAGCCTCTTCCCTCAAAGATTACGAGGGAATCCAACTGGACATATTGAGCCTTGATGACAAGGACACAGAGGATGCAGGTGACTTTGAGGACCGCTACTTTAACACAATAGCGAAGATTAATGAGGCGCTCAGGTCTCTAAGAGGGTCAGATACAGTTCAAGCTGCTGGTGTCTCTTCATCAAAGTTGCCCCATGTTGACATACCAGTGTATAATGGTAAGGACTTTACCCTATTCAAACCCTTTTATGAAATGTTCATAGCAGTGATTGATAAAAACAAAACATTATCAGATGTACAGAAATTGTTTTACTTAAGAAAGTTTTTGTCTGATGAAGCACTATCTGTCATAGTAAATTTGCCTTTAGTCAACGCCTCATATCCAGAGGCATTAGAGTTGTTAAAAAAGGTTCAAGGACATGGAAGATAGAATGCTGAGGGACCGCATTGTCATGGGCATCAGGGACAGAAAGCTGCAACAGAAATTATTAGAAAATAAGGATCTTACTTTAGAGCTAGCTGTGAACAAGTGCAGAGTCGCTGAGCTGTCGAAGGAACATGCACAGGTGATCCAGAAGCAAGAACCTGTGACGGTCGATCTTGTGTCAAGTCGGGCAAAGCATGAAGCTAAGTATTTTAATAATAGTAAGAAAAACATGAATTATAGTCGTAAATTTTATAAGTGTCTAAAATGTAATCTTGAACATGGGCCAGCTGAATGTCCAGCATTTGGCCAAACATGTTATAAATGTAAAAAACTAAACCACTTTGCTAAGGGTTGTAAAAACAAAAATATAGCGTCAATTGAAGTGGAAAATACTGAGAATAATAACCTAGTACACGATTTGTGACTAGTAAAATTAGTTCACTCTATAGGAAATACTAGTAAGATCAACAATAGTGAATGGTTGTCAAATTTGTTTATCGAAAACAAACAAGTAACTTTTAAATGTGACACGGGGGCGCAGGTAAATGTCATATCATTAAAAGATTTAAAAATGATTGTCAATGATGAAAATCCTAAGTGGTCTGAGACAAATATTATATTAGAAGTATTTGGAGGCAGTAAGCTTAAGCCATTAGGGAAAATAATATTGAAAATTGGGGTAAATAAATTTGAAAAGGTTGTCACTGAGTTTATAATAATTAAGAAAAATGTAAAACCAATTTTGGGTTTAAACTCATTAATTGAATTAAAATTACTACATAAAAGTAGCATTAACATTATTAATATTAATAACAAAGAGGATATTGTTAGTAAAAATTTGTCACTTTTCCAGGGAGTTGGGGAATTTAAGGTACCTCTCGAACTACACATTCAACCAGGCGCACAGGCGGTAGTAAAGCCACCTCGGCGTGTTCCTCATGCTATAAGGGAGCGTCTAGCTTGTAAATTGCAGAGCCTTCAAGAACAGCGAATTATTGAGAAAGTCGAACATCCGAAATCCTTTGTAAGTAATCTTGTAATAATAGAGAAAAGTGATGGTAATTTAAGAATCTGTCTGGACCCACAGGAATTAAATAAGGTATTAATAAGGGAGTATCATCTTATACCAACTTTAGAAGAAATGCTGACAAAGTTGAGTAACAAATCTGTATTTTCAGTACTTGATCTGTCAGATGGTTTTTATAACATTAGATTAACAGATGAATCAACAGATCTGTGTACTTTTAGTAGTCCTTTTGGGTGCTATAAATTTTTAAGATTACCTTTCGGTTTATCAGTAGCTCCTGAAATATTTCAAAAATATAGCGAACAAACTTTTGGTGACATTCCTGGGGTGGTCATATATTGTGATGATCTGTTGATTTGTGCTGATAATGAAGACGAACATGATAAAATATTAGAAAGCGTTTTTGAAAGAGCTAGAGTAAGCAATGTAACATTTAATAAAAGAAAGTTTCAATATAAATTAAAGGAGGTTAAATATTTTGGTCATGTATTTTCAAAAGAGGGAATGAAAATAGATCCAGAGCGAGTAAGAGCATTATTAAATATTAAAAGCCCAACTAATAAAACTGAATTGCAATCTTTTCTGGGAATGGTTAATTATTTAAGAAATTTTATAAGTAATCTGGCAGATTTAGTAGCACCTTTACAAGCATTAATGAAAAAAACTGTGGGTTGGCTTTGGACAGAAATACATGAAAGTGCATTCAGTAATATAAAAAAATATATTAGTTCAGCACCAGTATTGAAGAATTTTAATGTTTCTTTACCTGTGACAATACAATGTGACTCTAGTAAGGATGGTTTGGGTTGCTGCTTAATGCAGCAGGGCAAGCCTGTATGTTATGCATCAAGAAGTCTTACTAGTGCCGAAAAAATTTTTTCACAGATTGAGAAAGAATTGTTGAGTGTAGTTTGGGCCACGAAAAAGTTTCATTATTATATTTATGGAAAAAAATGTACTGTCCTTAATGACCATAAACCTTTGGAAACTTTATTAAAGAAAGGTATTCATGAAATTCCTTCTGCAAGATTACAAAGATTAAAATTAAAATTATTAAAATATGATATTGAATTTAAATATTTAAAAGGCCGCTTGATGCATATTGCTGATTTGTTGTCACGCAGTTATTTAAATGAAGTAGATGAAGATCAATCATATATGTTTGAAGTTATACATTGTATTGATTTAGGGAATTATTTACAGTGTACAGATGAACAGAAGCAAGAATTAATTAAAGAAACTTCAAAAGACGAGACTTTAGCAACTTTGTTGATGTACACACAGGAAGGCTGGCCAGAAACTATTAATAGCGTACCAGATAATGTTAAACATTTTTTTAAATTGAGACATGAAGTTACAATAGATCAGAAATTGCTCTTTATGAATGATAGATTGATTGTTCCAAAGTCATTAAGATTAACAATTTAAAAAAAATTACATGAAGGTCATATAGGAATAACAAAGATGAAACAAACTGTTAGGGGTTTATATTATTGGCCACAAATGGATGCTCATATTGAATCATTTGTTAAACAATGTTTCATCTGCCAAACATATCAAAATAATAATACAAAAGAGCCATTGTTATGTCATGATGTACCTTCTTTACCATTTGTAAAAATTGGAATTGATATAATGGATTTTAAGAGGAAAAGTTACTTGGTTATTTATGACTATATGTCAAAATGGTTAGATATTAAACCCATCTCAAATAAGTCATCTCAGTGCATAATTAATGTTTTAACAGATGTGTTCAGTTGTTTTGGCATACCATTGGAAGTAGTAGCAGATCATGTACCATTTGATTCACTTCAATGTAAACAGTTTGCAAGTGATCGGAGTTTTAAATTCATTTACTCAAGTCCAAGATATCCAAAGTCCAACGGTATGTCGGAACGTGGGGTGCAAATAGCTAAAAAAATGTTAGCAAAATTTAATGAAGATAAGACAGATTATAGAATTGCTTTGTTGAAATATAGATCATCTCCTGTCTCTAGCACACATTTTACACCTTCCCATTAATGATGAATAGGAATTTAAAAACGAAACTACCTTGTACTTACAAATATTTGAAACCAAAGTTAAATCATAATACTAAATTGGAATTCGATAAGGTTAGGAATAGAAATATTATGCATTATAACAAAAATACTAAAGAGAAGCCTCATTTTCAAGTAGGCCAAAATGTATGGTTTAAAATAGACCCAAATGCTAAGAAATGGTTGTTGGGTAAAATTGTTAGCAATAATAATTTTAGATCTTATGATATAGAAGATAGTAATGGTTGTAGATATACTAGAACTTCATTTCATGTTCGACCTCAATAATTCGGTGTTACTATGTTTGTTAAGAATGTGTAGCGCGAAGCATAGTGTTTTTATTATTGTAACTTAAGGATGTTTTTGATAGTCTTCTTAGATTAAAAAAAAAAAAAAAAATTAAAAGGGGGATGATGTAATGTACAGGTATGCTGTAACAGAACGCAACTACAGACTGTATAAAATGACCCAATGTATATGCGAGTGACAGTGACAGCGAGCGGCGTTTGTTGAGTACAGACGTGGTGCATGGGGAATGAACTGGGTAACTATAAGGTTAGGGGAGATTGGATGGACACGTGTAAGAGCGCTCATGTTGGCTTGAGAATATTAAGGATATTATAATAAACTTGGTGTTATCTTAACAGTTGTTTTAGTGCAAAACATTACATTAATGGGATCCGATAACATACTTTTGCGTAAAGCTGACTTCCGATTATGCAAAATACATCACCAGATATCACTTAAGAAGGTTGCATATACCTCGTATGTCAAGAGCAAGACTTATCTTTATTCATAATGTTGTTACCTAGCAACTGTTGTTTACTGTCAAACATTTTTTAAACAGATATGATTGATATGAACCTATTATTCCTCTATTAATTTTTGTTCGAGACAAGTCTCAACATAGCTGTAAACTTTATGTTTAACATTAGTACTAATATTTGTTGCTTGCAACATTGGAGGAGAGTTTTGTCTATGATGGGCTGTCAAGGGCCTATTTCGTTCTGTGCTATAACTGAATGTACTAGCGTAATAAAATAATTTAGCTTTCAATAAAAGTTATTTCTCCTAATCGCATTTTGATTCAAACATGCGATTGTTGGTCCTTCGAGCTTTTTAAAAGTTTAGAATCAGTGATTCCGTGGTTTTACTACGTATTTCGTTTGCTGGCTGGGCGAAGGTGACTTGCTATATCTTGTCGCCGCCCGCCGCAACCTCGCCCAACCCATTGTTTGGGCGAATTAATCATCGTGATTTCGGTTGATATTATCCTGAAATCGTTTAACTCCGTGCTGCAACAATCATTAGGAAAGTTCCCGTTCGTCGGCACAAAGGAATTTTTGTGCAAGTACCGGCGGATTTATTTGAGCGGTACAACGAGAATACTTTGACAAGGTTGTCAACTCAGGTGGGACTAGATTGTAAGGTTGGTAGTACGGATCATCGGTCGGTGCGTGTGTGCGTGCCTTTAAAGAGTTGGCGGTAAAAGTGACGTTTTTGGCTGTCAAAAGTGACGTCTGTTCAATAGGAATTTTCTTCACGGGCTTTGCAACTTGTAATAAAGTATTTCAACTGCAATCATTAACAAATTTGTGTTATCAAAGTGCGGGTTTGTGCTTAAACAGTATTGAGCGTTTTGTTTCGTGAAATACAACAATGGCGGAGCTCAAGAAGTTAAAAATAATGCGCGGCCAAGTCAAGGCAACTATGACTCGCATCGAGCAGTTTGTCAACGACCCCAATACCTTAAATTCCGCCTCTCTTGATTCCTTGGAGGCTCGTAAGGAGAAGCTAGCCTCTTCCCTCAAAGATTACGAGGGAATCCAACTGGACATATTGAGCCTTGATGACAAGGACACAGAGGATGCAGGTGACTTTGAGGACCGCTACTTTAACACAATAGCGAAGATTAATGAGGCGCTCAGGTCTCTAAGAGGGTCAGATACAGTTCAAGCTGCTGGTGTCTCTTCATCAAAGTTGCCCCATGTTGACATACCAGTGTATAATGGTAAGGACTTTACCCTATTCAAACCCTTTTATGAAATGTTCATAGCAGTGATTGATAAAAACAAAACATTATCAGATGTACAGAAATTGTTTTACTTAAGAAAGTTTTTGTCTGATGAAGCACTATCTGTCATAGTAAATTTGCCTTTAGTCAACGCCTCATATCCAGAGGCATTAGAGTTGTTAAAAAAGCGTTATGACAATACGTCTAGGCTTATCATAAGCCATATACATGTTATCTTAGATATCCCATGCATGGCTAAGGGAACTGCGGCCTCTATAAGGTCATTTGTATCACAAGTGCAGCAGCAGCTGCATGCACTTAAGAATTTAAAAGAACCTGTTGATAAGTGGGATATGTTGCTCATTTCAATATTATCTAGAAAGCTAGATCAATATACTAGCCGGGCTTTTCATTTAGAGAGAGACCCTCAAACTCTTCCAACAATGTTGGAGTTCATTGCATTTTTAGAAAGGCGTGCTATGGCGCTAGAGGATAGTCTGCCTCAAAAGAATTGCCTAAATGAGAATGTAGGTACTTCTAAATTTAAATCTTACCCCAAGGTTGCTAATATTGTAGCATCATTACCTGGTTGTAAATTTTGTACAAAACCTGGCCATGCAATATATAATTGCATAAAATTTCAGGAAGCCTCCGTTGGGGACCGCTTGGCCTTTGTGCAGGAGAAGAAGCTGTGTGCAGTTTGTATAAACTCTCACTTGGATAAACCTTGTAAGTACAAGTTCAAATGTAAATTATGTAAGGGTCATCATAATACCCTTTTGCATACAGAGGATTCTGTAGAGGCCAATCAATCAGTGGCAGCATCTATTGTTTTGACATGTGTCAATAAAACATCTTATAAAAAGGTATTACCTACAATTAAGGTTAAAATTGTTGATAAATTTGGCCGTGATGTTTACTGCCGCGCATTGCTTGACACCGGCTCAAGTGAATCCTTTGCCACAACTTCTCTTGTAGAAAGACTAGGTTTTGCCACTGTGGCAGAATGTGAAAATATAATTGGTGTTGCAAAACAAACCACCATCATGGATAGGTCAGTAATTATTCCTGTGGAGTCTTGTCAATATCAAGATGTTAAGTTTAATGTTGACTGTCATGTTGTCAAAGATGTAACGGCACATTTGCCACCACAGTATGTTGATTGTTCCAAGTTAAAATTTCCTAGCCATGTCAAACTTTCTGATGAAAACTTTAATGAACCATCTGAAATTTCGATGCTACTAGCAAGTGATATTTATTTTGAGTCATTATTAAATGATTGTATCAAATTGCCTGAAGGGCTTGTCTTGCAAAGCACCTTATTTGGTTATGTTGTTGGTGGCAAGATAAGCCAATCTGGTAATGTCTCAAACACTGCTCTGGTGACAAATTTTGCCATTAGTGACACTACAAAGTTAGAAAATGTTATGAGTCAATTTTGGCTAGCTGAAAAAGTGCCAGAACCCCAACAAAAGGTTTCGGATGAATTTGAAAAGGCGGAAAAAATATTTCAGAAGTCTGTCACTCTCAATGATAACAAATTTCAGGTGGACATTCCACTAAAGCACCCCTTAGGTGAACTAAATTTGGGTAACTCTTTTTCGGCTGCCTTACAAAGATTTTACTCAATAGAGAGAAAATTTATGAAAAATGTAGACTTGCTAGAGCGGTATAAAAAATTCATTGATGAATATGTTGAAATGGGTCATGCTAGGGAGGTCGACATTAACTCTTATGATATTTTGAATGGACCAGTAAGCTTTTTAGCGCATCATCCAGTTTTCAATGAGGCCAGTAAAAGTACAAAGCTTCGCGTGGTGATGGACGGAAGCATGAAATCCAAAAACAAGCTGTCTGTCAATGATGTCATGCTGAATGGACCTGTGGTGCAGGGTGAGCTCTTTGACATATTAATTTTGTTTCGGACATATTTATTCACCTTGATATGTGATGTTCAAAAAATGTTTAGGTGCATTTTGGTCAGCCCTGAACATAGATGTCTTCAAAATATCCTTTGGCGGGACAGTCCTGGCCAGCCCATCCGCTGCCTTCAGCTTCAGACAGTTACATATGGCCTAAAGAGCTCTACATTTCTAGCTACTAGGTGTTTGGTTGAGCTTGTAAAATTATTTGGATGCAATTACCCGCTTGCGTCCCAAGCCATTTTAAGTAATACATATGTTAATGATGTCATAACTGGTTCAGATAATATCAACGAACTACACCAACTTAAAAATGAGTTGATTGACTTATTTAAATTAGGTTATTTTAATTTACATAAATGGTGCTCTAGTTACCCAGCTGTTCTGGACGATTTGCCAGAAAATTTGAAATATCTTGAACAAATACATCTTGATTCAAGTAATGTCATAAAAACATTAGGTCTGAGATACGACATTACCTCAGATACTTTGACATTTGAGTGTCCCCCCTATGATGAGGACAGCAATCATACAAAAAGAACAGTTCTGTCATTTATTGGAAAATGTTATGATCCTCTAGGTCTCATAGCTCCTATTATAGTTCCAGCAAAAATATTTATGCAGGTTTTGTGGTCTATGCCCTTGGGCTGGGACACAGCTTTACCAGATGCTGAACATGAGACATGGAAAAAATTTCTTGCCAATTTAAAGATGATGGGTAAAGTTTCTTTACCGAGGTTAGTCTATAGTCACGAATGTCAGTTGGTAGAGTTAGTGGGTTATGCAGATGCATCATTCAAAGCTTTTGGCTGCTGCATTTATGTAAGAGTTTTTAAAGCTGATGGAGGTGTAGACTCAAAATTACTTTGTGCCAAATCAAAGGTGGCCCCGCTGGCCAAAAGCCTTACTATTCCACAGCTGGAACTTAACAGCGCTCTACTATTGGCACAGCTGGCGTCTAGAGTCAGCGAAAAACTAAAAGCTAGATTTGCGCATAATACATATTTTTACAGTGACTCACAAATAGTTTTGTGCTGGCTCAAGTCTACCAAAACAAAAGTCAATACTTATGTTAATAATAGGGTGAAGAAAATTCTAGAGCTCACAAACCAGGACCAGTGGTCCTATGTAAGATCATGCGAAAATCCCGCGGATTTAATTTCACGCGGAGTGGAGCCCCAAATTTTGCAAGGAAAACAATTGTGGTGGGACGGCCCTAAATATTTGTCACACAGGGATTATGTGCACCCTGCATTTGATACTCTCAGTCAGGCCTTACATGATAAGCATTTAGATATTAATATTAACGAGGATTTATCTTGCAATTTTAGTCAGCGGGACGATTCATTTGCACATCTCTTTGAAAAATATTCTAGTCTACATAGGCTTCAAAATGTTATAGCTTATATCTATCGCTTTTATAAAAATGCTTCAAAAGCAGGTGATAGATCAGACTCTACCTTGCTAACCCCTAAAGAGCTACAAGAAGCGTTGCTTGTCATAATAAAAAATGTGCAAAGGAAACATTTTTCTAAGGAAATAGACACACTGTTGGCGGGTAAGTCACTTAAATCAGGGATAGCAGACTTACATCCTTTCGTGGACCAGTGTGGTGTCCTTCGTGTGGGCGGCAGGCTGCAAAATGCCGACATTTCGCAAGCCAGAAAGCATCCACCTATTCTCCCGAAGGGGTCATTTTTCACTTCGTTATTGATTAAAACGGAGCACTTGCGTCTTTTGCATTTAGGTGCCAGAGCTGTTCTGAGTTCCTTAGCTCAAAAATATTGGATAATTAATGGTATTAGGGAAGTAAAGAAGGTAGTGAACAAGTGTGTCACATGCTTGCGTCTGAAGGCTGAAGCTGCAAAGCAGTTGATGGGCTCTTTGCCTGTAGAGAGGATTACAGCTAGTAGGGCTTTCCAGTATGTTGGGATTGATTTCTGTGGTCCATTTAGCACGAAAATTGCTAGAATACGAAAACCTCTTGTTACTAAAAGCTACATTGCCCTTTTTGTATGTTTCGCTACAAAGGCGATACATGTAGAGTTAGTGTCGAACCTTACAACTGAAACCTTTCTAGCATGTCTCAATCGTTTCATATCTAGACGTGGCATGCCCACTCTAATTTATTGTGATAACGCTAAAACTTTTGAAGGTGCTGCAAACCAGCTCAAAGGATTGTATGATTTACAATGTTCGAATGAACATAGAGAATCTGTGTATCGATATTGTAATAAAAAATATATCTCATTTAAGTTTATACCAAGCTATGCGCCTCTTTTCGCGAATTCGCGAGTTCTCTCAATTGGTCCCAAAATTGTCCGGCATTATCCCAACATACCTTACCCAGATTGTCATTGCCATACGTTCTTCAATAAGACGGCACAAGTTTAGCCCCATCGTACTACTACTACTATTTAGATTGTAGGTTAACCGTACCTACTTACAAAATTTCACAACACACCATGATCACACCCAACTTATTGTCACGGATAGGTACGATGACCGAAGCAAGAACATCATTCTTTTTTGCAGTCTTTATCAAAATAGTAATTAATAGATACAGTATAATATAATAATTAAAAACAATATTATGTGATAACATCAAAAACAACTTGCGTCGGCAGCGCAGGATAAATTCCGGCCGGCTCGCCGGCGATGTCAACGGAACGGCGCGCAATGAGTGAGCGCTCGCGTCTCGCATCTGTGTGCGCGCACTCACACTTAGATAGCTCCCGCTCCCGCCCACCGCAGCGCGACAGAAACATAGCTTCAAAAATTCGAGATTTGAAAAGTTGCTCAGCTAGGAATTGCTCTTAAATTAAGCAAAATATCGCCAGCCTTCCGCACCACAGTGTTTTAACTGCTGTGTCCATCAAATTGACCCACTCTGTTTCTTTTATTCACGAATAATCAATTCACAACTTTAACAACCATGCGAGACATATAGATGGGTACTCAGTAGCAAATTCTCAACGTGTGCCAATTAATAAAGAATACAGTGGGTGCGGCGTCTGTATACTCTTTAAGGCTTTGCGCTTTATTGACTTCGCATTCGCAAAGGCTTTTGATTTCTTTAACTGGAGTAAAATGTTCAGAGTTATGAGAAATGGGGATACCGCAACACGTAATCCTTTTATAGTTGAACGAGGAGTGCAACTGTTCACTGAGATCTGTGAATAGACAATAAGTATTGGAAGGTTGTGAGGGTGATGTCCAAGTTGGTGGCCAACTAATCAATAAACTCAGTTTTGCAGATGACATGACTATTTTAGGTTAAGTGTCTGTGGAAAATGAGTTTCGGTTCTGCTACAAAAGATTGAGTATGCCAGTAATGAGTCCATTTTCAGGATCCAGATCCATACCTTGTGATCAATAGAAATGAGACGAAGATGATGCATGTCGATCGTCCTGGTAAAATTAAGAGAATCAATGAATTGCACGATCTTGAGTGATGAATAATTAAGTGATGATGGCATCTTCGACTAAAAGGTGATCAGAAGAGCTCATATGGCCAAAGCTGCGGTGAAACGACTCGCCAGGATATGCATATGGAATAACATAAAACAAGGATCAGACTAATGCGGGCGCCTTGGTTTCTCGATCATATTTTTTACATGTCCGAAACCTAGACCATTGAAACTGAAACCCATCATAGGACAGATGCATTTGAGACATGGTGCTGGCGAAGAATGCTTGAACGTTACTACGGTGCAACTGCTTCAACTCTTGACAAACTCGACATCACCGAGGTTATCCACTGTTTGTACCCATAGCGTTCTTAGTTTCTTCGGCTATCGAGGCCGAACCAAGAAAGGAAGAGCCAAGGAAGCCAAATTGCTTGCTTACAACATTGAACCTGGGCTTTTTGACTCTGCAGCCAGTGGCAACAGCGCCAGCGGCGCCACGAGCGCAGGCGCGAGCGCAGCCTCTCCCGGGGGGCGCCCACAGCATTTAAACTGACTGCTGAGACAGCGGAGAAGCCCCGCGAGATCATGTTAGTCCACCAAAACCTACAGGGCTTCTCCAGCAAGGAATTAGAGGTGAGTCTGTTCTTAGAATCTCTAGATGTAGATATTATGTGTATTACGGAACACTGGCTCAAGGAATATGAATTGTTATTACTCAATATTTATAATTATGATATAGTTAGCTCGTTCAGTAGAAAGTCGGCCATTCACGGGGGCTCATTGATTATAGTGAAAAGAAAATTTAAATGCAAGGAAAGAAACAACATAGTCAAACTTTCTATCGAGCGAACTATAGAAATATCATGTGTGGAAATGGAGAGTCACATTATAATATGTGTCTATAGACCACCTTCGTCGGATTTTAGCCAGTTTGAGTCCGTGATAGAAGATGCGTTGAAACGAGTCTTTGTTAGCAGTAAGAAGATAATAGTTTGTGGGGACTTTAATGTTAATATATTAGATCCCACACATGCACACACTGTAAGACTTCTAAACCTTTATCAGTCTTTTGACTTGTTTCCGCTATTCAACGAGCCCACAAGGATTACAGCTAGCACGGCGACATGTTTGGACAATGTATTCTATAATTGTGAAGTTATAAAAAAAAGAGATCTTTAGCTGCTTCAACTCTGATCACTGTGGTCAAAAAGCCTATTTCCAAGTCAATGTTATAAGACAACAGAAATCATTTACATATAGACCCATCACTGCCAGTCGAATGGAAAGGTTTAGAGAAGGTGTTATATCCAAGGTACCAGCACTGATTACAGGTGAGCAAGATCCTGATACACTATACAAGGAACTGTCGAATGTGATACATGACGTCCACAAGAATATTTTTAAAACAAAGACTCTAAAGCAAGGATCACTGAAAACAAGGTTTAGTGAATGGGCCACAGTGGGCATCCATAAGAGTAGGAATAGATTGTATGACCTGTATGAAATGAGGAGCATTAACCATGACGAGAATTTTGCAGAATATGTAAGAAAATATTCAAAAGTGTTTAAGAAAGTCTGCGCCGCGGCTAAGTCTGCCTTTATAGGTCAGAAAGTCAGGTCAGCTGACAATAAAGTAAAAGCTACTTGGACTGTAATAAACACTGAAACTGGAAAAACGAAACCCCGTGATGGCCACTACAGACTGAAAGTTCAAGACCGAATATTGTCTGCAGACCTGGATGTTGCTGGCGCCTTTCAACACTTTTTCACCAACATAGCCACAGATGCTACACGGAACTTGAACTCATCTGTAGCAAAGGCTGGTGTTTACTTAGATACAAACAATGTCAAGAAATGCAGCATGGAATTATACTTCCAATATACTGACCCCCATGAAATCATTAAAACGTTCAAGTCCTTGAAATTAAAGAATACTGAGGACCTTTGGGGGATCTCTGTGAAAGTCATGCAATCTGTAATCGACGTAGTGGCACCGTATTTGGCCGATATATTTAATGCTTGTGTTAGAGAATGTGTATTTCCCGATCTGATGAAGTACAGTAAGGTCATTCCTCTATTTAAAGCGGGCAGCAAAGATGACCTTGGAAATTTTAGACCTATTTCAATACTTCCTGTTCTCAGTAAAGTGTTTGAAAAAATTGTATTAAACCAATTGCTTCGACATTTCAACTCGAATGAACTACTTCAAGATCAGCAATTTGGTTTTACAAGAGGTCGTTCGACGACTGATGCCGCCTCTGTACTAATCAAGCACATATACGACGCCTGGGAACACTCGCTAGATGCTATTGGTGTCTTCTGCGATCTGTCCAAAGCATTTGATTGCGTGGAGCATGACACACTTCTACACAAGCTGAAGCACTACGGTCTGTCAACGGAAGCTCTAAGCCTTGTTAAGTCTTACTTAAACCAAAGAACCCAGAAAGTGGTTGTAAATGGAACGGAGTCTACTGGAATGACTGTAAAGCTCGGAGTTCCACAGGGTTCAATTTTGGGTCCTTTTCTCTTCCTTGTATATATATAAATGATCTGCCGAACCTTGTAAAACATAAATGTGAGATAGTCTTATTTGCTGATGACACCTCACTAATTTTCAAAGTTGACAGGAAACTGAGCGATTATAGCCAAGTCAATGAAACTTTGGAAAAGGTACTAGAATGGTTCACAGCAAATAACTTACTTCTTAATGCGAAAAAGACGAAATGTGTCAAATTTTCGCTGCCGAATGTAAGAAAATCTGAAACTATCATCACATTAAATGGCGAAACGCTGGACCTTGTCGAGAATACGGTTTTTCTGGGCCTTACTTTAGATAGTAAACTGCAATGGGCCCCTCACATATCTGCCCTGGCGAAAAGGTTGAGCTCTGCCGCGTATGCAGTAAGAAGAATCAGGCAGTTTACTGACGTGGAGACAGCTCGCCTAGTTTACTTCAGTTACTTTCACAGTATTATGTCTTATGGCATACTGGCGTGGGGCAAAGCAGCTGACATAGAAACCATCTTCGTTCTTCAGAAGAGGGCAATCAGATCTATTTATAACATGGCTTCTCGTGACTCACTGAGAGAACGATTCAAGGAAATAGATATTCTCACAGTAGCTTCACAATACATACTAGATGTGATAAAGTATACGCATAAGAATATAAAGTCCTTTAAGAAACTGTCCGATATCCATAGTTATAATACGCGAAATAAACATAAGTTAGTAGTCTCCAAGTTTCGTCTACAGAAAGTTAAAAAATCGTTCATGGGAAACTGTGTAACATTTTATAACAAAGTACCCTTAGAGGCATGGAACCTGCCCTATACTTCATTCAAGCAATACGTCAAAAATGCACTTCTCAAAAAGGGATACTATAAAATAGATGACTACTTGGGAGACACGGAATCATGGCCAAGTATCCAGTCTCAAAAGCTGTAATAGTTTTGCGTGCAGTGTCTCGGAGAGGCATATGGCGCTGTTGTTTCTAGCTGTTCAACCTTATGTATTAATGTTTGTTATGTTTTAGTTATTTTGATTCTGACATTGACATATTAAATACATAGTAGTTATGTATTCTGTAGAACTAGTTTTAAGATTGTTAGCTTAACAGTCTCTTGACGTGAAATATGTATTTCATACAATTTTTTTTTTTTTTTTATTCTTTTGACATTTGGAGAACCTTTACACCTCCAAATCTTATTATTGTGTATTATTATTTTTCTCAGACCGTGGGGACCTTATACATCTCCAAACTTAATGTATTAACCGTGGAGACTATACGTCTCTGTCATATTGTATAATATACTTGACTTGGTACATACTAGTTATGTACAGAATGTAGCATTAGTTTATGAGACTGCTAGTTTAACAGTCCAGACGCGGTTTATTTATTTAGTATAAATTTTATTTTGACACTTGGAGAGACTTTACACCTCCAAATTTTATTAGTATTAGTACTCTGACATTGGGGACCTTTTACATCTCCAGATTTAATGTGTTTTTAACCATAGAGACTATACATCTCTATTGTATTGTATTAATTATTTATTTTAAGATTATTATAATGTAATGTTTACCCAGGTATTGGCTGTTGTATTTATAAATGTTGTTATGTATTTTTCATGTCACTATATGATGTTACTATAAATGTTGTATTGACTTGTAAAAGAGCCCTTGAGGCCTACTTGCAGAATAAATTTTTGAATTTTGAATTTTGACGCGTAGGGATGGACGTATGGTCACACGTCGTTGGGCGAACAGAATAACATTAAAGATAAATCCACATTACAGGCTAGCATACACCGCCCAAGAAAGAGCGGCTTCGAGTGCACTGGTGAAGAACCACACAGGACAGGTGTCCACAGTGACTTATGGCGATACGGCAACGAATAAGACTTTGATAAATCTGTCTTGTGACTATTGCTACTGTAGGAGTCGTACATAAAACAATTACGGCTCCTCTTCCCGCAAAATACCGTAAAACTAAGTTATTCAGAACCATATTTTATATTAAAGATTGATACTTTCTGAGCAGCAAAAAATATATAACAATCTACAAGATATGACCAACGATATATTTTTCTGGAAATCTATTTTAATTTACACAACTATATTTCTTTCAGTTAGATCGGTATTCGTTTTTCGTATTCGCGGGCTGGGTTTCCGCAACTCGACGTCGCAATTCGCGCCTATTTTGCGTGATGGTGGGTTGACGGCACTACTCCTGCCAACCCAACTCTACCAGGAAGCCTAGCAGACCCTTGATGCTGCCGACGACAGTTAGATCGGTATTACTTCTGCAAAAATATGGAACTTTACAATCATTCTCACAAGACACTATAAAATGATTTAGTTTTCTTGCTTTTTGCAATTTCATAAAAATATGCCTCAATTCCTAAAAAAAATAAGCCTAAATTCCGCCTAGATTCCTACCATTACCCCCCTCTGCGGAAGCAGTGCGAGGCAAGTCGTATTGCTAGACGGACCTGTGCTGCATTGCACGCGCGAGCAAGCGATATTCTATTTCGAACGCATAGCTCTGCGCGCTCGATCTTTTGCAGCGGGTGGTGCGGTGAGGGGTATAAAGCTCCGCCCACACGCGCGAGGTCATTGGCGTCGAGTGCAGCCTTAAGACTACGATATTTCACGGCAATATTAAAATGAATCAAGAAAGATATCGAACTTCCTTATATGACATCTGATTCTAATTGTGATTATGATTCTTGGGATCATAGTGTAGCTCCAGTCTGCATTTCAATCCGATTAAATCTGATAAACAAGCTAACAAGCTGAGGTGTCCCGATCAATAATTATCAATAATTATTTGGCTTATGATTAATCTCTTCCTTTTATAGGTTTAATGGTCTGAGCTTTTGCATACTAAAATAATTAATAATAAAGTCCTTTTTTTTTGTTTCTAAAGATGATATTATACAACATAGATGATATTATATCTGAATTCCTTCTGTCATTACATTTATTAAAATAACACAATACTTGAGAAATTCTGATCTTATTCAGAAATGTATCCACCATGGTCTTCTACCGCCTTTGTAATTATTACTATGAGTATGAAGGTTGAAGGTCCTTAATATGTACATCTACGACGAGTAGACTCGATTGAGTTGGCGACATCAATTTACATCTACTGCTCGATTCCACTTTCATTTAACAAAATTAAAATAGTTATGCATGGCTAGTGACTATTCTTTAAATTATCTACCACTCCCTTACCTGTTTTTGTTGGAATAAAATTGATAATGAAGAAACTACTAGCCCATTCAATTAGTATGCATTTCATTTGAAGTCTTCTCAATAATAATATATTTTAATATTTTTAACCCTAGGTTTGGGTCATCGTATGTACATGACATAGATACATACATAATTCAGAAGTTAAGTTAATATTTATCTAATTAGTTTATATCAACTCGCTAATCTGTGACTGTCCACACTATGAATCAATGGTTGAATAATAATAGGAAGTCCTTATACCTATAGGGTATGGCTTAGGTGCAAACATATTATAATAGCCTGGTGGCTTATACTAAACAGTTTTGCGTTTGCAATTTACTGTTATACAAGTTGATATTTACTGATTCTCTGGTGACAATCTCTAGATTGGAATGTTAATTGGGATTGAATCAACATACTGTGCTGAGTTACATGAACAGAAAAAGTAAGTGAATATTATTTAAACATAATATATTCGGCAGTTCTTTATTCGTTTACAATCCTTTTAACCGTTTATTTTTTAGGACAGCAATATCATGCATGCCAACTGTTAAATCTAGCGAGAGCCCCATTATTGGCAGTCATTGGAGTGGCTGCGCGATTCTGATTGGGTCTCAATGATGGTCCTGGTCCTTTGAGTTTGGGTAGCCATGTACATATTATGACATGAAATTGTAATCTGATTTCAAGTGCCTCCTGCATTTTCACTAAGGCACGTTACAGGTTACTACATCTAAATGATACCTATAACTTCTAAGAAACCAACCCGTACCAATACCTTACAACTGTAACAACGAACAACAATGAGGCAAGACTTTCCTTAACATCTCTTATGTTATGAGTGGTTCTAGTCCTTCAAACGAAGTGAAAGGGTTGATTTCGAATTTTGAATTACACGCAATGCGAATGCTTCTGATTTTAGCTTAGTGAAGATATGGATGCGCAAAACATACGATTATAATAGCCTAGTTTGGTTGTTTGGAAGATATCGCTCTTCAGCGATAAGACCGCTTATTGTGCACCATAGTTTGAGTTATGTGCTTAATCTGTATGTTATTTTCGTTTTTATATTGGTGAGCAACAAAGAATATTTGTACTGTATTATTTTATTAACCTTGATAAAATAAATTTTGTTTCATTCTAAGAGAATATTTATGGATCATATAAGTATAACGAACGAATGTTAAATCTGGTTCCTACCTAATACGTTAAACATGATACGTTCGTTTTTTAAAAAGACACGCAGTATAAATTGTTTCCATACACCACGCACACTTGCGCACACGACGAGTCAAATCAGGGCTGAGCTGATAATTTGTGATAAAGCGGATATTCTGCAAGCAATGCGTGTTATACAAAAGCATCATGATTCATAAGAGATTATGGTCCTTTTCACAAAATATTATAAACACCAATATAACTAGATCCCGAAGTTACAGAAAATATACCAAATCGGAGGTCAGACCTAAACTGGTTTGTAAGCAACAACAGTCGGCACGGCATTATATCAACTATCCGCATGATAAATAAACTTTAAATTTGATAATATTAACTATAACAACTATTCCGCCAAACAGAACAATGAATGTGAGATTTTGATTATTATTATTTTAATATTAAAATGTTAATTATTTTGTTAATGAATTGTTGATCAACAGCATGATTTGAATCTGTGATAAAGTCGCTGTTTGAAAGGATGTATCCTGGGTCACAACACAAATTGACCAGCAAATTTTAATTCAAAATGTCGTAAATGTTTATTAGTGCATGATTTTATTTAATTTATATCAAAGATTGGTCAGGCAACTAAATCTAAACACGTAGGTAAAGTACCTTGTCCCCTACATAATCAAATATAAATATCAAAATTAACATAACGTATAGGTACCTAAATATAGATTATAGTTAAACCTCTTGTTCAACTTAAACTTAGGTTTGAGCAGTTTCACCTGTTAGGTATGAGCAGGTATGGTAATGGCACCATTCATTAGACATTTAAGAGAACAATTGGATAATTGCTGACACTTCACCGATAATTGAAAAAATTTCTACCGCTTTGGGCGTTAAAATTTGAGTTGAATGTCCTTTCACCTTTTATTATTTTCGACATGTTTAATGAAATATGTAGTTTTGTACTTGGTTTCAATATAATGAAATGTGAGACTTAAGAGTTCTAAGGCTCTTGTTGAAGGTAAAATGTTACTAAGTCAGTGTTTAAAAACTGATGATAATAAATACTTGTTTTATAGGATTTATAGTAAACACGAATTACGAATGTTTACTGAGACTTACCTGATTCATAAATGATTACTGATTACCTTTTATTATTCAGTAGAGATAACTATATTTTCTGATGTGACAATCTTTGCCACTCTCTCATTCTTTTAACATAGAAATGTTGAATCTGTTTAGTAACGTCACATATAATCATGAGCGTAAAAGTAAAATCTTGAGCGTTGCGAGTGTTTCAAGGCACGTGAGTTGAAAACAAACTTTGCTGCTCTGGTAAAACACAAACATTTTTATCACATCAATTAGTGACAAATACTGGTTCTAAAACATAAAAATTTAAATATTTATATCATTCAAAACCATAACTTGAAATTCCATTCCACTGCTTATAGCTGCTATAGAGCTAATAAACACACTGTTTTCAAAGATTAAAGAGAGCTTTTTAATTCAGACTACCCTTTGTCGCAAAATATTAATAATCGTGAAAGTATGTATTTATATATCTGCTTTTTATAAACTAATATTATGATACCTACTGACACTTGCAATCTCTTGTATATCAAAGTGCAAGAATGTTCAGTTAAAATGTATGTAGGTACTCACTCAATTGCCTATGTGCTCAGGTGAACCACTAACATTCGCTTGCTGAATACCTTTTTGGTAGAAATAATATAAATATGGGCTTCATGGTTGAAATAAAACATTAAATTGAATTAAATAAACCAAATATTGTAGCTCTTTAGTTGTACGCGCGTAAATAAATTGACTTTTCATATGTTAGAGATAAACATATGTTACTTTTGATGATGATAACAGTGCATGTGAATAAAAATTCCCAGCATGCTCCACCATGTCGTCAAGCTCACCATACTTATTAACCTATCGAATGAGCTAATGCTTTTACGGATACTGGAAAGCGATATGTAAATGTACTACATACCTATACGAGGCCTGGATGTTAGTGAGATGACGATATGAGTTGTGCTGGTGTCCGACTTTATTACCTACATATAACATGAGTATCACATGATTATCCACCTGGTTTCTTGAGCTTAATAGTCGCCTCCAAACCTCCCCTTATAGCGACCCCATTCCTCACACAAAGTTTACCTTAAGTTCATATTAGCCTCACTGGATCACTGTTCACTCTGAGTACTGATAACGTTGGTCACAATATACCAGAGACACATCATTATTCTAATAACACCATAAGAACGTTCTTGACTTGATCTAAAAGCAAATATCACTGCCGCGTCGATCTGATCGCACACAACCTCCTTTTTCCTACTGTCGTTCTCATCTACCCTCTCAACTTCCCTCAAAAAATCCCAATAACCTAGAAGCGGTTACTTAAGTTAAACGTGACTACTAGCGCCATCTACTCCATGACGTTGGCAAATATTAGCTGGTTCGCAATACGTTCGCGACAACAACCGAATTCTAAAACACTACGGACGTAAGAGGAATATAGTATCTTTAGAGTATTAGGGTCTTTAAAGGGTTTATCAATCAATCAATCAATCAATCATTTATTTCTGAGAATATGGAACAATGTTGGTTAGTAGAGGGTGTTAGGTCAGCATATTCTGCCGGCATGCATCGGCGTAGAAATATTCAGGTACAATAGTCTATACAAATATACAATATAATTAAAAAATTAAAAATTCAGAAACTAAATAATAACATTTTCACGTCAGCAGCTCGAACATGGGTTATTTGCTGCTTAAAAAAATTTATTATTAATTATTATTTTTATTAAAGAAATCATTTAATGAATAGTAACATTCTTCGATTAACCATGTCTTAAGATTAGTATAAAATGTATGTCCAACTAAACTTAGTAATAGATTTCGGCACTGTATTATAAATTTTGCTTAGCATATAATAGGTATTATTTTTAAATAGGCTCAATTTTGCTACTCGCATGTTCAGAGGTTTTTGTGTAATTGTTCGCTTATTATTGTTGTCTTTAATCAGAAACAGATCCATGTGTTTTTTGACAAAGGTACATGCCTCCAGAATGTATAAACATGTAAGCGTTAGAATCCTGTGTTGTCTAAATATAGGTCTACATGAGTCTAAAGGTTTTAAACCGAATATCGCTCTTATGCAGCGCTTTTGAGCTATAAAAACTTTAGATATGTCAGATGAGTTGCCCCACAATACAATTCCATATCTGAGAGCAGAACACACGTATCCGTAATATACTAACAGGGCAATTTTATGTGATGTTACAAGTCTAATTTTTTTTTATTGCAAATACAAATTTATTAATTTTGTTGCAGACTGCCTTAACCTGCTCTTTCCATTCACAGTGCTCATCTACATAAAGACCAAAGAAATTTTGACACTCTACTTTCTCTATTGGTTTCCCATTACATTTATATTAAGCCTTAGATCTTTTCCCTGTCTGGTACGGAAGTAAATATATTTGGTTTTATCAGTATTTATAGATAGGTAGGTTATTTCTTGTTAGCCATTCTACAGTTTCCTCTGAGACGTTATTCACTATATCATTATAATTTCCTACATTTTGGCTTTCTACGATGATGGTTATGTCATCGGCAAACATAACTGTAGGATGTTGGAGTGCACGAGGCAGATCATTAACATAAATAATAAACAATAGGGGTCCTAAGATACTGCCCTGTGGTACCCCGACTTTATTTTCTCTTTTTGAAGAAATAAACTCTTCCATTGTATTTGTTACTTTATTTAATTTAGTTATTTGTGTAACTTGTACACGGTTAGACAAGTAACACTATCCAATTCTCTGCAGGACCACGAACACCATAACAATTCAACTTTTTTACCAGTATATTGTGATCTACAAAATCAAATGCCTTGCTCATATCCAGAAAGAGAGCAACAGTTGGCATTTTATTAAGTATTAATAACTTTTTTTATTAAAGTAAAAGCGGCTAAGGCTGTAGATTTATTTGGTCTGAAACCATTCTGTTCTATTGCTAATACTTTATTCTTATCTAGAAACTTCTGTAATCGAGCATAGAAGACTTTTTCAAATATCTTGGCTATTACAGGGATCAATGTGACAGGTCTATAATTGCCCATGTCCGTTTTTGTTCCTTTTTAGGGTTCCGTAGCCAAATGGCAAAAAACGGAACCCTTATAGATTCGTCATGTCCGTCTGTCTGTCCGATTATGTCACCGCCACTTTTTTCCGAAACTATAAGGGCTATACTGTTCAAACTTGGTAAGTAGATGTATTAAAGTAAGTAAGTAAGTAAGTAAGTAAGTAAGTGTTTTATTTGTAAATATAGGTAGAGTTACATTGGTGGTCAGTTTATATATGTAAAGTTTCACTATATTTTGCCAAACGGCGTACAAAAACATTGAACTTAATACTAGAAACAAAACTATCATGCTCACAGAGTACGAGTAATTATTATGTAATCCTACTTACAGCTATGACAATTCAATAATGAATATCAGGTACATATGTAGTTTATAAGAATTGAAATTGTCAAAATATAAATTTGTAAATTTGTATCATTACATATAATTCATAAATATTATGTCCATTAGATGTCTATTCAAAAAAAAAAAAACAAACTGTTGTATACATATCATTCTAAGTCATCATTTAAATAATCAGCAATGGAATAATAACATTTATGAATTAATAGTGTCATTAGCTTATTTTTTAAATCTAATATATTTAGTGACTTAAAGGTAATCGGCAATTTATTATATATTTTACTGGCCAAGTAATACACACTTTTTCGCAACAATGATGTTTTTGCAGGAATTGTGCAAAGATTGTGTATATGCTTAGGTCGCAGATTTCTGTGAGAAATATCGAGATGCTTTTTGAACAAGCTTGTATTGTTTTTTACAAATATTATCACTTCAAAAATGAAAAGCGAGGGCACCGTCAAAATTCTTAGGTCTTTGAAATATGGTACGCAACTGTCGAGTGTTTTGAGGCCACACATTGCTCTAATGCACCTCTTTTGTGCCTTAAAAATTAATTCTCTATTTGTGGAATTTCCCCAAAAGATAATACCATACCGCAACTTTGAAGCTACAAGACCATGATATGCTACTAAAACTGCGTGAGGACTTGCTTTTTTGGATAGTATATGTAGGGCGTAGGCATACTGACTAAGTGTTTTGCACATTTCTTCCGTATGGGCTTTCCAAGATAAGTTTTCATCAATTTGTACCCCTAAAAACTTTGTGTCGGTAACAGACTCTATACATTGACCTTCATATTTGCAGCAAATTGGAGGAGGTATTTTTCGTTGGTAGAAATGGATAATTTTAGTCTTGTCTTGATTTATCAATAAGTTATTTATATTAAGCCATTTAATTATGTCAACAATTGTATTATTAATTTCGGATTCATAGTGATCAATATCTTTACATTCTATTATAACGGTGCTGTCATCAGCGAACAGGACCATAGGGTATTTGATGTTTCGTGGAAGGTCATTGATATAAAGTAGAAACAGCAAAGGGCCAAGAACGCTTCCTTGGGGCACACCATACTTTATTTTACGTTTATCTGATTGAAAAGACTTCTGCTGCTTAGTCCTCAAACAAATTTGAGTGAGCTCAGTATATTGATCTCTGTTACTTAAGTATGACCTGAATAAGTATTCTATGAACCGCATTAGGATTTTTTCTATACGTGTGGGGTATCTATGGATAGGTCTTCAAAAATGATATTTAGGTTCCTAATATCATTTTTTTCTAAACTGAACAGTTTGCGCGAGAGACACTTCCAAAGTGAAAAAAATTGTGTCCCCCCCCCCCCCTGTAACTTCTAAAATAACAGAATGAAAAATCTAAAAAAAATATATGATATACATTAACATGCAAACTTCCACCGAAAATTGGTTTGAACGAGATCTAGTAAGTAGTCTTTTTAATAAGTCATAAAATAAAAATATTTTTTTTTTCATCAAACTCATACGTGTGGGGTATCTCCGGATAGGTCTTCAAAAATGATATTGAGGTTTCTAATTTCATTTTTTTCTAAACTGAATAGTTTGCGCGAGAGACACTTCCAAAGTGGTAAAATGTGTGTCCAAAGTGGTAAAATGTTGAATGAGATCTAGTAAGTAGATTTTTTTTAATACGTCTTAAATGGTACGGAACCCTTCATGCGCGAGTCCGACTCGCACTTGGCCGCTTTTTATGAAGTGGTTTAACAACAGAGAATTTTAATTTGTTCGGAAATACGCCTTGCTCCAAAGATAAATTTATAATGTGACATAACGGTACCATCAAATGACTAGCTACACTTTTTAAATTAAATTAAATATCCGTTTATTTCAGGCCGGGGCCCATAAAGAAAAATGTTAGTTACAATTCTCGTATACAAAAAGTAATTACAATGAAATTCTTAATAATTATAAATTAGAATAGATAATACATAACAACAATAATAATTATAATATTCCACAATAACCAAATAATTAAAATAATCAAATTAGTAATTCAAAATATAATACATAATTTTTACACAAGGCCGAGCATTATTTGCCTCCATTTATCATAAATGGGGCAGTCAAACCTATAAGCAAACAGGCCCAGGATGCTGTTGCTGCTGCTTCGAACGCGACTGAGTAGGGAGGCCACTTTCTTGCGGATAATTGCGTGGAACCCATCTGTGTGCGCCTCCGCGAACATACTTGACGCGCTACAGAATCGGGGCAGCTGCATCAGCATCCTGAAAATGTTGTTATATTGGACGCGCAGAACACTGGCAGCCTTACGAGTGTATGTCACCCACAGACTGCTCGCGTAAAAAGATTGGCAATATGCCTTGAAAAGTGCCACTTTAACCAGTTTAGAGCATCGAGCAAATCTGCGAGCAATCATGTTACCCCTGACTGCCAGCGCTCTACGCTCCCTTTCAAGATCACTGTCATCTTTCAGGTCTTCGGTGACTACATGACCTAAATACTTAAATTGGGTCACCACCTGAAGTGCGCTGCCTAGTAGTTAAAGCTTTCGTATTTACTTTATCATAGCCAACGGAACTGGTGTTGCGTAATGACATTATTATTTTAAATACCTCCTGAGGGGTCGTGGGTTCTAAAAACATGCTATTGACACTGTTAGGGATAAGGTTACATACATTCTAATTCGTCGCATTGTTACTATTTGTCATATTACTGTCATTATTTGTTAAATTTATAAAATAATTATTGAATGCATTAGCAATGTCAGTTCCATTTCGAATTAAATTGGCATTAAATGCAATTTTATCAATTTGTGGTGAAATCTCAGAATTACCAATTTGTTTATTTACAACATTCCATGTCGCCTTACATTTGTTTTGCGCTTGGCTTATGTACTGATCGTTACAATTTTTCTGAAGTATAAATAAGCATTTTCTTAATATTTTAGAGTAATTGTTGTAGGACAGTTTTTCTTCTTCAGTTTTGCTCTTATAATATTTTTATCTAAGTGTTCGTTTGGTTTTACAACTTTTTTTTCCACGCCACCTTATTTCCTTTTATGTATCGTTTTACTCTATATTCAGGAAAACATTGTTCAAACAACATTACTAATAAATCATGAAGTACATTGAATGCTTCATTAGTATCATTTTCCATTAAAACTTCATTAAAACTAAGGCTATGAATGTAATTTATAAATTTGTTCATATTATCGACGCTGAAGTCACGTTTTGTTATGTACCATGTTTTAACAATGAAATCCTTATTCATATTTATAGTAACAGATTGAGCAGTATCATGATCCGACAGACTAAGTCTATGTATTTTGCCTACTGCACTTTTGAAATTACTTACTATATTATCAATACACGTATCTTGCCTTGTAGCTTCATTAATATGAGGGATTAAGTTATGAGTCGTGAATACTTCACACAATAGATTTTTTTTGTTTGAGTTAGATAAAAAGTCAACATTAAAGTCTCCAGCGATAACTAAATTGTAATTCTGGTTTTCTAAGTTATCAAGAAGTACTTCAAGCTGTTTCAGATCTGTTTGAAAATCTGAGTTAGGGGTTCTGTACAAACAGATAACTCTCGTTTTTATAGATTTAATAGTAATACCGCAAATTTCAAAGTCTTTCTCCATTGCTAAGTCCTTAATAATATCTAACGGTTCACATTCAACACTATCCCTGCAAAGTATACATGTTCCTCCTCTACGCGCATTTTGTCTAGAAAAATTAGCCACAAGGTTATAACCAGGAATATTGAGATAATTTTCTTCTCCTTTAATTATGAATGTTTCAGTCAGACAAATTACATCAACATGCCAGTTCATTTCCTCCAATTCCCGAATGGCTACTTCTAGTTCACTCGATTTGTTCAACACTCCTGCTATATTCTGGTGTAAAATGCGAAATTGAGCTTTCCTATTCTTTACGAAAAACCCTTCTTTTTTATCTTCTCCATTCAAGACTTGCTCGTTTCTGGAACTTGTCGGATTACCATTACTATCTTGGTTATGTGTATCATTCTTATTGTTGAATTCCTCATTATTCCATCTTATGCCTTGAATGAATGAATGAATGAATACTTTATTGCGATAAACATGGTATACATAAGATGGTAGGTACATTATTGTTGAGTAGCAATACATGTTTAGCCACAAAATGGCATGCAAAATTAATTTTTACTCCTAAAATAAATGTTAATGTTTAATGACATGCTATAAGAATAGTACATGTCTAGCGACAAATGGCATGCAAATAATTTAACAGTCAGTTAATTATATTTACAATAATAATTACATTTAATGGGGTATGTCAGTCAGTCACTAAATCTAGTTTTAATACATTTTAATAAAATTCAAAATTACATTTCTAAGCACCTATATCAAGTGTCAATTATTTAAAAAGTCCTTAATCGAATAAAATGTCTTTTCTTTTAGCCACTGAAATAATTTCCTTTTAAATTCATTTAATGTCAAGTTTTTAATATTTAAAGGTAATTTATTAAATATACATATAGCCATTGGGAAGCAATTTCGACGACACAGGTCTGTTCTTACTCTTGGGTAGTATAGCCGGTTTGGGTACCTCGTATTGAAGTGACATATCTGGTCTTTTGTACAGAAAAGGTGTGCATGGGTCTTTAACAAATACGGATATTTCAAAGATATACAAAGAGGGCACAGTCAGGTGATTTAATGTTTTAAATAACGGCTTACATGACACCAAAGGATGTACATCACATATACCACGTAAACATTGTTTTTGTCCTAGAAGTACTCTATTGATATCTACGGAGTTACCACACAGTAATACACCATACCTCAAAATTGAACCAACATAACCATAATAGGCTTTTAGCGCAGTCTTTTGGTTTGTTATTTTTGCAAGTCTCCAGAGCGCATAAGAAAAACGATTTATTTTACTACATAAATAATAATAATAATAATAATAATAAGCCCGCGGGGGCAGCTTGTGGCGAGCTGACGGTGAGTGGCGACACCGCGGACCCCTATTCCAGAGGGCCCTTTTATTTGGCCCTCACCTCTGCGCTTGCCTTCACCGGCCGGCCAGAGTGGAGTCGCAAGAGCGGGACCTATGCTCCAGGTTGGAAGTGTAAAATGTCATAACGCCGGCGGCCTGCTGAAAGGATTACCGGGATCTGGCTTCCGCAGACTCACCTCTCGACAACCTCACAGCCGCTCCAAAGTGTTGCCCTATTGTCGCACTGTGCGTGCGGCCGTTGTCGGGCCCACTCAATGAGTTGGCGAGTCACCGCCTGTCTTACACAATTCCGAGACTGATTGTCACGGCAGGTGTCCGCTAGTCTCCTCCCATAGCCTATTATCCAGTCCATCCAACTTTCAAATCAATAGCCTTATGACCGTAGATCCCATCGCAGCACAAAAGTGCTGCACTGCAATTATATTTCGTCACTTCATTTTTCAGATATAATTTTATATTAACCATGTAGTTTCCCTATTGTACAGATAGCATCGCACACATTTAAGAGTAACTATTTTGATTAAAACTGTGAAAACCAACATCCGCCCACTTCCGCTTACTGGTTACCTGCGTGCGGCGACCGCTGCGCTCTTCATTCTTTATTTGTGCGTGGTAGCGTCCACACCTCGGTCTAGTTGCCGAACACTTCGGCACAAGACCACATTTTTTATAACGATCTTCGTTGCCTATGCCTACTATGGTGTTAGCTGTGAGATTTCATTGAATTCGTTGTGCAATATTCATATTTTCGTTTTTAAAATCGTTGTGCAATCCTTCAACTTGAAGGACATACATACATCCTGGAGGTTAGTCGAGAACTAACACGATGGAAAAAATCATCCTGGAGGTTGGTCGTGAACCAACACGAAGGAAAGTCTGTTCGTATTTCGAACACCGATTTCGCCCGGGGGTTGGTCGTGAACCAACACGAAGGTATAAGATCGGATAACGCACAACGAAACAATTGCATAAAAAATCATCCTGGGGGTTGGTCGTGAACCAACACGAAGGAAAGCCTGTTCGTATTTCGAACACCGATTGCGCCCGGCGCGGCGATTGGTCGTGAACCAAAAGATCGGATAATGCACAACGCACAACGAAACAAAGGGCCTAGACATTCATATTGGTGCATTTTTCATAATACCCATATATTTTGTGGGAAATTTATTGCCTTAAAAATGGGAATAATGTTGTGTTATAAAGCCGAGGGAGGCTTTCTTTTTATTTGGTTTTAGATGGCCCAACACTTAAAATATATCCAAATTTTACTCACACCTAACCCATAGTACGGTATTAAATGAAAAAAGAAGTATGAATCCCCGCCCATAGGTTGAATGTAAATCAACAAGCGACTCACAAATGTTGTATTTAACACAATAGTACATTGTTTTTATACTACACTACCCACATAAATATAATATTAATACATTGGGTAGGTATAACTTATCTCTAAAAGTGGGAATTGCTACGTGTACCTCATCCTGTCACAGTATTATTTAAAGTATATTCTTTCTGACGTACAATATTTAAACTCTTATATGTTATAAAAGACGTGTAGTGAATTTGAAAGCAATTTCTAAACTTAATCTTGATAAAATATCTTGTTAATATGTATAGTGGTGCCCTGCAGTGGCGGCGCGTCACAAATATTCGTAGGGAACCCGGTGCTAATTTTGCTTTCCTTTTCTCCATGAACTGATCGTGAAAGTACTGATCGGGCTGATATCAGACAAGCCGGTGGGAATCGAGTTCTTGGAACGATCCGCCACTGGTGCCCTGAGAGTGCTTACATTTTGGTGTCGATTTTTAAATGATTATGATATGCAGAAACATTCATAAATCGAACTATAAAAATATGGCTACTTACGTCAATAATGTTATGGGCGATAAAACTTGAACAACTTTGGTTTACTCCTATATTAAATCGCATAAAAAAAAGAGTCGACCAAATGAATACTTATATAAAATATACCTATTTACAATATCAGCTTTAAGAATCTTTATTTCTCAGAATAAGATATAACAAAACTTGATAATAAAGGAGTAATTGTCCTGGTCGCTCATAGGCGATGCCAGTAAGTAATTATTATCTGTTTGAAAATTAGATTTTTTCTTAAAGTTATATTGGATAATTAATTCAATTGAATCATTAAATTATAATAAGTACACTTACTTCAATTGAATTAGAGGAAAACGAGTTTTTTCATCACAATTTACTAGAACAATTTGCAAGAACTCAGTGTCAAGCACCACTAGAGTACCATCCATCTGAGTTAATCAGAAAGCGGTTTTCTCTTCATTTTGGCGAGTTGCACTTATTAATAAATTTTGTTCGCATCTCTCACAGATATTGAGTGTTTATTTTTATGATTGTAAATAATCGGTAACTAGGTAAATACCTATTCATATATTTATTTAATTGTATTAAAACAACAAGACGATTACCCTCTGATTATCCTTTAAAGGATTACCCCTCAGATTACTACTTAAATAACTAAGTTATTAAATAGGTAATAGAAATCGTATAAAATTAATAAATTAATGTATGGTTCAACTCTCATGTGTCGGTCGCGGTACTCTTTCAGCCATCATTAATGCGATGGTACTATGCAATACGTTCACTAGACTTAAAACACTCAAAAGGGTTATGCAATACGTTTTTGCTAAGTTTGAAATATATGTACATATACATTTAGTATCATAATTAATATAGTCATTCATAAAATTAAGACCGAATCACTAAATATAATATTTGTTTTCTAAACTCACAATACAACCACAGTAGCAATACAGCAAATACATTTTCTATTTTATTATGTCAGTTCTATAAGTGTATTTTTTTTAATACATAATAAAAATATACAACATTACGTCTCAGTCTTTCGTTACCGACAGAGCGAATATTTGGATAAAATAAAAATAGAGGGCATTTGAGATTTGATGCTTAATACCTGAAATACTGTGGATTGTTATTGTTATCGTGGTTGATTGCTGTGCTAGTTTAGTTTGCGCTGAGAGAATAGCAGCTACAGCACCGATATTTGTGCAAATATGGTCAAACGCGTCATGCTGTCATTAATATTTAATAAATAAATAAAAAAAGTTCATCTTATTTATCTTTATTCAAATGAAAAGACTTACTGATCATGTTTGTTGTACGCTGACTTTACCTACTCAGGTTTAACTGGTTATTATTAACTAAGCACCGTAATACGAGTAGCTCGAATATACATAAGCTATATAAAATTAATTTATAAATATATTCCGATGTCATTAATGGGCCTTGGCCCTTGCCCTATTTTATTGTATGCAATATGAGCGCAATAATAAACATTGGAATTTGGGTAAATTCTAATCTTACCTATATAAGAAATAACTTCGAAAGTTGAATAGTAGTTATAGTAGCCTTATAAATTTAGTTTTTCATAACTTAACCGAAAGCATATGGAATTATGCACGTTCATAATATATTTCTTATATTTCAAGAACATGATGGATTTACATTTGATAATATCCGAAGTATATTTCTTCTTGAATAGATCAGAGATTTTAACGAATTTCAATGACGTTAGACACGTTTTGGAGAAAAGTAAAATAAAAAACTATTATTTTTAAGTTAAAAATCTTAAAACGCGCTAGGCCGCGTAAGTCTTTGTAGGCCGTTGTATCACTATTCGTTCAGCAGGAGCTGCTGTAAGCCAACTTGCGTGTGCATGAGCCTTGTAGGGGACGTGGTGAAATGATATGCAGTTTTAAAGTAACAAAACGTAAGGGTGTTTGGACAGCGAGAAGCATGTACCTTAGCGCGTGATTCTATACATCGACTGACCGCTGAGAGCCAATGACAAATCTCCGATTGTCCCCCTCCTCTCCCGCTCCCCTCGGTCGCCCTGAACCGGCACATTCCACTCAGACTTCCAGGCACCCACTTTTTAATAAAAAATATAAAATAAATTACAAAAGAAAATCGCGTCGCTTACATACCCCACCCCAGTGCTGCATCAGCACTTACTCAACTTCAGTAGGTACATATGCGACGCGTGCAGCTGATCGACGTAGTGTTCCGGATTTGGTTTTTATCTGCACCACTCTTATGCGGCCGTCTCTTCCCGGAATCACTTCCTGTATCCTTCCTTTAGGCCAAACGTTACGGGGTGACGCAGGATCCACAACCAATACCAGATCTCCCACTTGTAAGGGTCGTTGGTCTTGGTGCCACTTCTGGCGAGGGATCATCTGTGGCAGTACTTCTCGTACCCACCGCTTCCAAAATAGGTCTGCAAGTCGTTGAGAGGTTCGCCATTGTTTACGAAGGTACATGTCGGAGTGATCAAATAAACCGAGAGTCGGTAAGTTGGAAGAACTACCAAGTAAAAAATGATTTGGCGTGAGGGCTTCATCACTTTTCGGTTCAACTGTGACGTGTGTAAGCGGGCGACTGTTTACCATCTGTTCGACCTCTGCCATGAACGTGCTCAAAACTTCATCTCGCGGAGCCTGTTCTTTTAATACCACCTTGAGTGATGCCTTTATTGATCGAATAAGTCGCTCCCACGCGCCAGCCCAGTGGGGGCTAACTGGTGGCAAAAAATTCCAAGTGGTGCCATATTTCAAGGCCAAATCTTTTAATGCGGTGTGATTTAATTCACTAATAGACTTCTTAAGTTCATTATCAGCCCCTCTCAAGTTTGTGCCATTATCCGAGAAAATTTGCTGAGGCCAACCACGACGCGCCGCCATCCTTCGCAGAGCCATTATTAGTGCGTCAGCTGTGAGCCTCGTGACTATTTCTATGTGAACAGCTCGCATGGTAAGACACGTAAATAAAACTCCATACCGCTTTTCTCGACGTCTCAATACTGTTACTTCCATTGGTCCGTACAAATCAATGCCACAGAACGTAAACGGGCGCTGATGGTGGGCCATGCGAGCAGGAGGTAAGTCACCCATTCTAGGTGGTTGCGGTTGCGCTTTTTTTTATTCTACAGAACATGCACTTACTGCTTACATGTTTCACAGTTGGACGAATTCGAATAACCCAGTATTTCTGTTTCAGGTTGTTTACCACTGCTTCTTGATTTCCATGTGCGGCCGTCACGTGATAATGTTTTACAATAAGCTTAGTAACGTAATTACTTCCATCGAGGATCACGGGTTGTTTTGTCTCCGGTAGTACCTCCTGGGCCGCCCCAATTCGTCCGTCGACGCGCAGAATACCGTGTTCATCGAGAAATGGGGTCAAGGTAAGTAATCTGCTTTTCCGGTCTAAATTTCTTTTATTTTTCAGGTTATCCAGGTCTTCAGGAAAGGACTGCGCTTGAGAATATTTGATTAGCAAGCGCTCCGCTTTTTCCTTCAGGTCTCCATTAATCTCGCAAGTAAGTTTTTTACATTTATTTATAAATATAAGTATAGCGCAGGTAGCTCCAAGTAATCTTAACCACGACGAAAACCTTTCAGGTTCAGGAACAGCTGGTAAGTTTTCAGGAGATACATTTACAATCATTGTATACTCTAAATCCAAAGGGTTAGGCTTCGTCAGCTGTTTATTTGAAGGCCAAGTTTCCTCATTGCCATACAAAAAGTCGGGACCGTGAAACCATTCATTTTCCAGCATTCTGAGTTCACAGGTGTCTCGTGTAGCAATATCAGCTACGTTCATTTTCGTAGGTACGTATCTCCATTGAGCAGATTGAGTTAATTCATCTAATTCCCCGAGCCGATGCGCCACGAACGCTTTATAGGTACGTGCATCGTTATATATCCAGTGAAGCACACAGGTCGAATCAGTCCAGTAATAAATTTTCTCCGTGCTCATTTTGTGTTCCTTGATTATACTATGTGCTAGTCTCGCTGCTAGACATGCACTTTCTAACTCTAATTTTGGAATACTTCTATGTTTAGTAGGTGAAATTCGGCATTTACTCGAAATAAATGCTAATTGCCACCGGTTATTGTTATCTAACCAGCGCCAGTACGCTACGGCGCATAAGGCTTGCGATGACGCGTCACACAACAAATGAAGTTGTAGGTTTGTATACATAGCCGGCCGGCGGCCTGCACTATCCGGTGCATTCGGTGCATCGTCTGTCTCACTCGCACGCGTGGCGGCTTGATAGTATCGGGGCAGGCGCACTGAACTTACCCGTTTCAATAGCTCGAGGAATTCGATCCATTTTTTAAATAATTCTTCCGGAATCATGTCGTCCCAAAGTAATCCTTGTGCCCATGTATCACGGATTATTATTTTTCCTCTTATTGTTATCGGTGATAGGAACCCATACACATCGAATATCGACATAACAACTCTCAGCATTTCTCGCTTTGTAGGTATCTTCTCTCCAGATATGATTGCCTGCCGCATACCGCGTTTGAAAGAGACATCAAAACCAAGTAAGTCCTCCTTTGGAAACCAAACTAATCCGAGCGTACGTTCGCCATTATCTTGTTGATCGATTTTGAACCTTATGGCCGTTGAACCTAAGTTCTCTTTTGGTAAACTGTTTATTAATGTTTCACTGTTGCTCGTCCAGTTACGAATGTTAAAACCGCCTTGTTTATGTATATATGCCACTTCTTGTACCACTTTTATTGCAGTTTTCTTCGTCCTCAAAACTATCAATGTAATCATCTACATAATGTTGTTTATATATTGCAGATACGGCGGCCGGCATCGATGACTCATAGCGCACGGCGTTCTTGTTTTTTATGAACTGCGAAATAAATGGTGCACAATTTGCTCCAAATATTAAACATGTCATCTTATACGTTTTTATAGGGTCGTCAGGAGCAGCGGAGCCTTCAGACGTGTTTCTCCACAAGAAACGAAATGCATCTTGATCTTCAGGGATGATTTTCACTCTTAGGAACATATCTTGGATATCTCCAGTTATTCCGATTTTATTTTCGCGAAATCGAAGCATTATTCCATATAACGATACGAGCAGATCAGGTCCTTTATACAGGTAATCATTTAAACAAACGCCATTATTTTTGGATGCGCAATCGAATACGAGCCTTAATTTTTGTTTGTTAGGGTTGTCAACCCCGAAATGCGGCAGAAACCATGTTTTTGGCGTGAGCTTCGGGTTGCTGACCTCCATTGCGTAATCGTTATCGAACAGGTGATTTATTCTTTCAGTGTACCTTGATGCATAGCCAACATCCCGTTTCATTTTTCTTTCCACTCCCTTAAGTCTAGAAAGTGCATTACCATAGGATTCAGTCATGTTGCAATTAAGATCTTTCCATGGAAGCCCAACGTGCCACCTGCCTTCTAACAATCTAGCCGTTTGTTCCAATCGCTCCTGTGCGCGCAGGTCCTCTGAGTTCTGGCGTGGATTACATGAAACGCCCATGGATTCAATGGTAAAAGAGCGGCGTACTTCTTCGTGTATTTCTCGTAGTGCACGCTCATTTTGGTCCTGCAGGTCCTCAGTTATAAATAAGGTTGAATCTAGCCGCTGGCCCTTGTCGCGCGGTGCTGTGATACGGCCGTGAACACACCAGCCTAAGACAGTCTGAGTTATGTAAGATCCTTCGGACTTGCCCTTTATTATTTGCAGTGGCATCATAAGATGATAGTGATCCTGCCCTATTAACAGCTGAGGCTTCTCATAACGAGTGTTACATAATTGATTTTTAATTTCAACCTTAAGGTCATAATGCGTAAGGTTCACTTTAGATGCATTTTGCGAAGGCAAGTTTAAGTCTGTAACACTGCGAGCACGTAGCGTAAACATCTGTCCATCTTTGTTCGACACATCAAAGTCCACTACCTCACTTTCGCACTTAAGTTCGGTGTTACTCCATGCCCCACTAACGCACATTTTTTGTTTGGTACCATGCAATCCGGCGCGGGCGGCGAGGTCGGCGCTTATCAGTGATACCGTCGAGCAATTGTCCAATAATGCAGTGGCACTAATTATACCGTTAGGGTCCGTGTATGTAAATAGGTACAGCTTGTAACAAAACTTTGCAGCTTGTCGAGTTTATGTTTGTAACAGTCTCAGATCGCGTTTCACTCACATCAGTGTCTGTTATTTCCGTAATATTCACACTAGATTGAAGATTTGAATTATTAGCGTGCGAAATGTAATGTAACAAGCGGTGATGGGATTGTCCACAGTTTTCCTTATCGCAACAGGGCGCAGGACAGGTTTCTTTGTTATGGCGCGACACTAAACATTTATAGCATAATCCATGACGTTTCACATAGGCCCACCTGTCTTTGCGAAGCGATTTTTTAAACATTTTACAGTCTGTTATGTCGTGTTTAGAGGTACGACAAAATTTACACTTATCGTCACTTAGTTCATTCTGCACTAGCACGGTTTGAGAGCGGTAACAATCACTTTGTTTACGTTTACTATCACTGTAAGTGTTCGCGAGGATTACAGCTGTTTTTGATATTTTGAGAGCTTCGTCATTTAAATTCCGACAGAATGACGAGCCGGGGTTTCTTGCCGTCGTTGATAAGCGGGTAGCTATAGTCGACCCATTTCGATATTAACACAGTTGGCAATTTTGACAGAATTACAGATATGATTTTCATCCCCCTTAGGTACTCATCATGACCAATAGCTGTTACTGCTGCAACGTAATTCTTAACCTTCACGGAGAAAGACACTATGTCCTTATGATATTCTTGAGACATCACCGGCAGTTTGTTGATGCTTTGTACAATTTTTGAAATAATAATATCGGGATTCCCAAACTGTAACTCTAGAGTGGACATCACTAGATCTGGCGCAGTAGCTCCAATTAACAGAGAAGTTACTGCTTCTTTAGCTGGTCCCTGAAGGCATTTTCGTAGCCTCCATAGGTTTTCTTTGTCGTTGAAATTGCACACTTCAGTTGATTCGTCATACGCCTGCTTGAATTGGAGCCACTCCATTGGGTCACCGGAAAAAAAGGGTAAATCTCGCGGCGTGCAGAGGCGGCTCAACATTCGAGCGTTAGGTCCATTCGTAGAGGAGACTGCGGCTATGTCTTTGAGTGCCGTTGCCAGTAGGTGAACTGTATCTTCGGTGCCGTCGCGCGCTGGTGCAGCCGGCGCGGGCGGCGGGTACAGCTTGTCCAATGTGTTTTCCGTTGGTGGCACAGGCTGCTCTTTCAGTTCCAGTTGACTGCGTTCTAACCATTTCTCCACTTCTTTGTTTGTGTGAATTTCACTAGCTTCCGATTGTGAACTGTATTCTTCTTCTTCTTCTTCATCCAATTGTGCTAGGTCCGACGCTAGCTTTTTGTCGATTAATTCCATTTGTATACGCGCTTTTGCTTCTGCCGCTTCTAATTCTAGCAACTTCTTTCTGGCCACGACTGAAGAACGCGCAGAACCTGATGCTTTTGACTTTCGAGTAGATTTTATAGATTTCGATTTAGGAATTTCCTCCATTCTGCACTTTTCACTTGCACTACCCACATCTACAGTAATTGTTTTATCGAGTAGCTCCTTTTTCTTATCTATCGATTTTATTTTTGCAGGTTCGTCGTTTTGAGTCGCTTGGCAAACTGGTTTCTGCTTCTGCGTAGGTATTTCCTTTTCGGCCTTAAGCTCCTTTTGTTTTTCTTCTTGTTTCTTAACACTGCTCCGTGTGTTCATTTTTCGTATCGGAGTCCGGTACATTCAGAGTTAAGGATCAGGTTTGAAGACCAGCTTGTAGGGGACGTGGTGAAATGATATGCAGTTTTAAAGTAACAAAACGTAAGGGTGTTTGGACAGCGAGAAGCATGTACCTTAGCGCGTGATTCTATACATCGACTGACCGCTGAGAGCCAATGACAAATCTCCGATTGTCCCCCTCCTCTCCCGCTCCCCTCGGTCGCCCTGAACCGGCACATTCCACTCAGACTTCCAGGCACCCACTTTTTAATAAAAAATATAAAATAAATTACAAAAGAAAATCGCGTCGCTTACAAGCCTAATAACTGAATTTTCTCATTGTCGCCAGCTGCTCAGTGAACACAGCGTATCCCACCCTGTCTGGAGGTAATGCTGGGTTGTATCGTTAACATAAATTAGGTCTTATTTTAGTTATTACTCTTAGACGAGTCTAAAGTTGATATCAATAGTAGTACCGCCTGTCTTCTTTAATTCCGTATCGCAGACAAGGACCGCTAGTGAACTTTCACACATTCATAAAAGAACGTTTTATGAATTAATTCTACTTTTTGTAATCGAATTAAACTGAATGTAAAGTAGACCACAAAGTGTATAGAATCTTAGTGAATTATGTTTCAGTGTGAACAACAAATTGAAACGTGATTATTAGGCTTTGTTTTGATATCCTAATAGGCGTGTTACAATATATATATATATATATATATATATATATATATATATATATATATATATATATATATATATATCATGTGTACATACCTAATATGTACTTTTTATTTTAAACCTACATACCTAAACTTTCTTTATGCTTTTAAACAAGGCTTTATAACTCAATTGGCACAGTATGCTTGTGTATAGTACACATGTTATGTCCTGAACTTGGTCTGCAGTCTACGCAGGTGGGCTACTCTGCGCAGGTGGGATACAGCGATAATAACTTCAATTACTTGATGGCTTAAAACACAACCCGTTAGACAGTTGTTCGCTAAAGCATTGATTTAATTTTGGTTCAGTTTAATTTACCATACTTCTGGATTTCTTTAGCAGTCAATTAAAATAGTATCATGTGTTTTCATGAAAAAGGATCATCAGATTGTTTTCTTTTATTACAGAATTGGTTAAAGTTAAACGACTGCTGAAATACGGTTTTAAATCATATAACTCAAAACATATGGTACATTTGGGACACTAACTTAATACAACTTATCAAAATAAATCCCTAGAAATTGAAAATAAATAAATTCAGATCAAAATAAATCCCTAGCACCTGATAATAAATAAATTCTTGCTATTAACTTATATAATCTAATAATTTGAAATATTAAACTATAATAATTATTTATAAGTTTTTAATTGTTTTTCCACCCATTTGTGTTTATTATAATAACTGTTTAAATATCACCTTGATTTTGAAACGTGAACTATATTATAAATATACGAACTGCAAATACAGTAGGTCAGATAAAAAAAAAAAAAAAAGAAATACAAAACATTTCGGGTTATCACCATGGTTAACATTAACAAATAAATTTCACCCGAATGACTTATTTTACTTCGGACTAAGATAGATATATGGTTTTAGTGTCTCACTATGATGTTTTTTAATAATATATTTCTAATGTTAGTACGGTGTATACGTAACGTACAGTAATTAAAATAAAAATCCTGCGGTCATTGGCATGGCATATACATTGAGAAGTTTTTTTTTCTATGTGGTGTGTGGAGTTAGGAGGAACGTCTTAACTTAAACTAGGCACTGAGACAGCCAAAGCTTTTGTCTTATTTCAACCAAAACTTATATCTCTAAACATCTACATGGTTAATATAAAATTATATCTGAAAAATGAAGTGACGAAATATAATTGATGATCAAACGAACTTCTTGAAGTGAAGTTCGATCGATATTATATGAGTCACTTCATTTGAAGATATAATATAAGGTCCCACCCACCCTAGAACCCTGATATAAGTTTTGGTTCTTGCCTTCTCTAAAAATAATGAAGAGCGCAGCGGTCGCCGCACGCAGGTAACCAGTAAGCGGAAGTGGGCGGATGTTGGTTTTCACAGTTTTAATCAAAATAGTTACTCTTAAATGTGTGCGATGCTATCTGTACAATAGGGAAACTACATGGTTAATATAAAATTATATCTTCAAATGAAGTGACTCATATAATATCGATCGAACTTCACTTCAAGAAGTTCGTTTGATCATCAATAGTCTTTGCACCTGGCGGGGACCATCACCAGATGTATCATATTGTGCGCTCGGAGATGGTATCCGCCACGTGTATCCCTTGTTTTTAGATTAATTCGTCTTAAAGGGCCTCTGCGCTGTTGGCTTCGGCCCCACGCATGCCTCCCAAAGGTCCGGGACCCCATGGTCCCGAGATATGGTAAGACAGACAAATAATAATAATAATAAAATTATTTATTGTGCACTACTAAAGAAAAGCTCATATTACAAACAAAGACAGGACTTAAGGTGGTTCGACTAGGTTACCTCTTAGCTTAAACCTCTCTAGATGGCGCCACAATTGCAAATTTTGAGTTTTAATTTTTTTGTGGAGTAGTCTTGGTATTTCTATACTGTAAATTATGTTTAGCGCACTCTTTAAATAAATATTGAACTATTACAACAAACATTGAACACTTCATTGTACAAAAACTACCCCTTAATGTCGACAGAATGTTTCTTGACTCTATTTCTAAGTATCACTCACACATTCAAACAGTCTTACTGGGATCCTTGTAGTAGACAATTTGGCACAGCGTGAGTAGGCTTCAATAGCGTTGCGGTATGTACGTGGAAATACATGCAAGAGGATGTGGGTTCGAGACTCATTAATTTTTTTTTTGTTATCAGTATTATCAAGTACCTATTATTAATAAATTATTTTATGAGAAATATGAGCGTTTTCCATAAAAATATTAAAAATCTGACTCTCACACATCATGATATTTTTGGGTTCTTCCAACTCAGAATCACTAGCATAATCAATCCTCGTGCTAAAAAAACCCGAAAATTTGTATTGAAATTTTAGTTTTACATTGAAATTTCTTTCACACTAAAATGTGACGTAATGGTATGGATATTTTAGGATATCTTTTTTTAATGCTAGGGTGGAGAAGATTCTAAGTAGAATGAACCTAAGAAAGTCCAAATTTGTAAGTCAGATTTTCCGGTATTTTTTTCAAAAAAAAACGCTGTTTTGTTCTAAAATTAAAGCAATCCCTTACTGCCCAGCCTTTAAAAAAGTAGGTACTATTTTACAGTAGAATTAAAACATTTTTTTACGATACATTTAATTAAATTACAGTGAATTACAAAATTGCATGGCCTTCTATTTATAACCATTATAAAAAGAAATGAGATATTTACCATGTTTGTTTATATTATTGATTTCCCGATATTTTGACACAACTAGAAGTTTCACACAATGCCTAGAGATAGAAAATTATTGATTTATTTTATTTATTGTCAATTTCATTCAACGGATCACATCATATCCAATTTATGTGTTTATGTATTGCATTGTTTTCTACCTAGTTGGTTATTAAATTCTGTTACTGCAATAATCTTTCTCTACATAAAATATACCAACGAAAGTTTAATAAAGTATATATTTAAATGAAGTACACAAAATCAGGAATTACATATGACAATATCATTCAAAATCGCCTCCTCTGGCTTTGACACAGGCCCTCAAACGACGAGGCCAGTCATCAATAGCGGCACGCACGATTGTCATGTCTAAATCCGTCACTGTCTTAACTATGGCCCGCTTGAGGGAGTTAAGATTTGTGTGGGGTTTAGCACAGGCTTTCTCCTCAATAACCTGCTATATGGCATAATCCAGGGGGTTAAGGTCCGGGCTGGAGGACGGCCAGTCTTCGTGGGCAATAAAGTCAATTTTGTTCCTTCGAAACCAGGCTTGAGTTGTTTTTGCCTTATGTGCAGGAGCTGAGTCCTGTTCAAAGATCCATGGCTGGTTTTGAAATAGGGTGTGGCTTAAGGGCTTCACTATTGGTTCGAGAACGGTTTCCAGTTTCCGGTTTTCACACCTTTTTCACAGAAATGAATCTGTGTTAGCCCTGAGTATGACACACCCAAAATCATGTTTGGCGGGTGCCCACATTTGTGCAACGCAATAGGGTTGTTTCCATCTACAAATCTTAGGGCATAATTGTATCCCAATAAATTCTTTTGGATTATAAGAACATGTTAAACTACTTTTAGGGGACCTGTAATGACCATATTTTTGTAAATATTGAATTTAAAATATCTTTTGGCACACGTCACGTGACCAAACTCGAAACGTCATTCAAGATTCGGATGACGTCACAACTCTCGGATTGACACTGTTGACAGGCGATTAACAACAAATGACAAATATCAGTTGACAGTTCGTATCTTCTACGTGTGTATGTAGTTATGTGTCAAACCATAAACTGTGACGTCACACAATTTTCAAAGAGCGTTTTGGGCGCGAAAGCATCTGTCAAAATATATTTTGGTAATTTAACACATTTAAAGCCGTTTTTAGTATAAAAGCCGAATTTTAAGGCAACTTTTAGTTAATGTAGAAAGTAATACAAGCGTTTAAAAAAATTGGAATACGATTCTATTTTAGGCCCCAATTCATTATAGATACGACGAGATAAGCGTTATGTGTGGTATATAATTATATATAGCTCACAAATCCACCACATTATGTCATTTTGTATATTTTCGGTAGCATTTGTTTTAACGGAAATAAAGAGGTTGCAAATCGAGTATCAGAACTTCAGAACAGATATCATTTGATATTTACCAGTCGCTTTTCGGTGAAGGAAAACATCGTGAGGAAACTGGACTAATCCCAACAAGGCTTAGTTTTACCCTCTGGGTTGAAAGGTCAGATGGCAGTGGCTTTCGTAAAAACTAGTGCCTACGCCAAATCTTGGGATTAGTTGTCAAAGCGGACCCCAAGCTCCATTGAGCCGTGGCAATATGCTGGGACAACGCTAGGAAGAAAGAAAGAAATCGAGTAACAGAACTTAGTAACCAACTAGGTATAATAGTTATGATGTAAATGTCCATATCATGTTGGAGTCATATATGTATTAGCCAACTATTAATTATTCAAGATCAATACACTTAGCTCCCTTAGGTATTCGCCTAAGTACAATCTCGGGCAAAATTGAGTTTTATAAAAGTGAACTAGTTTCTAGGTCATATTTTCTATGAATTGGTCGCTTTTCGGTGAAGGAAAACATCGTGAGGAAACCGGACTAATCCTAACAAGGCCTAGTTTACCCTCTGGGTTGGAAGGTCAGATGGCATTCGCTTTCGTAAAAACTAGTGCCTACGCCAAATCTTGGGATTAGTTGTCAAGCGGACCCCAGGCTCCCATGAGCCGTGGCAAAATGCCGGGACAACGCGAGGAAGAAGATTTTCTATGAATTGGTCATTTTTGTAGACTCCAATTACAGTTACACTTTTCCTGGTTTTTCGCGGACCAGAATATCGATGATTTTTGTAACTTGATTTAGACGTTGCTATCATTTTCAATCCAAAAACACATAAAATCACAATTCAGAACATGCGGCAGCGTTGTTTTCTATCAAGTACCTCAAGCACCAGGGCGGCTACCGGGAAAATCGAAATTCGTCAATTTCGGGTATTTTTCTCTGTCACTCTAATTACGTCTTAGTGAGAGTAAAAGAGAAAGATCCCCGCAATTTGCGAATTTCGGTTTTCGCGGTAGGCCCCCAGGTCCTGTCAAGTTTCAGCAGTGTTGCCAGGTGAGCGGAAGAGAATTATCGTACTTGAGTGTCAGAATTATTGTACCGTTGAAAAAAATATCGTACGCCAATCAAAAAGGCAGCCCCTAAAAATGTCTAGCAAAATAAGCTTAAGTTTCCAATTAATAATAAAAAAAAGACAATTTTCGTCTAAATTGCGCAAAAAATCTGTTTATGTTTGTGTATTTTTGGGATAGACTCAAACGGTATACAGGAAAGTGTGACCATTTTAACTTACACCAAGGAGCCGAACACCCAAAAGATACTAATTTTAGCCTATTTCTGAGAGAAAGTGTCATATTTTGCTTCAAATTACTAGACTTTTAATGTGGCATCATCCAAGGGCTGAAATTATAGTACTTTAGTGTACGATAATGCTCTTTGGAACATTACGTCATACCGGGGCCCAAATAACCCAAATTATCGTACATGTACGACAATTATCGTACGCCTGGTCACACTGAGTGTCAGTGTCGACAGAGTCAGCTAAAAACGCGTCAAACATCGCAACGTCGCGCCGATGGCCATCCGAAGCATGGAGTGGCAACGCCGCAATGTATTTGTACACGACATTTGTCACACACACATGAGTAAAATTTATAAAAATATAACGTTGATTATTGCATGATTTCTGTATGAAACAAAGTTTTTCTATTAATTTAGCGCAAATGAATATTCGAAAGTAGATAGATGCGGAACTATTTATGTAATAATATTGTGTAATTAATTAATAAATAGCGATTGTTTTTTGTATGAAAATCGAACCACCTTAAATTAGTAGGTAACAACAGGCGGACTTATCGCCATAAAGCGATCTCTTCCAGACAACCTTCAGATAGCGAACCGGTGGCAAGAAATAGGCTATTGGGCAGTGCAAAACAACAATAAAACAAGTATACTTATAATATACACACTTGTTGAATGTGATGACTCCAGGAGATTTTATTATCTATTATAATACCTAGAAATTTTACTTCGTCAGATTCTGATATAACATGGTTTTCGTATTGTTGCCAAACCTGCTCAGGAATCCAATGGTTTCCTTTAATTTCATGCATATATTTTTAATCCCGAAGTTATTAATGTCCCCTGAGTGTCTCCTAAACATATCGTTGTCATATGACAGATTCTCATTTGAGTCCAAGAGATAGGCATATTCATACGTGTGTATATCTCGCCAAAGCATGTTATTAAAAGTTTCAACTCTCCAGTTAAAGAGATTAACACCGTTTCGACATTTGTATGTGGCCGTGCATATAATGAAGTTTGTATGAAGTAACCCTTGCAGCGATTCCCTTTTTATGGAAATTAAGGTATAGCAGTTAGTTTTATATTTAAAGTCTTCTTCTCCAATGAAAATAATGCAGTAGTCATCTTTTGTTAAGTTACTTGTTTTTAAATGGACGTCTTTTAAAATTTCCTTAATTCCTGCATTAGATGACAAATAATGACATATGTTGGCAGCCCCGAGTTCACGCCAAGATTCTACCTGCTGCGCGGCCGACTTGGTGGTGGTGGCGTCCCCTCCACCTGCATAAATACCGCTGCAGAGCCGGGGACCGGGGCTTTTGCGATTTAGACTTCGGCTTCGACACATGACATTTCGTTTAGCAATGTAATTTGATTTATTGTACATTTATTTTTGATTAAAAAGTATTTCGTATATTTTAATAGTTTTCTTTGAGTAAATTATATTATTGTTTATATCAGAAGTGGTAAAGTATTCACGCGGTATGGGTAATTCTCGAAGAAGCCGTAAGCGTAAAAGTGCTGGTACTGCCAGCAGTTCTAGTAGCTCATCTTACGACAGCGAAAGCACCAGAACTCCGTCACCTCCGCCTCCCAGACGCAAGAAGGCATCGCGCTCGACAAGTAAGGCGAGGGATCGTTTGACAAAAAAGGCAAGAAACGGATCCGAAACCGTGAGTCACACAAATTCAAATACCCTAAATAATATCATACCCGAATTGGACCCGCTTAAAGATGATATTGACGCATGGCTTAGTATTATTAAATCGTACGCAAAGACGTTTGATTGGTCAGACGAAATAACCCGGTATCAAGCATTAAATAAACTTAAAGGCTCTGCCAAGGTGTGGTATGATTCCCTGTTGCGTACTGATAAACAATGGCCGTCGTGGAGATGGGCCGATTGGCATAGTAAGCTATCCGCGAGCTTTAGGATTCAGAGAAATATGTTTGAGTTATTAAAAGAGGTGGTAGAACAAAAACCACGCGAAAATCAATCGTTGTATGAATTTTATTTTGACCAAAAGTGTAGAATCGACCGTTTGCGTTTGAACTTTTCGGATCAAGATGTTATATCGATTATACTAGGAAATATAGGAGACGGAAATATCGAAACAAACAGCTTCGGCTCATGCGATCAATTAGCTAGCTTCTTGCATAGTCGTACATATAAGATAAAAAAATCTAACTCTAACATACCTTCGAAGTCGAGTCAATCTCAGTCTACCGTGCCTAATATTTCCACCAAGATATCTTCGAGTGGAACCGTGGGTCAAGCTGCGTCGTCACATTCCGTTAGTGTTGATGAAAGCGGTACACATTCTCAAACGCGACGGTTGATTAAATGTTTTACTTGCGGAGGTAATCATAAAAGAAGTCAGTGCGATGTGAAATGCGATTTTTGCAGTAAAAGGGGCCACCTTGAATCCGCCTGTTTCCATAAAAAGCGGCCAAGTGCGAGTCGGACTCGCGCATGAAGGGTTCCGTACAATTTAAGGCGTATTAAAAAAAAATCTTCTTATTAGATCTTGTTCAACATTTTACCACTTTGGACACACATTTTACCACTTTGGAAGTGTCTCTCGCGCAAACTATTCAGTTTAGAAAAAAATGATATTAGGAACCTAAATATCATTTTTGAAGACCTATCCATAGATACCCCACACGTATATGTTTGATGAAAAAAATTTTTTTTTAATTTTATGACGTATTAAAAAAAAACTACTCACTAGATCTCGTTCAAACCAATTTTCGGTGGAAGTTTGCATGGTAATGTATATCATATATTTTTTTTAGATTTTTCATTCTGTTATTTTAGAAGTTACAGGGGGGGGGACACACTTTTTTTTACTTTGGAAGGTTCTCTCGCGCAAACTATTCAGTTTAGAAAAAAATGATATTAGAAACCTTAATATCATTTTTGAAGACCTATCCATAGATACCCCACACGTATGGGTATAATGAAAAAAATTTTTTTTTTTTTAAATTTCATGACGTTTTACAAAAAAACTACTTACTAGATCTCGTTCAAACCAATTTTCGGTGGAAGTTTACATGGCAATGTATATCATATATTTTTTTTAGATTTTTCATTCTGTTATTTTAGAAGTTACAGGGGGGGGGGACACACTTTTTTTTACTTTGGAAGGTTCTCTCGCGCAAACTATTTAGTTTAGAAAAAAATGATATTAGAAACCTTAATATCATTTTTGAAGACCTATCCATAGATACCCCACACGTATGGGTATGATGAAAAATTTTTTTTTTTTAAATTTCATGACGTTTTACAAAAAAACTACTTACTAGATCTCGTTCAAACCAATTTTCGGTGGAAGTTTACATGGCAATGTATATCATATATTTTTTTTAGATTTTTCATTCTGTTATTTTAGAAGTTACGGGGGGGGGGACACACTTTTTACCACTTTGGAAGTGTCTCTCGCGCAAACTATTCAGTTTAGAAAAAAATGATATTAGAAACCTCAATATCATTTTTGAAGACCTATCCATAGATACCCCACACGTATGGGTTTGATGAAAAAGATTTTTTGAGTTTCAGTTCTAAGTATGGGGAACCCCCAAAATTTATTGTTTTTTTTTCTATTTTTGTGTGAAAATCTTAATGCGGTTCATAGAATACATCCACTTACTAAGTTTGAACAGTACAGCTCTTATAGTTTCGGAAAAAAGTGGCTGTGACAGAATCGGACAGACAGACGGACATGACGAATCTATAAGGGTTCCGTTTTTTGCCATTTGGCTACGGAACCCTAAAAAGGGGTTAAAAACTGAATCAAAGGTAGATAAACAAGAGGTTAAATTCGTGTCATCCTCGAATGCCCGAGATAAGTTTGTCAAACAGATTGTTTTAGACAATGTCGTTATCCATGACGCATTTATAGACCCAGGGGCTAGTTGTTCTCTTATTTCCGAATCTTTGGCCCAAAAACACAGCTTAAAATACGACCATCTCACATCGCCTGTTTTCTTACAGGGGTTTCAAAAAGGTACCACAAAACCGGTTAAATATATGTTGAATGCGAGTTTTAACTCGATTCAGCGCATTTGGAAAATGTTAATTTTTACATAATCGATGATTTAGAAGGATGTGATATCTTAATAGGGCGAAATGTGACGGAGCACCCTGACTTAATGTATTCACGGATTGGCAACGTATTACAATTTAACTATGCAAAACAATATGATGAGTTTTGTAAGATAATTAATGAAACTGAAATTGACGCCGACTCGAATCACGCTGAATTACTTAGTCTATTTAGTAAGTACAGTGATTGCGTGGCAAGGAATTTAAGCGAACTAGGCAAAGTAAAGAACCATGAAATGATAATAACCGTGTCAGATCCGCGTCCTGTACAAAGTAGACCTTTTAGGTCCTCTCCCTCGGATAGACAAATCATTCGGGATATGGTTGAGGAACTACTAGCTAATGAAATCATTTGCAATAGTGATTCCCCTTACGCTTCGCCCGCACTTCTCGTTAATAAGAAAAACGGGGAGAAAAGGCTATGCGTGGATTACCGCGCATTGAATAAAGTGACAGTAACCGATAAGTACCCTATGCCTCGCATCGAGGATCTGGGAGATAGGCTTCAGGGTAGCAAGTGTTTCACGAGTCTTGATCTGAAAAGTGGCTATTACCAAATACCTCTAAGTGCCGATTCAGTACCTAAAAGCGGGTTTATTACCGAGGATGGGCACTACAATTTTTTACGTCTCCCGTTCGGCCTAGTAAATGCACCGTCTTGCTTCCAGCAGATGATGAATAAGGTGCTGGGTAATCTGCGCTTTGGCAACGTGATCGTTTATCTCGATGACGTTTATTTGGTAACCCGAACGGTAGACGAAAACATAAAATTGCTAGAGCAGGTACTTAACATATTTCGTGACAATGGTTTAACACTAAATTTAAAGAAATGCCATTTTTTCAAATCAGAAATAGAATTTTTGGGGTATAAGATCAAACCGGATAAAGTGATGCCAAACGATAGCAAATTAGAGGCAGTGAAGTGTTTTCCAACGCCCAGGACTGTGCATCAATTACGTCAGTTTTTGGGGTTAATCAGTTACTTCCGCAAATTTATAAAAAATTGTGCCATGATTTCATCACCACTAACGAAGTTGCTTAAAAAAGATAGTACTTGGGCGTGGGAAGAGACACACGAGCGCGCATTTCAGATGTTAAAGGAGAAGTTACTTTCTAATAACGTATTGACGATTTTCGATCCGTCAAAAGATCACGTACTGTATACTGATGCGAGTAGAGAGGGTATCGCCGGAATCCTTATGCAAATAACGGAAGAAGGTGAAAAACCCGTCCATTACTACAGTAGACAGACCACACAAGACGAAAAACGTTACCACTCGTTCGAATTAGAGTTGCTTGCAATCGTTGCTTCACTACAAAAATTTAGGCTATATCTGTTAGGGTCCCCGTTCAAAATTGTGACAGATTGTAACGCGGTTCGGTATGCACTCACTAAAAAGGAAATCATTCCTCGGATTGCACGATGGGTCTTATCAACGCAAGAATACTCATTTGAGATACAACATCGAGAAGGTGCACGTATGCAACACGTGGATGCGTTGAGTCGGAACCCCGTGCCATCCGGTGAAAAACCTGAATGTGAGGTCGTTCTTTCAATAACAGAAGCAGACTGGATGCTGTCTGTTCAATTACAAGACCCTGAGTTAGTAAAAATCAAAAAGATACTAGAGTCAGGACAAGCCGAAGACAATAGGGACATTTGATTTAATAATGTTGTATATGCATGCATAGGTAGATGTACGTACGCACGGTGGCTGCGCCCACCGCGATATTAAACCAGTTACCGTGTTAAATAAAACAGTTCGCTAATGGCTACGTTGTGTGTCACTTGTGTGCCTTCCCGACCCATATCTATCAGTGGCGACGATTCGATAATTACCTCGCGTGTTAATCGCCGTGTATCATGGCAACTTCAAACTCGGTCGGCTTATTTTCAAGTTTTAACCATGAACAACAAGAGTGGCTTACGTACAAAAATAGGCTTGAACAGTGGTTCATCGCAAACAACATCGACGATGCAAGCGATAAATCGGGTGTGAGAAGGCGCGCCATCTTGTTAAGTGCACTTACCGAAAGCACCTATCAATTAGCAAGTAACCTTGCTCTGCCCGGTGTTCTTGAAAACAAAAGTTACTGTGAAGTGGTACAGTTATTGGATGCGCATTTTACTCCAAAGCGCTGTGTTTTTGCGGAGCGTTATCACTTTCATTCTGCAGTGCAGAAGGTAGGCGAAACTTCAGCGCAGGGGGCCGCGCGGCTGCGCGGGCTCGCGGCGCATTGCCAGTTCAAGAACATTGAGGAGGCGCTTCTGGACAGATTTATCATGGGCATGCAGTCTGGTAAAGAGCGCGAAAAATTGTTTTCGAAGGAGCTTGGCGAACTCACCCTAGCGAAAGCAATAGACATAGCTGAAAGTGTGCGGTGCGCCCGCGCCGCAGCCAGCGCGACCTTGGCTCCGACCGCGACGGCGGTGGTGCCCGGCGCTGAGAGCGTGTTGAAGATCGGCGAGACTACAGCGGGCCGCGGGAATAAATGTTCTGTATGCGGTCTAAGTAGCCATAAAACGGAGAACTGTCGTTATGTAAATTACAAGTGCAAAAAGTGTAAAAAGAAGGGTCACTTACGTAAGATGTGTAACCTCAAATACGTTGAGTCAGAGGAGGTGAGCGAGGATGATGATGGTAAGTTTTTTAATATACGTTCAGTTAGGGGTGAACCTATGATAGAAACAGTTATTATCAACGGGTTATCTGTAGAATGTGAAATAGATACCGGCTCCCCCATAACCGCTATATCACAAAAAACTTACGAGTCTCTGTTTAAAGAAGTGCCGTTATCCCCTAGTAACAAGAGGTTTGCGGGTTATAATGGTATTCCGATCCTAAGTATAGGTTTTGCCAAATTACCGGTCGTGTATTTGGGCAAGACTATTATTCTCGATGTACACGTCATTCCTCAAGGGGGTCCGGTGATCCTTGGGAGAAACTTCATCTCCAAATTCAAGTTGGAGCTCGCGCCTATCCTCTATTGCTCGACAACAGAGTCCGAAACCGACGATGTGAGCGATTTGATGGCTCGTTATCCAGAATTATTTTCGGACAAACTAGGTCGATTCAAAAAATATAAAATAAAATTAACGCTTAAGGCCGACGCCAAACCAGTTTTTTACAAAGCCCGGCCCGTGGCATTCGCTCTGAAAGATAAGGTCGATAGTGAAATTAAACGTTTAGTACGGCTAGGTATTCTAGAGCAGATCGAATATTCTGACTACGCATCGCCCATCGTGCCAGTGCTTAAACGCGACGGGTCAGTTAGGATCTGTGCAGACTACTCTCAAACAATAAATAAACAATTATTGATTGAGAAATACCCCCTGCCGACTATCGAAGAACTTTTCTCTAAATTGCACGGAGGGGTTGAATTTACAAAACTGGATATGTCAATGGCTTATAATCAGTTTGAAATTGACGACCCCGATAATATTACATGTATCAACACAAATCGGGGGTTGTTCAAATATCGGCGTTTAATTTTTGGGTTGTCAAGCGCCCCAGCGGTCTTCCAACGTGCTCTAAATAATATTCTTGCCGATTTAGAGGGAGTATTGTGCTTCCTGGATGACGTGCTCATCACGGGCCGGAGTAGGGAGGAGCACGTCGCGCGCCTGCACCAGGTACTACAGCGTTTTAGAGATGCGGGGCTGACGCTTCAGAAGGAAAAGTGTTCTTTTTTCCAGAATGAAATAACGTACCTAGGCCACGTTATTAACAAAGATGGTATAAGCAAATCTAAATCTAAGGTCAAAGCAATAGTCGAGGCACCGGTTCCTAAAAACATAAATCAACTGCAATCATTCCTGGGGTTGATCAATTACTATAGGAACTTTGTGCCTAGGGCTTCTACCATCTTAAGTCCCCTATACGATCTTTTAAAAAAGGATGTAAAATGGGAGTGGAAATCAGAGCATGAAAAGGCCTTCACGGAGATAAAGACTATGTTAGCATCAGATCAAGTCCTTGCGCATTATAATCCTGATGCTAAACTAATTCTCACTTGTGATGCGTCACCCCAAGGCCTCGGTGCTATTTTATCACAAATACAGCCAGACGGGTCCGAACGTCCCATTTCTTTTGCTTCCCGAACTCTAAATGCAGCAGAAAAAAAATATGCGCAAATACAAAATGAAGCGACAAGTTTAATATTCGGTATAAAAAAATATCATCAATATTTATATGCACGTGCGGAACCTTTCATTCTACGCACCGATCACCAACCGCTATTATCTATCTTCGGTCCGCACCGAGGAATACCAGAGATAACAGCGAACAGACTGCAAAGGTATGCAATATTTTTATCTGCATATAATTACGTAATAGAATATGTACGTAGTGCGAATAACTGCGCCGATTTCTTATCTCGGGCGTCATTACCGGACGAGCCGGTAACACGCGCGAGGGGCGCGGGAGCGGAGGACACCGCTGCATATGTACATTTCGTTTTGGAGGGCAGTTGTTTACCAATAACTATCAATCGGTTGCAGCAGGAGACGCATAATGATGCGACTCTAAAAAAGGTTGTTTATTTCGTTCAAAATGGGTGGCCTCGCAAAACTAATGATAACGAGATTAAGCCGTACCATCAATGTAGATTTCAGCTATCGCTTGAAAAAGGGGTTTTAATGAGAGGCCATAAGGTCGTTATTCCTTTGGCGTTACAAAGTCAGGTTCTGGCAGAGCTACACGACTCACATTTAGGTATTGTGAAGAGTAAAGCTGAGGCGCGTTCGCGGGTTTGGTTCCCGGGCATTGATGCCGCCATCGAGAATCTGATCGGAGCCTGTGAGGTTTGCACTCGGTTGCGACCGACACCTCCGCGCGTCCCGCTCGCACCATGGAAAATTCCAGCACATGTATTCCAAAGGATACACTTGGATTTTCTCGGGCCTATTAACGAACACTGGTACTTAGTCATAGTCGACGCCTATAGTAAATGGGTGGAATGCTACGACATGAAAACAAATTCGTCGTCAATTAACGTGGTTGATAAATTGTACGACTTCATGTCTAGGTACGGTATACCTTGTACGATAGTCAGCGATAATGGCACTTCTTTTGTCAGTCAGTACTTTGAAGAATTTTGCGCTTTAAATGGCATACAACATTTAACGTCACCGGTGTATCATCCTTCCAGTAATGGTATGGCGGAGTCATATGTCAAAGTAATAAAAAAGGGCCTAAAGGCTGCACTCTTGTCAAACTCGAAGAGTAAAAGTGTAAATAATCAATTACTAAAATATTTATTTCATTATAGAAATTCAAAACATACTACTACCGGGGAATCACCAGCGCAGCTGGTATTCGGTAGACAATTAAGATCGCGATTAGATTTATTGCGTGTTACGTCACAAGGGTCATCAACCTCGCTCACCGCACTCGACTCTTTTGTTAAAAATAAACAGTGCTCGCAGATTAAACATTACGGTGGTGTAAACAGATGTCCATTCATTACGGACGAGTTAGTTTTATATAAACACTTTACAAATAAAAATCATTTTACTTGGACCCTGGGAACTATAGTAAAAAAACTTAGGTCGTGTGCTTTATCTTATAAGAGACAAAAAAACAAACAAAATAGTGAAAAGACATATTAATCAAATTGTTAAAAATAAGGGCCAAGTCACACCGACAGCCGAGAGTCTCTCCGAGCCAAACAAAACACCGGAAGTCTCCAGCGAATCATCATCTCCTGACGCACCTCCTGTTTTTGATATCGGGCCTCAGCCTGCCGCACCATTTACCGTGGTGCCTAACATAGCTGGTGGACCGGAGGCAATGACGAGGCAATCTTCGTCACATGAGCCAGCAGGCCTGAATAACGAAGATGAACTGATGATGGGGGAGGAGGAAGATGCGAGGCCTCTCGAGACAGCGTCTGTGGCCATGGCAAGCCCAGCTACGGTGCCTGCGCCGGCAACCGCCGCCGGCCGCGCGCCGCCGTCGCCGCCCGGCGCCGCAGCGGACGACGCCCCTCCTGAATCCGCGGATCCGCCGGCCGCGTCCACACGGCTCAAGCGGGCTCGTCCGCGTTTTGATTATAAATAGTTCTTCTAAGCTGGTCGGACTGTGCTAGTTTTAGGTTAGTGTAAGAAACTATGGGGAAGGGATTGTTGTATATGCATGCATAGGTAGATGTACGTACGCACGGTGGCTGCGCCCACCGCGATATAAACCAGTTACCGTGTTAAATAAAACAGTTCGCTAATGGCTACGTTGTGTGTCACTTGTGTGCCTTCCCGACCCATATCTATCAAATAATTATGAGCTTTTAGGTAATAAAGTCTACCGAAGAACGCCCCGAGGTCGGAAATGGGTGGTGCCAAAAAAAATGTATTTGGCAAATCCTAAGAAGCACGCATGACGATCTGGGCCATTTTTCGGTTGACAAGACTGTCGAACGCATCAACCATCTTTATTGGTTCCCACGAGTGAGATATACAGTTAAGAAATATATCAAAAACTGTATAAATTGTTTGTATTTCAAAAACAAAGGTGGGCCAAAAGAGGGTGAACTGTTTCCTTTACCTAAGCATGCTCAGCCGTATCATACATTACATATGGATCACTTAGGTCCATTTGTGGAGACAAAACAAAAAAATAGGTATTTATTAGTGATGGTTGACGCGTTTACAAAGTTTGTATTCATTTATGCCGTGAAAACAACAAACTCTGCTCACGTCATTAAAGAATTGGAACTCATGTCTAAAACGTTTGGATATCCAAGGCGCGTGATCACGGATGCGGGTACAGGGTTTACGTCTAGTGAGTTTACACAATATTGCCATAGTAATAACATTCGGCGTCATACAGTAGCTACAGGAATACCACGTGGTAACGGTCAGGCGGACCATTTTAGATGCTATGAGGACGTTAGGCGCTAACACGGATGACGATCGTTGGGACCAATATGTTAAAGTATTACAACAGGGACTCAACAGCACTATACATAAAACCACCAAAGCAGTACCAAGTGAAGTGTTCTTAGGATATCGCGTAAGAACAGCTAGCGATAATTTATTGACATCCGAGCTTGATAACGGGATATTAACTGATGTTTCTGACTTGCGTAAAAAGGTTGATGAAAATATTAAAGCCGATGCATTATATCAGAAAAAGCGGTTCGATGAATCACGAGTTCAAGCGTGCAAGTATTCGGTGGGTGATCTTATTTTGCTGAAAAATCAAAGCAAGAATAACCATGGTCAAAGTAGAAAGCTGATGCCAACTTATAAGGGACCATTTCAAGTCAAGAGCGTCCTAGGGAAGTACTAAGCTCTATTCGGGCACAGCCGCGGCGGAAAACATGAAGCCGTGGATTCGAATAGGAGATTGGCCTTCAGATTAAATGTAAGTCTTTTGTTGTTATTTCGTGTTGGCAAAGATAATTAAAAAAAACCCGTAGTTAGTATTAATGTTACATTAAAAGCTTTGTCACATACCTAAATATGTGCTAATATGTTTTTTTAGCGATTTTGGCTCTTGATAACAAATTTTTATCATGTGTTGTTCCACAGACAAAGAAGACTTGTTATGAGGTGAACTTGGAACGCTTAAGTGAAGCTTTTCGCTCGTTAAGTGCAAGTGACTTTATAATGAGAATGAATGGGTTCGAATATAATTTAACTCGGTCTCTTGAAGTAAATAAGTGCGAGTGATTATTATTCAGAACTTATTTAATATATATTAATTGTCTGGTACTAAGTGGCCAACACTTGACAAAAAGTAAGACTTCTATCATGTAAATCTCATGTCGAGCAAACCAGTTGAAATAATTACTGGGAGTGAAAAAAAAAATCAATATACTTAAATATAACACATTTTAATTCTATGTAATTTCGCACATTATAGGACCCTGGATGGATCGTGGTGGTGTCAGGGGCTGACACATTGCAGAACGGCCGTGTTGGCAACCCCGAGTTCACGCCAAGATTCTACCTGCTGCGCGGCCGACTTGGTGGTGGTGGTGGCGTCCCCTCCACCTGCATAAATACCGCTGCAGAGCCGGGGACCGGGGCTTTTGCGATTTAGACTTCGGCTTCGACACATGACATTTCGTTTAGCAATGTAATTTGATTTATTGTACATTTATTTTTGATTAAAAAGTATTTCGTATATTTTAATAGTTTTCTTTGAGTAAATTATATTATTGTTTATACATATCTGCGAGTTTTCCGCAAAACAAGTCGCAGCAATTTTTCGAAGCGCGTTCTTTTTATTACTGCTTAGTAAAATTATTTTATTAGTTTTTTCCCTAGGTTTTGGTGTAGGTTTCTCGCTACTCAGGATTTGGCCTTGACTATTATCAGAATTCCCCCCTAGTTTAGCTTTTTTGCCTAAGTTACCTTTGTTCGATTGGGAAGATTCATTTGAACTAGAGCTGTCTCTAAATCAATCTCGTCTTACAGAACCTGTTCTTTCTTCCACAACAGGGGTAGAACATATATTCTCTATTGACTTATGGTGTCATATACTGGGGCAATTCCGTAGACGTGCAGTCCACATTCATTTTGCAAAAGAGGTGCTTAAGAATTATCTATCGTATTAACCACGGACAATCACTGAGAAATGTTTTCAAGAACAAAGGTTTTCTAACTTTAACTGGCATATATATATACGAACTCTGTAAATTTCTTAAGAGTAACAAGAATTACTTTACAACATTAGCTTCCCTCCGCGATAACCTTCGCTCTCAATATAAGTACAATTTAAAACTGCCTCTAGTCAGAAATAAAACTTACGATAAAAGCACATATATTACTGCGATTCGAGTCTTTAATCAGCTTCCAGATGAATTAAAAATGTTAGATGACATGGAATTTATACGTAGTTTAAAAAAATGGCTTATTAAGAATGAATTCTACTCTCTAAAGGATTTCTTTGAATTATATTCGTCATGATACCGTATACTCTGTATAGATTGATATGATGTGTTTAACGGAAATGTGTTTCTTACTTTTAAATTAGTTTTAAGTGTATATTGTATACCCGAATTGGGTTACCGTTGAAACTTACACATGTAATTAAATAACACCTCTGTAACACGGTTGTACAATAAAGAATTATCTTATCTTATCTTATCTTAATGCCATGTACCTAAATTATTTGGTAATGGGGAAGGAGACGGAATTGATGGTGAAATTTTATTCTGTTCCTTAATGTGTGTGTATTTATTTTTCCGCTTTCTACGTAGGGAATGCAAAAACCGGAGGTTTTTCAAAACCGGTTTTTTCTTCGGTTTTTAGAATCTACAATTCTTAAATTCATCGCCATGGAATAAAGAAAAGATTGCTTCACGTGTAAAAACGAATGCTAGTATAGTATATACACGATTATATCACGAAATTTAAGACAGAAAATCTGACTATTTAATTGTATTGTATGGGAATTGTCAAATGACTTAATGTTATTTGTAACTAGGAATAGGAACAAACCAATTGTATTAAATTATTTTTTTGGTTTGTTGGTTAGACACCGATGGGATAGGTCATTTTTTCTTAAATATATGACAATATCAATTTATAATTTAATGTTATTTGTGTTAAATCAAATGGCCCAATACGAAATCTTGCTCTAAGTTTTTTGCTATCTTCTAGTATATATTCAAGTAGTTAATTCGTTTACTGTTACTACCTTCCTTTATAAAATATTTGCTAAGTTATTATGGATTTGTAAAGTAGGAAATAAATGAAACAAGCTAATACAATAATAGGGTTGTTTCCAATTTTTTGAAACGCTTGTATTACGTTTACGTTCTATATTAACTAAAAGTTGCCCTAAAAGTCAACTTTTATACTAAAAACGGCTTTAAATATGTTAAATTAACAAAATATATTTTGACAGATGCTTTCGCGCCCAAAACGCTCTTTGAAAATTGTGTGACGTCACAGTTTACGGTTTGACACATAACTTCATACACACGTAGAAGATACGAACTGTCAACTGACATTTGTCATTTGTTGTTTATCGCCTAACGTGTCAATCCGAGAGTTGTGACGTCATCAGAATCTTCAAAGACGTTTTGAGTTTGGTTACGTGACGTGTGCCAAAAGATATTTTAAATTCAATATTTACAAAAATATGGTCATTACAGGTCCCCTAAAAGTAGTTTAACATGTTCTTATAATCCAAAAGAATTTATTGGGATACAATTCTGCACTAAGATTTGTAGATGGAAACAACCCTATTCACGTCACGTGTTTCTTCTCGAAAAGTCAATTAGAAACTGATGGTGTTAGCTTAAACTGGGCAAACACAAGTAGTCAAGTAATTCCATTCTTTAGGGTTTGAACTACCCTTTCCTATTAGTGCGAAAGAGAAAAAAGGTTGTCGGTAAGTCGTTATCACCGAGCCAACAAAAGACTCTAAAGCTGCCATTGATATAATTGATTACGTGGAATTTTTCTACAGCGCATCGCAATCATCGCATAATAAAATTATAAGTAAGACCTTTCATACCCATTTTTATTAAAAAGTACTACTATACAATTCGTTCACCAGCACGGATGTCCTGCCACTGCCAGTACTTTATATTATTTAAATCTTTCGTATTTTTGTATTTTGTACCGTAAAAATTCATTTGCGTTACAAATGATCAAACTAACACAACACCACATTATTTGATTTGATGTCGATTCAACCGGTTTAGGACCGATTTATACCCTTATAATGAATAAAACATGCAACTTAGGTAAATAAATAAAAAACCGAATAAAACCGAAACCGGTTTTTTCAAATTCTAAAAACCCGGTTTTGGGTTTCCGTCAAAAAACCGGTTTTAACCGGTTTTTTCGGTTTCGGTTAAAACCGGTTTGCATTCCCTATTTCTACGTGAGTTTCTTTGAGTTTTGTTTGGCGTTTTTTTATCAAAAATTGTTTTATACATGTTCATTTTTAGGGTTCCGTAGCCAAATGGCATAAAACGGAACCCTTATAGTTTCGCCATGTCCGTCTGTCTGTCTGTCTGTCCGAGGCTTTGCTCCGTGGTCGTTAGTGCTAGAAAGCTGAAATCTGGCATGGATATATAAATCAATAAAGCCGACAAAGTCGTACAATAAAATCTAAAAAAATTTTTTTTTTTTAGGGTACCTCCCCTACACGTAAAGTGGGGGTGAATTTTTTTTTCGCTTCAACCCTAGAGTGTGGGGTATCGTTGGAGAGGTCTTTCAAAACTAATAGGGATTTTCAAGAAACATTTTTTGATAATGTGAATATATTCGGAGATAATCGCTCCGAAAGAAAAAAAAAATGTGTCCCCCCCCTCTAACTTTTGAACCATAGGTCAAAAAAATATGAAAAAAATCGTGGAAGTAGAGCTTAAGAAAGACATTAAATGAAAACTATAGCGGACATGATCAGTTTAGCTGTTTTTGAGTTATCGCAAAAAGTTTTCCCTTCATAGTAAAAAGACTTACTTTAATTAGGTACTGATTATGCAAATTTGCCTATTTCAATTCAATTCAATTCAAATATACTTTATTCATGTAGGCCTAGCAACAAGCACTTATGAATAGTAAGACAGTATTACATATAATTATCTTAATCTAATTATCAGAGCAATTTATTGATGTTGTAAATATTATTCCATATATAATACTAATGAATATAATTCATAGATCAAATTTAATACTAAAACTTTCACAAAATATAGTCATACAAAAAAAAAATGTATAAAAAATACTAGTCTAGATTGTTTCTAGAATAAATTTTAAATGTCAAACAAATATAATAAAAACAACAAAGGAAATACATGCATTGGAATATCCATTTCATCATCATTATTCAAATATAATAAATAATTAATCATTTCGAATCACAATTAATCCCACGTTGTTTTATCATTCATGTAGTCTTGTGTGGTATAATAACTATAATAAGCTTTAGAAATAAGTTTACGCTTTACATGATTCTTAAATTTATTAATTGGTAACTCAGTAATATGGTTTGGAAGTTTATTATAAAATCTCACACAATTACCCATGAATGATTTTTTAATTTTATGGAGCCGAGTGAAGGGCACGGCGAACTTATGTTTATTTCTAGTATTAATATTATGAATTTCACAATTTTTCTTAAAATCGGCAACATTTTTATGCACATACAGAATATTCTCATAAATGTATTGACAGTGCACTGTCATGATGTCAATTTCCTTAAATTTATCTCTCAGTGAGTCTCTATGGTTCATTTTATATATTGCTCGAATAGCCCTCTTCTGCAGAACAAAAATGGTATTTATATCTGAAGCACCACCCCACAGTAAAATACCATATGACATAATGCTATGGAAGTAACTAAAATATACTAATCGAGCTGTTTTTACATCAGTTAACTGACGGATTTTGCTTACTGCAAAAGCTGCAGAACTCAGTCTATTCGAAAGAGTAGCAATATGGGGAGTTTAGAATCTAAAGTTATACCAAGAAAAACTGTACTATCAACTAATTCCAATTCCTCATCCTTCACAATGACACTTCCTGGCAAACAATAACCTACCAAAAGAGTTTAAGTTGGCAAAAGTAATAGCCGTGCCCAAACCAGGAAAGGCCGAAAACCTTGTCGAAAGCTATAGGCCTATTGCTCTCCTCAGCTGCTCACATAAACTTCTAGAACGTCTCCTTCTAGGCCGCATTGAACCTTTTATAGAAGCTGTCTTACCTCCCGAGCAAGCCGGTTTCAGGAAGGGCAGGAACTGTGTCGATCAGGTGTTAGCTCTCACTAACTACATAGAAGCCGGATTTCAAAAACGCCTTAAATCGACTGCGGTTTTTATAGATCTTACAGCAGCCTACGACACAGTCTGGAGGCACGGCTTGATTAATAAGTTGGTGTCAGCAATCCCAAGCAGAGAATTAGTAGACCTCATCTCCAACATGCTGACTGAAAGGACCTTCGAAGTTTTCTTGGGAAACAAGAAAAGCAGGAAACGTAGGTTAAACAATGGCCTACCTCAAGGTTCGGTCTTAGCGCCGATGCTGTTTAACTTGTACATCTCAGACCTTCCGCATACAGACGCTACCAAGTTTATATATGCCGATGACATCGCGCTCATCTCGCAGAGCAGAGACTTTGAATCTGGAGCCCAAACATTATCATCGGACTTAAAAGCTCTGACAACATACTTTAGCGCGTGGCGACTTATACCCAGCCAAAGTAAGACTGAAGTTACCTGTTTTCATCTATACAACCAGATGGCCAGCTATCATCCAACTGTATATCTAAATAATGAAGCACTCAAGTACAACCCTTGCCCGAAATACCTCGGTGTTACGCTGGATAGGTCCCTGACCTACAAGGAACATCTGTCCAAGCTCTCGCAAAAAGTGGCAACGAGAAATAATCTTCTCCATAAACTCTGTGGCACCAGCTGGGGAGCTTCGGCGGATTGCTTACGCACATCAGGGATCGCGCTTGTGTACTCTGCGGCGGAGTACTGCGCACCAGTATGGTTGGGGAGTGCACATACCAACAAAGTGGACGTCAAACTGCACGATACCATGCGTTGCATCTCCGGCACTATCAAATCTACTCCGATCCACTGGCTGCCAGTACTAAGCCATGTGGCCCCGCCTCATCTCCGACGCGCTCAGGCTTTGAAGAGAGAAGTGGAGAAGATTCTGAAAAATCCAACGTTACCAGCCCATAAAGAGTTCTACTACCCTCCCCAACAACGTTTGGTCTCTCGAAACCCACCCTGTGCTATAGCGCCAAGCCTAAGCAATTTTAACATCTTGGACCGGTGGAAAGATGAATGGTCTACTGCTACGGTTGGTAAAGATGACCTCTATCTCCCAGATCCGACGAAAAAACCAAAAGGGTTCCATCTACCTCGAAAGATCTGGTGTCGTCTGAACAGGTTGAGAACAGGTCATGGCCGCTGTAATTATTTCCAACATAAGTGGGGTTGGAAGGAGTCTCCGCTCTGCGAGTGCGGCGAAGAAGAACAAACCATTGAGCATATATTTCGGCGCTGCCCACTTCACTTGTATCCTGGCCCAGCTGAGGATCTAGATGTCTTGACACCCGACGTAGTTACCTGGCTTAACAACCTCAAAGCTGTTCTCTGATTGCCTAACCATGCATGCCATACGATTAAATAAATAAACAATGACACTTGTTTTTACATGCCTTACATTACTAGTGACAAACTTAATACATTAGTCTTATTCTCATTTAACAATAAATTATTAACATTGAACCAATTTACTACTTTTGAAATAGCATCGTTTACATCATTGTAAGCTTGTTGCTGTCGTTTGACTTTGAAAATAAGTGAAGTGTCGTCTGCAAACAATACTATATCATGGTGGGTCTTTACAAGGAATGGCAAGTCATTTATGTAGATAAGGAACAGGAAAGGTCCCAATATTGACCCCTGTGGTACACCCATAGAGACCAATGACCCCGGTGATCGCTGTCCATTCACATCGACCCTTTGTATTCTACCATTTAAGTAGGACTTAAGTAAATCCAGTGCCGCTCCTCTAACTCCATAATAGTGTAGTTTCCTGATTAATGTTTCATGACAAACGCAGTCGAAGGCCTTAGACAAATCACAGAAGATACCTATAGCATCTCGTGACTCCTCCCAGGCATCGAAGATATGCTTAATTAGCTCAACACCAGCATCGGTTGTCAAGCGACCCCGTGTAAAACCAAACTGCTTATTATGCATTAAATTATTGACGTTAAAATGTCGTACTAATTGAGAAAGAATTAATTTTTCAAAAATCTTACTGAACGTTGGTAGCACAGATATCGGTCTAAAGTTAGTGGGGTCAGAGTTGCTACCCGATTTAAATAAAGGAGTTATTTTACTATGTTTCCGGTTCCGGTGTCAAAAACGTCAAACGCTTTGCAAATCGCTCCCCGAAAATATTCAGTTTTAGTGCGAAAAAGTAGCCGAAAGGCATAATATTGCTGTTAAAAACCATATTTGTGCGCGGATTTACCGATTTATCGCTTCACAACATAAAATAAAAGGCAATATAGTGATAAAATCTAAGTGGAAAAGTGAACTGGTTATTGTGGTTAGCTGTCAACAACACTCCCAAGTCTACCAACATAAACGTTGACAGGTTTCGTTCGGAAATACAATACTACGTTTCGTTTCACGTCAATCATGGAAGGGCAACTATCACCGGAGATGTCACTTCTGTTGACAAAAATGACAGAGCAGTTGAATATACAAACGAATACGATAACCGAAAACATTACGCAAGCCGTTTTAAAAAAAGTAGATGAAAAAAATACAACCACTTATCGAAGAAAATAACAAACTACGAAGTGAAATGGAAAATTTAAACCGAAAACTACAGTTTCTTGAAGCAAACAGTAAACGAAACAACCTTCTTATCCACGGACTGACTGAGCCAGAGGAAGAAAACCACGAAAGTTTAAAAACCCTGGTTATTTCAACGATAAGCAAGCTAGATGTGAATCTCGGAAGTGAGGAAATTGATAGACTTCAAAGGCTGGGCAAAAAAAGTCAAGACGGAAGCAAAAATAGACCAATCCTACTAGCCACCACGACTCTCCAGAAAAAGATTCAAATTTAAAAAAATAAAAAGAAGATGAAAACTAATACATTACCCAAGACCTAACAAGAACTGCTCTACAACAAAGAAAAGAAAAAGAGGTATGTGCTAAAAAGGACAGCGAAAAGAGAAAACGACCAGCAACTCCGAGCCCAAAAAGCCAATTTCAAAACCATTTTCAAAGTCAAAACACTCCAAAAGTGCAAAAAAAAAGATGCCTTTCAAATTATGCGAGAGAAATCAAACCAAATATCTGAAAAACACATGTACACAAACTAGCACAACATCGCCAGAAACCGGAAAAACACAACCCTACAAAGCACAAAATCATAATGGTCTCCCAACACGGCCGGTCCCCGAGGGAGTACTAGACCAAAACCCTCCAACAATACATATCTGCACATACAATGTGAGATCTTTACTGTCACCTCAAAGAATGTTATTACTCAGAGAAGCCCTAACTAACATTAAACATGATATAGTGGGACTATCAGAAGTTAGAAGATCGGAAAATAAGATTCTAGAAGATGAAGACTATATATTTTGCCATACGGGTCAAACACAAGGAAGGTATGGAGTAGGTTTCCTAATCAGAAGTAAATTTAAAAAAAATATACTGAGCTACAATGGAATATCAGAGAGAGTTTGCATTTTAAACTTAAAGTTCAATGAAACAGAAATTTCCCTAATACAAGCCTATGCACCAACATCAGACGCCTCGAAATCAAACAATTCTATGAACAACTAAGAGCTACAGAGGACCTTACAAGTAAGAATATTATTCTAATGGGGGATTTCAATGCAAAAATTGGAAAAAGAAAACCAGGAGAAGAAAGTGTTATGGGTCCTTTTTGCTATGGATCCAGAAACCATAGTGAGACACTCTTACAATATGCCTTGGAAAAAAACTTAAAAATCCTTATTAACTCCCAGTTTAATAAAAAGGAAAAGACCCTATGGACATGGGTTTCACCAAATGGGCTACATAAAAATCAAATTGATTATATGCTGAGCAATTGTACCAGACAGTTTACAAACATAGAAATTATAAATATACCGAACTACTCCAGTGACCACAGACTTGTACGAGGAACATATTTACTTAAAGCAAGGGGCCTAAGTAGAAAACACTTCAACAACACCACATCTCAACTGAATAATGAAGGACAAAAATTTTTTTTGAAATCATTAGAAAAAGAAGTAGAGAACTTGCAACTAATCGAAACTGAGGACATAAATACATACTACAAAAAAATTGAAAAAGCTATCAGCAACAGTCTTAGTGACACAGCACTAGTTAAAACACACAAGCAAAACACTATCTTCTCTGCAGAAACTAGAAACATGACAAAAAAACGTTCAGAGCTACTGAAGAAGAAGCCAAAAACCAATAGTGATCGGGAGAAATTATCTAGACTCTATAAAGAAACTAACAAGTTAGCAAAAAAAGACTATATTAACCATAGACAACAAATCATAGAAAAACATATTTCTACAACAGGCAGCTTGAAAAAAGCGTACAAACAACTGACAACAGCTAAGGAATGGATACCAAACCTAGCTACAAATACAGTAGTAAAAAAGCAACAGTCAAGAATGGAGATAGTTAATATAGCTACAGAATTCTATAGGAACCTGTACCATGATCACAACCATAGTTCTAAAACATGCCAGACTTCAACACCTGCACCTACAGCTTCAATTAAGCTTTTTGATGAACAGGAAATTATTGAAAGAATTAAAAACCTGAAAAATGATAAAAGCCCTGGCCAAGATAACATTCCAAATGAAAGTATAAAAATAGGAAAATATCTTTTAGTAACACCATTGACCCTATTATTCAATAAAATATTGCGAGACAGGAAAATACCATCAAATTGGGCAGAATCAAGAATAATACTACTTTACAAAAAAGGAGACCCGAAGGATGTGAGCAACTATCGTCCAATCAGCCTACTACCGACACTCTATAAACTATTCGCATCATGCATAGAAAAGAGATTAGAGGCCAACATCGAACAACACCAGCCCATTGAGCAAGCGGGGTTTAGAAAAAACTACTGTACCATCGATCATATTCACACAACACAACAAATTATAGAAAATTTTGAGGAGCTAAAAAAACCCCTTTACATTGCGTTTATCGATTATACCAAGGCTTTTGACTCAATATCCCATGAAAGCATATGGAAGGCATTAGAACATCAGAATATACCAAAACAATACATAGAAATAATAAAATACATTTATAGTAACAGTGTTAGCAGAGTGAAGTTGGATAGACTAGGCCCAGAAATAAAAATATGTAGAGGTGTAAAGCAGGGCGACCCCCTGTCACCAAGACTTTTCATTGCAGTCCTGCAAGACATTATGAAAACCTTGAAATGGAATAAAAAAGGTATCTACGTTGATGGTAAATTTCTTAGCAATTTACGCTTTGCAGACGATATAGCTATTTTCTCGGAAACCGCAAAACAACTAAAAGATATGATACAAGAACTGAGCACCGCTAGCAACAATATTGGACTAAGACTTAATGCTTCCAAAACAAAAATTATTACTAATAGTAAAAAGACACCTATATTGATTGATGGAACACAACTAGACTATGAAGATCAGTAAATATACCTAGGGAAGCTGATATCTTTCAAAAAGTCAAGAGACATAGATGAGCTGGATCGAAGAATCACCCTTTCATGGAACAAGTTCTGGTCCTACAAGGAAGTACTTAAATCTAGTCTCCCTCTTTTAACTAAAAAGAAGATTATGGACTCGTGCCTCCTTCCTTGCCTCACCTATGCAAGCCAAACCTGGATATACAATGAAGAAACAAAACATAAAATTCAAATTTGTCAACGAGCTATGGAGCGGAGCATCCTGAACATCAAACTTAAAGACAAGAAAAGAAACATTGATATTAGAAATAAAACAAATGTTATAGACGCTTTACAACATGCTAAACGCCTCAAATGGAAGTGGGCAGGCCACATAGCTCGCTACTCTGACAAAAGATGGACACTAAAAGCGACAACTTGGAAAGGTCCAGTAGGCAAGAGAAAACAAGGAAGGCCAAAAGAACGGTGGGCAGATGAGATATATCAAGTAGCCGGTACAAACTGGACAGAGATAGCCAAAGACCGAAGTGTCTGGAAAAATTTGGAGGAGACCTTTACCCGAACGGGACCTTAAATAAAACATCAAATATTCATATACATACTCTTCATAGTTTCAACAATTTAAAGAAACAAATGTTTTTAATATATTGTATACTTTATTTAAGGAATAAAAAGGTTTATTATTATTATTATTATTATTTTACTATGTTTCATTAAATCAGGAAACTCGCCGTAATCAACACTGTTGTTAAATATAATTACTAAGTCAGGCGCTATAATTTCTACTAAGGATTTGACAGCATGGACAGAGACTCCCCAGAGGTAATTCGTTTTTTTGACATTAACCGAATTAAACGGCTTTACTACATCGGAGGTACAAACACGTTCAAAATGAAAATCTCCACAACACTCTGGAGCGTTATCTTTTAATAGAGTAACAGCGGATGAGGGTGATGAATTTAAATCCTTAGTTGTGAAAACTGGTACGTCAGTGAAAAAATTTTCAAATTCTGTAGCTACTTCTAAATTGGAATCTATAATTTTGTTATCAATATTTAGTTTAAAATCATTCACTCTGTGTTTCGAGCGACCAGTCTCCACATTGATTACTTTCCAGGTTGCTTTAATAATGTTGGGACTATTTTTTATTCTTTGACTTAGATAATTTCGCTTAGCTATATGACAATCTATTTTAAACTTTTCGAATATTGCTTGACATGTTCTTTAAATTCATCACTCGTGTTAAACCGCCGTTCCTCATACAAGGCATACAGTGCACGTCTTCGTTGATGTAAGTCCGCAGTAGCCCACTGACTAAAAACTGATGCACCACTAACTACGACCGATTTTGAAGTAAATATCGCATTATAATGATCCATAAAAGTGTGAAAGAATGAATTATACATACTATTTGGACCCATATCGGAAGACAAAAAGGGTAGCGCCTGAACTAGACTTTGCTTCATTCTTTCTACGCGGTCTATGTTACTATGTTCTAATTGAACAGAATACAAGTCTAACTTATCCACTAAATTAACATTAATTTTACAAAATCTCAAATTCTTAAAAAACAATTTATTCATTTTTGATAACCTCTGGTTTTTTTTAATCATTCTATTTAATTTAATATATTTTTTGAGTTTGTTTCCGCTGCAATTTACTAGTCTTGGTGTGGTGGATTCATTGATTAAATCTATACTAACAACAGGGTTTTCAATTGGAGCGGCAACCAACTGTGAGTCGGGCCGGACCAGTTCCTCGAATAAGTTTTGAGTGTGTGCCGCTGCAGCAATATTTTGGGCCTCCTGTAGCTCGTAGATTTGCTCGTGGGCATCGTGCAGTGCTCTCTCTAATGAGTTGATCTCTGTCAAGGCCTGTTCATATGCTGCACTACACTCAGTAAACTTATCAACCGTCTCCTGGAGCCGGGCCCGCTCTGAATTTACATCATTGTAAACATTTTCTAAAGAACATAGTTCCTTCTTTAACTTCTCTACACTATCAAGTGATAATAATAGTTCCTTTTCACTATCCTCTCTTTCACTAAGCAATTGAGCACACAATTACTTGGATTTTTTTAATTCCAGCAAGGTAATTTGGAGTTTGTCAGCCTCCTGCTGGCGAACCGCTGCAGCTGCTCTGCGAGTTAGCATTATAAATATATTTTATAGTATGATAGACCCAAAACAAACCAGGGAATTGCTTACTCAAGCTAAGCGATATTACGAGCGTACTTACATGAAATAGTGATTATTAGTATTTGTTTAACTCGGGTGAAAGGTACCATTTACTACACTTTAAGCTCCAGTTTAGCTTATTGTGACGGAAGAGTAACTACGGAACCCTGCACTGAGCGTGGCCCGACATGCTCTTGGCCGGTTTTTCTTTGATAATCTTCCATAGTTTTTTTTAGGTCACAGATTTCGCCGTTTAATCTATCAATTTCACTATGCGCACTTAAAAGCTATACGTTTAGTTGGTCGATTTTTCCTTTAAGATTTTGTATGTCAGAGTTATTTTCTTGTCTCATGCTAGGCATGCTGCTCGCTGAATGTGGGCTGTCGTATCTGCTCGGTGAACAATTCAGGTCCTCATTGAGTGTATTGTTTGTTAAATTATCTAGAGACAAATGCAACGTTGTACTCACATTATTTACCACATCCTTACTACCCGAAGTGCCCGATGCCGAACGTTCCTGTTGATTTTCAAACGGGATTTTCATATTTGGTAACTCAATATTCTCGATCTTGTCCTCTTCATTACACTTTTTCTCAGACGGTGTTATAAGTTCATTTGAGCTAGGAGACGCCCTGCCAGCCCGTAGGGTAGGTGATCTGATTGGTTTTCTTCGGGTTATATTATCTATTAAAGGGGTTGTGGAGCTCGTAGTCTGAAATGTATTTTTGTGTGTTTCCGGTGTATTATTTTGTTTAAGTGATTGTGGGTCCGTTTTTCCTCTATTATTGTCTAAGCACGTTCTACATGTCCAATTAGACTTATTCTCCTTAGTCATTAAATTAAATCGTCTTATGGTTACTACGGCACAGTCCAAGTCAAATGTATGTTTACAAGTAGAACACAGGGACCGGCCCGCTATCCCTTATAAGGGGTTTTGTAAGGGTTTTGCATAAGGCTTAACTCACCATACCCTTTGCCCGGCGAAACCCTTTCATTTTGCTTTTAAAGCGCTTATATTAAAGCTAACCCTTTTGAGGTATCGGTATCCTAATACCCTTACAAAACCCTTATCATCCGCTCACCAATACCTTGCATATCGCTTATAAGGGTTAGCCTTATAAAGGGCTCCCCTTTCAGCATATAAGCGTGCTAATTTAAATCATCTACCTTGTTCATAAAGCACACATTACTGTAAATCCAATAGTAAGCGATCGTTGTTGGCGGCGGTGTTCTTTGATGTTCGCGCGCTTCCGAATGATCGAAGCCGCTGTAGATTAAATACGGTTCAATTTTCAATGGCAAAGAGTTGTTATTGTCAGTTGCTTTGCGCGGATCGAGCGCATCGTCACGGCGCTATTTTCTTCAGTCTTAGACACGTGCCAATGTTATCATTAGCTCCCGTTGCAAATAATATACTTACTCGCAAGGCTTCGAAACCGGTTAAATTTACAAACCATTATCAAGTACTTGCCGCGAAACGTTAAAATTTCAGTTTGGTTCGAAAAACCGTTACTTTTTAAGAGCCCTTAATCCTTGGAGCGTTCTCCGATTTCACGAAATAACGCTCGATAGATGGCGTTGGCGCTCGGTACGCGAGCGCCGGCAACGCGACGCGCGTTTCAATGCAGACTAGAATAATCTTGATAGTTTTCAATATAATTTCAAGCAACATTAATTTTAGTGTCATATGATATCATATGGGCACTCTTTATTTTATTGTATATGCACAGTAGTTTTTTTTTATGTACACTACTACTAAGTGTACAGACTACAGAGTGTACTATAACCCTTGCTCTTTATTCTGTCTCTTTCACACCAATGGAAAATGAAGAAGTTAGTAAATGACTGCAGGTATAAATAAAGTATATTAGTGCGATAGAGAGACAGATAGTGTTTCGTTGTCGTATCGTAAACGATTGGCATGTTGGCCACACACTTGCTTAGTGCCTAGCCAAAATACCAATCGTTTGCGTATATTAGTGCGATAGAGAGAGAGTAGTGTTTCGTTGTCGTATCGTAAACGATTGGCATGTTGGCTACGCACCCATGATACCTAGCCAAGAAGCCAATCGATTGCGCATATTAGTGCGATAGAGAGACAGATAGTGTTTCCTTGTCGTATCGTAAACGTTTGGCATGTTGGCTACGCACCCATGCTGCCCAGCCAAGATGCCAATCGTTTGTGCATATTAGTACGAGAGAGAGACAGATAGTGTTTCGTTGTCGTATCGATTGGCATGGTGGCTACGCACCCATGCTGCCTAGTCAAGATGCCAATCGTTTGCGCACATTAGTGCTATAGAGTTTCAGTGTTATTTGAAATCACGTTAGGGTTTGTATTATTATTTTTGACCCGAATGAAGTCCATCCAGGTTCTTATGATGGAGTCAGGAGTTGGTCACCAGAACTCCTAATCTACTCATTATAATTCCATCGTGCTTGGGCTCAAAAGATTTTCCCTGACGAACACCATCGATCTAGATGAGGTCCAGGGTCTCATGACGGAGTCAGGAGTTGGTCACCAGAACTCCCCAGAACTCCTAATTTACTCATCATAACTCCACCGAGTTTGGGCTCAATAGATTTACCCTGATGAGCACCATCAATCTAGATGAAGTCCAGGGTCTCAAGATGGAGTCAGGAGTAGGTCACTAGAACTCCTAATCTACTCATTATAATTCCATCGTATTTGAGCTCAATAGATTTGCCCTGACGAGTACCATCGATCTAAATGAAGTCCAGGGTCTCATGATGGAGTCAGGAGTTGGTCACCAGAACTCCTAATCTACTCATTATAATTCCATCGTGTTTGGGCTCAAAAGATTTGCCCTGACGAGTACCATCGATCTAGATGAAGTCCAGGGTCTCATGATGGAGTCAGGAGTTGGTCACCATAATTCCTAATCTACTCATCATAACTCCATCGTGTTTGGGCTCAATAGATTTGCCCTCACGAGCACCATCAATCTAGATGATGTTCAGGGTCTCATGATGGAGTCAAGAGTTGGTCACTAGAACTCCTAATCTACTCATTATAATTCCATCGTGTTTGGGCTCAAAAGATTTGCCCTGACGAGTACCATCGATCTAGATGAAGTCCAGGGTCTCATGATGGAGTCAGGAGTTGGTCACTAGAACTCCTAATCTACTCATTATAATTCCATCGTGTTTGGGCTCAAAAGATTTGCCCTGACGAGTATCACCGATCTAGATGAAGTCCAGGGTCTCATGATGGAGTCAGGAGTTGGTCACCATAATTCCTAATCTACTCATCATAACTCCATCGTGTTTGGGCTCAATAGATTTGCCCTCACGAGCACCATCAATCTAGATGATGTTCAGGGTCTCATGATGGAGTCAGGAGTTGGTCACTAGAACTCCTAATCTACTCATTATAATTCCATCGTGTTTGGGCTCAAAAGATTTGCCCTGACGAGTACCATCGATCTAGATGAAGTCCAGGGTCTCATGATGGAGTCAGGAGTTGATCACCATAATTCCTAATCTACTCATCATAACTCCATCGTGTTTGGGCTCAATAGATTTGCCCTCACGAGCACCATCAATCTAGATGATGTTCAGGGTCTCATGATGGAGTCAGGAGTTGGTCACTAGAACTCCTAATCTACTCATTATAATTCCATCGTGTTTGGGCTCAAAAGATTTGCCCTGACGAGTACCATCGATCTAGATGAAGTCCAGGGTCTCATGATGGAGTCAGGAGTTGATCACCATAATTCCTAATCTACTCATCATAACTCCATCGTGTTTGGGCTCAATAGATTTGCCCTCACGAGCACCATCAATCTAGATGATGTTCAGGGTCTCATGATGGAGTCAGGAGTTGGTCACTAGAACTCCTAATCTACTCATTATAATTCCATCGTGTTTGGGCTCAAAAGATTTGCCCTGACGAGTACCATCGATCTAGATGAAGTCCAGGGTCTCATGATGGAGTCAGGAGTTGGTCACCAGAACTCGTAATCTATTTATCATAACTCCATCGTGTTTGGGCTTAATAGATTTACTCCGACAACCACCTTCAAATTACCATTATGATGAATAGATTAGGAGTTCTGGTGACCAACTACTGAGTCCATCATGAGACCCTCGACTTAATCTAGATCGATGGTACTCGTCAGGGCAAATCTTTTGAGCCCAAACACGGTGGAGTTATGATGAATAGACTAGGAGTTCTGGTGACCAACTACTGAGTCCATCATGAGACCCTCGACTTAATCTAGATCGATGGTACTCGTCAGGGCAAATCTTTTGAGCCCAAACACGGTGGAGTTATGATGAATAGACTAGGAGTTCTAGTGACCAACTCCTGACTCCATCATGAGACCCTGGACTTTATCAAGATTGATGATGCTCGTCAGGGCAAATCTATTGAGCCCGAACACGATGAGGTTATAATGAGTAGATTAGGAGTTCTGGTGACCAACTCCTGACTCCATCATGAGACCCTGGGCCTCATCTAGATCGATGGTGTTCATCAGGGCAAATCTATTGAGCTCAAACACGATGGAGTTATGATGGGTAGATTAGGAGTTCTGGTGACCAGCTCCTGACTCCATCATGAGACCCTGGACCTCATCTAGATTGAAGGTGCTCGTCAGGGCAACTCTATTGAGCCCAAACACGATGGAGTTATGATGAGTAGAGTAGAAGTTCTGGTGACCAACTCCTGACTCCATCATGAGATCCTGGACCTCATCTAGATCGATGGTGCTCATCAGGGCAAATCTTTTGAGCCCAAACACGTTGGAATTATAATGAGTAGATTAGGAGTTCTAGTGACCAACTCCTGACTCCATCATGAGACCCTGGACTTTATCTAGATTGATGATGCTCGTCAGGGCAAATCTATTGAGCCCGAACACGATGAGGTTATGATGAGTAGTTTAGGAGTTCTGGTGACCAACTCCTGATTCCATCATGAGACCCTGGGCCTCATCTAGATCGATGGTGTTCATCAGGGCAAATCTATTGAGCCCAAACACGATGGAGTTATGATGAGTAGATTAGGAGTTCTGGTGACCAGCTCCTGACTCCATCATGAGACCCTGGACCTCATCTAGATTGATGGTGCTCGTCAGGGTAACTCTATTGAACCCAAACACGATGGAGTTATGATGAGTAGATTAGGAGTTCTGGTGACCAGCTCCTGACTCCATCATGAGACCCTGGACCTCATCTAGATTGAAGGTGCTCGTCAGGGCAACTCTGTTGAGCCCAAACACGATGGAATTATAATGAGTAGATTAGGAGTTCTAGTGACCAACTCCTGACTCCATCATGAGACCCTGGACCTCATCTAGCTCGATGGTGTTCGCCAGGGCAAATCTTTTGAGCCCAAACACGATGGGATTATAATTAGTAGATTAGGAGTTCTGGTGACCAACTCCTGACTCCATCATGAGAACTTGGACTTCATCCGGGTCAAAAATAATAATGCAAACCCTAACGTAATTTCAAGTGAAAATGCGTTTTTCAGAAAATCGCAGCCAAATAACACTAGACCTTACTCATAGTGTTGTGTTCCTGCCGGTGAGTAAGGTTGCCAGAGCTCAACGAGGGGTGGGAGGGGGTTAGGGTCGGCAACGCGCATGTAACTCCTCTGGAGTTGCAGGCGCACATATGCGGGCCGTATGCTTGTTTGCCACCGACTTAGTATTTAAAAAAAAGTAACACTGAAAATCCATCAATAAGCGAGTCTGTTAGGCATACTGTAAAAAATGAACTTTTATTAAGATTTTCTAATCGCAGTATATAGCACTTCTCGGAACTCCGTAGCTGATTACGATCGCAACGAATGCCTGACAATCGAGCACAGGTCCGTCCTCTAAGCGCGCTCCGCGCGGACTGAGAGCGGGGCGTCGGTGCTGCGTGATTTATACGTGTTTTAAAAAAATATAAATTTACGGCAATGTAGGTCCCATAGTTACGATTTTTTTTTAATAGGTTAACATAAAGTTACAGTTTGCTATAATATTATTTTTAAAGCAAAATATGCGTACAATTTGCGGAAATAAAATATAATAAAACCCTGTTTTCGCCAAAAAAATTAAGAAAACTCGGAAGGTATTTTATCAGTTTTTTCAAATGAATCTTCGATTGTTAATCATTCCAGCCCCTCGTACGAGATATGTTGAATCAAATTGTAGTCATTCATGTACCAAATGATTCTTGTTTATAGCAAAATTGAGAACCGAAACGCCACATCTCACTGCAAAATTTGGAAAAGACTCCCAAAAAACCTCATTAAAAAAGAGGTTTAAAAGAGAAAATGAAAATTTGAACTGTTGGAGCCCCTAGTTTAGGAAACGATTATTTAAGTACGTTATCAGTTTTTGAATAAATACTAATAGTTACGTCGTAATCTTGAATGAAAAAGGAAGCATTTTACAAAATACGCTCGTCTGTAGGAATAAGGCCTCTTAAACCGGTTATTTAGAGAACATTTTCATAAAGTTATTGTCAGATTAACCGGTTAAGAACAATAAAATCCAGTTTATTCCATGCGCGGTGTCTTTGTTTACGGGCCGATCTCTAGTTTCGTACCGATTTATTGTTTTTTTCGTAGAACGTTTTTTGTCCTCTAAAGTTATTTGTGTTTATTTTGATATTTATGTATTTATTCATTATGTGCTTATAAATATGTGTTTATTCATTATATATGTATTGTTTTTTTAATACTATGGCGGCGACAAACACACAAACGGTCCGCCTAATGTTAAGCAGCCACGTAGCCTATGGACGCCTGCAACTCCAGAGGTGCTAGCTCTTGAACTGTGTAATGAAATATACTAGTACTACTATTACTTTTAAGGAACATGTAAGGAATGTAATGAAGGCATAGGAGGAAATGTAAAACCGAGGGAAGGTAATAAATCATGTATGAAAGGGAATGAAATTAGATTATATGTAAATGAACTTTATTGGATAGAAATCAAAGGGATGATATTTTAAAATATGGAACCATAAACTACTTGAATTAAACCAAGACACAAACAAGGGAGTATATCGACGTTTGTAAATACGAGGTGTAACAAAAACAGTGGGGATCCGTTCGACCAAGTTCTAATTCTCAGATCAGAAGCTTCGGGTCTTCGGCCTCGATTTTTACGATACTTGGGCATTGATTTTTGTCCGAGAATTGCTTCACTGAAGTTCAGCATTTGACCTAGTGGCTTTCGTCAGTGGTAGCTGACTTTTCGTTTATTATTTAAGCTTTATTCAATTATTCTCTCAAATATAAAATATATTTGTGTCCAATATTTGCCATTAAGATCTAAACTACCTATGTATCTATCTATTATTATTATTTTACATAAAAACCCATTTTCTAATAAGATATTTATCTTTTCTTTCAAACTGAAAATATTGGAAGGAATGGGTAGAAACGGATTGGAATGGAATGAAGTTTCAAAGATTTTTTTTCCATCATCTATCTAGCTAGAAGGCAATCAAGTGAAACGAATAAAGATATACCTACCCAATATATACTACATGTGATTTATTTGCATTAGATAGTATCATATCACTATATTACTACCTTTTTTTTAATACCACGACGGTGGCAAACAAGCATGCGGCCCGCCTGATGGTAAGCAGTCACCGTAGCCTATGGACGCATGCAACACCAGCGGTATTAGATGCGCGTTGCCGGCCCTTTAAAAACCTGTACACTCCTTTTTGAAGAACCCCATACTGTAGCCCCTCGGGAAAACCTCAGCAGGAAGCTCATTTCACAGCCGAAGCGTTCGCGGCAGGAAATTCCTCTTAAACCGCACAGTACGCGACCAATTAGGTTCTAGGGTGTGAGGATGAACACCCTGCGAGCGAGCGGTGCGGTGATAGAAAGCGGCCATTGGTAGAACACACACAAGGAGGCAAAGTCTCTCCTTAGACTTAAAGGTTCAGTACCGCCTCTGAGTTTGGGATCGTTGACGATTCGTACGTACAGCGCGCCTTTGGACTGAGTCGAATGGTCCAAGCTAGCATGCAGGTACTCCTGCCCAAAGGTGACAGCAATACTCCATATGGGGACTGCAATTTATATAGCAGCAGTTGTAAAGTATCGTCTCGCTTTATTGAGCACACCGAGTTTTTGGATGCCAGCGCAGTCTTTCCTTCCAGGTGGCTACGGAATTGGACATCACTGGAAATGTCGACACCGAGGATCCCAATACTCCCTGACATGGTAAGGACTGAGCCTTGGAACTGTGGGACCACAGTAAATGGGGTTTTCTTAGCGGTAAACGCGCCAACTTGTGTCTTGGTGGGGTTAAATCGGACTAGATTGTCCCAACCCCACACCGAAACTGGATAGAGTGCATTCAATGTCCGACACAAGCTTTTCACGACTCTCCAGCACCACAGAACGAGGGATGTTGGCACGGCCTGTGTAATAGGCATCCCCAGTACTGTCGTCTGCATTGCATAGCAATGAATGTCGTCGTTAGACAACATATGTCATTGATGTGCAGCAAAAACAGCGTTGGGGATAGCACAGAACCTTGCGGAACGCCAGCGTTAATGTCCATGCTATCGGAGCAGCTTCCGTCTACTACGGCTCGTATGCGTCTGCCGGAAAAAAAAGCTAGCGATCCATTTGCATAGGCCCTGCAGCAGTCCATAAGATGGTAACTTCGATAGGAGACCCCTACGCCAGACCCTATCGAACGCCTTCGCTATATCTAGGCTAACTGCCAATGCCTCACCTTGACTCTCAATGGCCGAAGCCCAGCGGTGTGTGAGATACAATAGAAGATCACCAGTCGAGCGACCGTGACGGAAACCATACTGGCGGTCGCTGATCAGGTCGTGTTCTTCTAGGTATCTCAGCAGCTTTGCGTTAATTATACGCACCATGACCTTTCAGACAAGAAAGGTAATAGTGATAGGCCTGTAACTCGATGGGTCCGATCTGTCGCCCTTTTTAAGCACAGGGTGCACAAGGGCCGTCTTCCACGAAGATGGAACATGCCGTTTCTTGCTAGAGAGTGTGAAAAGGCGCGCCATCACGGGACACAACTCAGGAGCACATTGCTTAAGCACAATCGCTGGTATGCCGTCTGGCCCGCTCGACTTATGAGCGTCGGCGATAGCAACTCCCGAGAGCGCTGCGAGCGCGAACAACTTCAAACAAGTCTTTTCTGTCGTCATTACGACAGACGTAGCGTAATATGGGCGCAAAAAACAAAACTTCAGCCTTATCAAACAATAAAAAATCTTCATCTGACGAGAAAGTAAGATCGTTGATACATCCGCCGAAGACATCTGACGCCAGCGACACCATGATTTCAGCTAGATTCCACTTATTAAACGATTACGCTTACGCGTCTCGTACTCGTAACGTTTTTACGATATGTTTACGCGACGCTTACGCTCCGTGTGCTGAGGATCTAAGGCGGTGAAAAAGAAAATACCTATTCTTAAACAATTGTGCGTTTAGACTTGGTATAAGTCACAATTTTTCTTTATAAAAATGCACTTATTCATAAATAGTAGTTTTTTTTATAACCTACTCAATGCCAAGCTATTTTAGGTAGGAGGGAAATGAGTTTTTACTTGTTTTTTTATTTAAGTTATATGGTTTAGTTTATCAAATTTTAATTTTTACGTAAACATACTTTAAAAAAAATAACCACTTGTATAAAATAGTAATGTTATTAACTTGATTCGGGCTCGGACACCAAATCGGCATGAAACGAGAGAATGCTATGCCCTATGCGGCACACGGCCGTCTCATCGCTCCCCCAATAAAACGGTTTATTAAGGTTACAATAAAGTTCTTAAAATGTTCGCGTTCTTCTGAAATTTCGGAGTAAAACCGAAATAAACCGGTTTTAACCGGTATCTTTTAAACCGTTTCCAAGTTTTCTTACTCGGACAGAAGTGACCCTAATTGTTATTATTGTTGTTTACGCCGTTGCTACTACCTATTAGAAATATGCAGTCAAGCGTGAGTCGGACTTACTTGTGTACTATTTCTGTTAAACTTTAGAGAAAAGTCATATTTAATTAAATATATATGACTTGTAGACCTTGTTTTATTTTAATCAGTTCACACTTGTCAGCCAGTAGGTACAATTAAGTTTAAAAATTCGCCTAGTTTCGTAAGTGCAATCGGACTCATCACTCAGCTAATACGATGCACGGCAACGGCTACTATACTAGTAATTGTAGTCGTACTAGTATATAGTAGATGGTAAGCGAACAAAATTATTTAAAAAACCCTTCCCTAGGAACGTATTTTCTTTCCTTTTCATACACTAGCGTAGATATATACTAATTCTGCCTCTTTCACGCAACGCTCAACTACGACATTACTAAAGGGAAAGCTTTATAAAAAGCGCTTAATGATAAGGGTAACCCTTATTAAGGGATTGCAAGGCATATAGGATAGCAGTAAGCAATTGCAAAGGGCTAGCTTTATTTTTTGCTAAGTTTTTCGGTAAGGGCTAGTCAAATAAATGGGCTTGCAGTTCAAACTGGACAGTCTTTCAATGTGTTAGCCATGTTTATGGAACGCCCATTGAAAGGCTTTTATCGCGGAAAGGGTTGTCCGGGCCCTGGTAGAACATTTAAGACATTCCTTTGGTCTGATAACTGTTTTCCTGCATTTAATGCATGTCAGAGCACCTTTAATATTTTTATGAAACTACATTTTGCATTATGATTTGTTTATTATTGTCTAAAATTCTCAAAAATAAACCAAAACAAACAAGTTCAATTGTCCCTCTACCACGATATCACAGGTAACACTCGAAAACAATGCCAAAGAGTAGATGTTTGTATGGCGCTCGATCTCGAGATCCGTAATGAATGAGTTCCTTGGTACGGGGGCGCACAGTGATACAGCTGATTTGAAGTATTTGAACGCTTGCCGGCCGGTTTGCGATGAGTCATACTCGCTGTCCGCCGTACTTTAGACACCGTATTTATTTCTTCACTTTGCACTATGATATCTTTGCTAGTTCTAAGTCTTTTTTTATACCGAAAACACTTCTAAGTCTCACAAAATTGTAGCATTGTACTTGCAAAAACTCAACTCTTCACTCTTACTAAATAAATTATTATGTCACATTAAGCACGGAGCCGATGTTAACGTGCCGAGCGCGCGGTATTCCTTTAAAGAGTCGAAGTATCAAACTGCTTATAAGCTTTTGCAATATTAAGATCTATATGTGAAATAAAATTCAGCTTTGAGTCTAAAGTGATACCTAGGTCCCGAACTACGGACACTCTAGTTAGTTGCTTGCCTAAAAAGTTATAGTTAAATAAAAGGGGTACACGCTTATGGGTGAAAGTGATTATAGGGACCGCTATGCGTTGTCAGCATTCCGCGCGGCTACGGAAGGGCCGACGCATCGCTCGCTCCTCAGTTGTCTCCCGGTCGTGATTGTGAAAATACACGTCTTAATTAAGTACTTCCGCATTTCTTATTATATACTCCCAGATACCCCTATAGTGGTGACCCCGACGTGATGAACATTAATTGAGTGCACCTTGAACTTTTACGGCAGTGAATTATAATATTATTTTGCATACAGACTTAAGTAATAATTATTTTATGGGGATCTGGTTGAGTTATTCTTTATTCTCCTTTATTGCACCATGGTAATCACAAAATGGTATTTACATGCGAAAGAGTAAGTATCTCATGGACCCAGAATGGGTATGGCAATTTTATCCTTAAAACTAACTTAAGTGCTAATACATACATAGGTATTTACATTTAAATTTATCAATAAGTATTTGAATAGGAACATAATAACACTGATTAATTTACATGTCATTATCATTTATGAAATACTCAACGGTATAATAGTTTTTATGGATAAGAAATGTCTTCAACATTTTTGCGTAAGTTTTGTCGTTATCCTCTGACCTAATATAATTTGGAAGTTTGTTATAGTATTTTGCAGCGGCATATTGAGGGCTATTTCGGAATAATTCTAACCTTGGTGCAGGTAGGTGCAGTTTATTTATTAATCTTTCATTTTGCTGCTTTTGAAATAGGTGCATATTTTTCCTTACAAACATGGTCAGTTCGTAAATGTAAATGCATGGTAACGTGAGTATACCATGCTTTGAGAAATAAGGCTCGCAACTTTCTCTGTTATGTTTATTCAGTAATATGCGTATACACCTTTTCTGCATTACAAACAAGTCGTGTGCATCGGTACTATTACCCCACAACACGACACCATATCGCAGCCAAGAATGTGCATAAGCATGGTACGCACAAAGTGCTGCAGCAAAGTTCGAATTTTTACGAAGTGTGAATAATGCATACTGGAATCGAGATAATTTTGTTTTAATATCTAAAATATGTTCTTTCCAATTCAAATTGCTATCGATAGTAACACCTAAGAGTTTAAAATTGTTTACTTCTTCTAGTTAAATTCGTTATCGTCTTGAGTGCGCGTGTGTTTGCGTGCGCTATCGGGCAGACAACTCCCCGTGCTCCAGGGTCATCGGAAGCAAATTTCAGAGGTGTTGCAGAATGTCTCCGACACCACCAACCCCACAAACAACAACTATTGAATTATCCGCTATATCATTAGCTGCAAAGATACCTGATTTTTGGCAGGACCAGCCGCGACTATGGTTTTTACAAGTGGAAGCTATTTTAGCACAACAAAAGGCAGGTGATCAATCAAACTACAATATGGTCATCGCAAAATTAGGAAAGCAAGCAATTCAGCAAGTTGCGGATATCCTTGAGAAGCTGCCTAGTGAGAACAAATTCGATACTCTAAAGGCCAGATTGCTTAGTGTTTACGAGGAGACAGAAGCGAAGAGATTACAGCAATTGATGGCAGACATGGGATTGGGTGAGCAACGACCATCTCAGCTAATGAGGAGAATGCGTGACCTTGCGCGTGATAAAATTCCGGACGACACTTTAATCTATTTTTGGCAAGGTCATCTACCACCATCGGTAAGGGCAGTCGTAGCGTCAGCAGATTCAAAAAACTTAGAAAGCCCTGAAAGTATTGCCGACAAGGTCATGGAGACGTTTAAACCGAATGAAGTCGCCTCAATTCAGACAACATCGCGCCAAAGTTCACCGAATGATTTTATAACGGCGGCGAAAGTGGGCGGCAGGCTCGGAGACGTCTGCCGCCTACACAAGGGTCCCTGCGCAGGCGGGCGCGATGCATGATCAACGCGCCCACTGAGGTGGAGGGGTGATATTATATTTCCCCACGAGTCGAGTCCGAGTCCGGACGGCCGCTGGCGAGGTTGCGGAAGAGTACTTCGGCGTTCCTGAGACCTCGCCCTATAGCACTGAGGCGGCAACAGAGGGGTTTTAGTGGGTAAACCATGGGTCTCATCAGCCTATATGGGAGTCCCACATAACCACCCCAGGCCCGTCCCCGCGTCTGGGTGGTATGCGAAACGCATTTCAAAAAAAAAAAGGCCAGAGGGAGGGAGTGGTGGCGGTGTCCCTGGACATCGCCAACGCGTTCGGGTCCCTCCCCTACACAGTCATTGGGGAAGCACTCCGTTACCACGGAGTGCCTCATTACTTGAGGCGTGTTGTAGAGCACTACCTGACGGGGCGGCTAGTGCTCTATGAGCAAAGGGGTATCCGGGGCGCGAGGGCTATGGCGTGCGGGGTTCCGCAGGGGTCTGTCCTTGGTCCCCTCCTGTGGAACCTCGGCTACGATTGGGTGCTCCGAGGGGTGCATGTACAAGTAAATTGCACATGCATCATATTCATCATTTGCCCCATCAGCATTTAGTTTATATAAAAGTGTTATAATTAGTCAACAAGTACCCCTTTTCATTCATTAAATAATCACGTTCGCTACTATATAAGTGTGCACACCTATCAAGTTATAAGTAACAAAACAAATTTATCTCAAGAATTACTTATTTTTTTATATATATTAAAATGTTACTATTAGGAATTTATAAGGAATCTCATATTAACTAAATAACAAATGAAACTGAGTAAGATAAAAAAAGGGTAATACAACTGCCTCATTGTTGAAAGCTAGTGATTTTTATTACTGTTTAAAAAAATAATAAATATACAATATAAACAATACTAATAAAACAATACCGTGAACTGAACAGAGAAAAGACAATTGTCATTTTCCATTGTTTTACTTTTAGTTTAAATAATTATTATTTAATAGGCAATCGCGAGTAAAGCTACTTAGTTCATATGAGAGATACTTATTTATTGGCAATACATGAATCACATGTTAAATGGGCTAAAAGGTGTAAATTAAACTAAATAAGCTATAATTTAAAAAACATACTTTAATAGCAGTAAAAGTATTTAATAAACAACAATAATTATAATATTATACTTCTAACACTAAGCCAGATTTTCAGTAATAAATGTATCTAAATATACAGTACAAAATAAATAATCAGATTAAGGTACTTATCTCTGTCCGTGGCGCTGGTAGCACAACAAGTGACCGCCCGCCAGCAAGCATCATCTTTTTATACCTGGTACAGGTAAAGGGCATGATCGACTCGTTTCCTCGCCTACCGACATAATGCCGTATTTTAAATGTTTGAATGAAATGTACCATAATATGTTACAATTATGCGATTTAATAATGGCAAATCCAACAAATTCGTCTTTCGTAGTATTTCCAGACCTAATTTGACGTAAGTCATGTCATCATTTCATAGCAAGTTTGAGAAAATAAGGATTACATTTTATTCTTCGTTATCAGATTCTAAAAATTCATTCATTGTATAAAAACATTTTTCTTTTAACCATGTAAATAGATGCCGCCTAAACTGGGTTATCGATGGTTGTTGTCTTATTACGAGAGGTAAATTGTTAAATATTTTTATTGACATAGAGTGACAATTTTTCCTCTGTAACGCGCTTCTACATCTCGGCATAACTAATTTTGTAGGATCTCTTGGTCGGAGCTTAGGGTGTGTACTAACCGTTGTATATATGTGAGAATTTGTGTATACAAATATTGCGATTTCAAAAATGTATAGTCCAGTGAGGGTCAAAGGTTAAATTTTTTAAACAATGGCCTACATGGTTCCAGACGTCCTTTCCTACTTATGGCTCTCACACATTTCTTTTGAACTAAGAACACTTGCCCTATATAACTCGCATTACCCCAAATTATTAAACCATACCGTAATTGAGATGCAACATAACCATGGTATGCTGTTAGGGCAACTTTTTCACCAGCAACCCGGTTTAGTTGTCTTAAGGCATATGTAAATTTTTCTAATTTGGTGCAAATGGTATGGTATGGTATGGTATTTTTTATATGGTACCTCCAATTACAATGACTGTCTACCAAAATACCGAAGAATTTGGTGACATTAACCTCTTCAATAATTTCATCTCTACATTTAATATTTAACTTCGGAGTTTGTGTTCGTATATTGCAGAACTGAATGTATTTCGTTTTATTTATGTTTACTAACAAATAATTGTGTCCCAACCAATTACATATAGAATCAATAGCAAGATTTATATTATTCATAAAAGCAATGTCATTCGAAATTACGATTGAAATGTCATCTGCAAATAAGACTGTCTTATGATTACATACTCTTGGAAGGTCATTTATATATAGTAAAAATAGCAGCGGGCCTAATACACTGCCTTGTGGCACACCTGACTCATAATTTTTTTGTGATGACCTGTATTGAATTACTTCATTATTGTCGTCTATTCTGCGTAACTCTACACTGTTCTCGTTGTGAAAGATAACTTTTAAGCCATTCTAAGGCATTTCCTCTTAGTCCATATTTTTCACACTTAGCCAACAAGATATGATGATTCACAAAATCAAACGCTTTGCTCATGTCGAAGAAAACACTTGTTAAGTGTTTACCCTTATCTATCTCTTCAGTTATATTTCTTATTAATGAATAGCAAGCTGAAGCGGTTGATTTTCCTTTTTGAAAGCCGTTTTGCTCTTCAGACATAAGTTTATGCTTATTACAAAATTCAGTAATTCTGTGATGCATTGCTTTTTCATAGATTTTGGAAAAGATCGAAATAAGTGTTATAGGCCGATAATTATACATATTTTCTTTGTCATCTTTTTTATATAACGGTTTTACTATTGACTGTTTTAATTTTGTGGGAAATTTCCCCTGACTAAAAGACTCATTTATCATATGTTTATTTATTATATAGGAGCTATATGATTTGCACTTAATTTTATGATTTGAGTTAATATGCCATCAAAACCTACAGCTTTTGTATTATTAAGTGATTTTATGTGTTTAATTACTTCATCCGCGGTACAAGGAGCGATGAGAATACTAGCGATTACAGGTATTATGTTACCTGTATTCGGCTTGTTAGCTGTTTTACCTGAAATCACATTTAGAAAATGGGAGTTGAATGCTTCTGCTATTTCTTCGGGGTTATTTATTAATCTGTTATTCACGTTAACCGACTCAATACTTTCAAAGGTTGAACAGTCTCTTTTATCCTTGATCATATTCCATGTTGTTTTGCTCTTGTTTTTGGAGTTAAACAGCTTCATAATTAATGTTTCTTTGCGATTGAGTAATACAAGCTTTAAGTGATTTGCTGTACTTTTTGTAATTTAATTTGTATTCGGATGTTTTATTTTTATAGTATAAGAATCTGAGATGTCTTTTATTTAAACATGATTTCTTAATACCCTTTGTGATCCAATTAGGTTTTTTTATATTTTGAATTCATTTTTATTCTTCGTGAAAATAGTTAAAAGCTAGATCACCATCTGGCTCATTAATTACTTCATGCCATGTTAAGCTAGCAATACATTTCAGGAACTTATTTATATTTTCGACGCTGTAGTCTCTTCTTTTAATATACCAAAACCTATTATACGATTCTAGTGGTTCGGAAGTTTCGAATTCAAGCACTTGGCACCTTTCATGATCGGAAAGGTGTAGTTTATAGACATAGCCTAAGGCATTTTTTATGTTACTTGCTATGTGGTCGATACATGATAGTCCACGTGTAGGAACAGTAATGTGTAAATCACAGTTATAATTTAGTAGCAAGTTTTTAAATGTTGTGACGTGTTATCTGATATTCAGTCAGTTAGCGTCGAGTGCTCGTTCCGATCGGCTGTTGCGCGACCTACCGTGTGACTCATTTGTTTACGCCGCCGTGCGAACGTGTCTCGTTCATACAATAACCAACCTAATTATTACTGTGACTGAGTTCTATTTAACTTGAAGTGTCGTAATTACATTAATTGCACCATGATTTGTTTAAAGTGCGAACTCGAGGTTACTGATGGTGTTTTATGCAGTGATTGTAAAGGAAGTCTTCATTTCGGATGTGCTGGTCTCCTGGAAACTACTCATCGCAAGATGACCAGCGAAAAAAAAGCGAGCTGGCGTTGCACCACTTGCCGCGGTGTCGGAAATATTCCGACACCCACTAATGTGAAAAATGCGAAAGTAGAAAAACAATCGCTCCCGGCGAAGACTAACAATACTCCTACCGGGTCCAGTGAATCCAGTTTCCTTACTCAGCTCGAACAAGGATTTAAATCCGTCCTGACGGAAATCAAGGAATTTCGAGCCGATTTCGGCGTCTTGCGGGCGGACCTGCAGTCTTGCAAGGACAGTGTCAACAATATCGAAACGAAACTAAATGAGTTTGAACCTCGTTTGTCAACTGCAGAAGACCGGCTTAGCCTTTTAGAGGATAAATCCACTCTCTTGCCTAGGTTGCAGTCGGACCTAGATAAAGCCACGACTATTATTTCTACCCTCCAACAGGAATGTGAGGCTCGCGAGCAATACTCAAGAATAAACAATGTTGAGATTTCTGGCCTGCCTTTTAAAAAAGGGGAGAACCTTATTAGCATTTTAGAAAACATATACGCCACAGTGGGATTAAAATTGGAGGTTCAGAATATAGATAATGTTCAACGGGTGCGACGGTTCCATAGTGTGCCCAGCGAAGAGGGCGGCGATAACGATTTCGACCGGTCGTCGAATGTACGTGAACCGGCGGTGATCGTAAAGTTTACCCGCCGTATTTACAAGGATGAACTTCTCTCGGCGGTGCGAGCTCGAAGGGGCATCACGACATCTTCTATCGGCCTCCCCGGGCCAGCTGTGAACCTGTACCTGGGTGACCACCTCACTCCGGCCAGTAAGATGCTACTCAAGCAGGCGCGTGAGCTCAAAAAGGAAAACAAAATCGCCTACCTATGGATAAGGGACTGTAAAATTTTAGCTCGAAAAACCGAGACGTCTCAAGTTATGGTGATTAATAAAAACTTCAATTTCAACAAGTTTAAGTGACTGTTTTTATTAGTATTGTTCATTGTCATAAAAATAAGTGTTCGTAAAATATGTATATTAACGATACCCTTTATTAAATCCTCAGCATGTCTCGCTAATGAAATCGCTTCCCTGTCTAGCCGCATAAAAAATAGTACTTATTTTTCGTTTTACTCGCAACACCCACCCTCTCCATTTATATTTAATATACTCTGGTACTCAGAGACTACGTGGTTCACTCTGGCTTTAAAAATAATAAAAACATTTATACTAATTCATGTATTCATAAACTTACTGCCGGCCTAACTGTCAATTTAACAGGTTATTATCAGAACGTAAGGGGACTGCGTACCAAAACACACAGTTTTTATTCGCAGGTCGCATTGCTAAATTATGACTTTATATGTATTACCGAGAGTTGGTTAAATGCACACTTTTTTGACAGGGAAATCTTCGACAGTAGGTATATTGTTTATCGTTGCGATAGATCAGCTGGCTCGAGTGGGGCGGAGCGGGGCGGGGGGGTGGCGGTCGCTGTGCGCCGGGAGCTCATGCCGACTCCGCGAGACTGGCCCTGTCCCTCTCCATCATCCTCTGAGTGCATATGGTTGTCATTACCTATATCGCAAACTGATGGTCAAGGACAAATATTCTTAAATATTTGTTGTGTTTACATTCCGCACGGGCCGCAATATAGGGATACATTGGAAAACTTTTTTGAAATCTGTAGTGAATTAATAATAGATAATCCAAACGATATTTTTCTTATAACTGGTGATTTTAATATTTCTGACGCACAATGGGTTAATAATGACTGTTATAAAATGACCTTAGCTAACAACAACAGTTCTCCTCTACAATTGCTTAGTGAGTTTTTATCATACACAGGTGTTGAACAATACAACGGTTGTTTTAACATTAATCAACGTGTGCTTGATCTCATTTTTTGCAATAAAAATTGCATAGTTACAGTAAGTGATGATGTTTTAACACCAGAGGATTTGCATCATAAGGCTCTTCAGATTGAACTTAACTTAGATTACACACCACCGCTGAAGCCGGCTTCTACTTACGTATACCGTTTTTATGAAGCTAATTTTAATCAAATAAATATTGAATTATCAAAAATTCACTGGATCGAATATTTTCAAGGCCGTGCACTGGAGGATTGTGTAATACTTTTCTATGACATATTAAATAGATTGATTGACAGGTATGTTCCAAAGGTACCGCAACGTTCATCGTGTTCAAAGCCCCCTTGGTATACTAGGTCTCTTAGAAGACTTCTGAATGAGAAAAAGAAATACCATAAACTGTGGAAGACTTTCAATAATCCCTTAGATTTCGACACTTTTAAAACTATAAGAAAAAGAATTTTAAAATTGGAGCCAATATGTTACAGAAATTATATTAACAATACTGAAGCCAAAATTAGTACTCACCCTAAATTCTTTTGGACTTATATAAAATCAGTTTTTGTTAAGAGTGGTCTCCCACAGCTTATGCACTATAAGGGTATGACAGCCTCAAATGGTACACAAATATGTGATTTTTTCAATCAACATTTCCACTCAGTTTTTGAAAAACCTACTGTTAGTTCTGTTGACTTGAATAATCTTCTACCTGTAAATGATACAGTGTTTGATATGGACACTATTTTTATAACTAAAGACCTTGTTAACAAATATCTTAAACGTATAAACATTAATAAGGGTGCTGGTCCTGACGGTATACCTCCCATCATAATTAAAAGATGCTCCTCTAGCTTGACATTGCCTATAACTTTACTTTTTGAGAGGTCTATCAGGGAGGGGTGTGTACCTTCACTTTGGAAACAGGCATTAGTTACACCAGTACCAAAAGGTGAAGTTAGCTCGGACATAGAGAAATATCGCCCTATATCGAAATTGTGTCAGTTTGGCAAAATTTTAGAGAAGATTGTTAGTGATCAGCTTTCTACTGCGATGCGGCGTCATATCATTCCAAACCAACATGGTTTTCTTAGTGGTCGTAGTGTCGAATCGAATCTTCTATCTTATACAGAAGCCATATTAACTGCGCTAGATAACAACTGTCAAGTGGACGCTGTGTATACCGATTTTGCCAAGGCTTTCGACAAGGTCTGTCATGAGCGCTTACTTATAAAGCTGTGGCATTTTGGTATACACGGGGATCTTTATCGCTGGATAAAATCCTATGTAGAAAATCGTTCGCAGGCCGTAGCTGTGAAGGGACATATTTCTCATTATAGGTCTATCAGTTCTGGTGTACCGCAGGGTTCCCATTTGGGGCCTTTGTTATTTGTCCTGTACATAAATGATATCACTGAATGTATCAAAAATTCAAACATGCTTTTATATGCCGACGACACGAAAATTTTCAGAGTCATACGAAATCCAGAAGATTGTACTTTACTACAAAACGATTTACATAATTTCCAGACTTTTTGTAACACAAATAATCTTTTCTTAAACCCAGAAAAATGTTTTGTTATTAGCTTTAGTAGAAAAAGGACAACTATTAATTTCAAGTATGATCTTTGTAATAAAGAGTTAACTCGTGTGAACCAGATCCGTGACCTCGGCGTAATCATGGACTCAATAAGCTTACCTTTGTACCCCACATTGATAATATCTTAAATAAATCTTTTAAACAGTTGGGATTCATATTGCGCGTAGGTAAGGATTTCAGGAGACCTTCGACGTATAAGATATTATTTAATAGTTATGTCCGTAGTCGATTAGAATTTGCTAGTTCAGTGTGGAACCCGCTATATAAAATTCATGGCGATAGAATAGAGAGAGTGCAAAAGAAGTTTGTAAGAGCAATTGAATATCGCACTGGAAATAAATACATAGATTACACTACCGCTATGAAAAGACATAATATTTTACCCTTGAGCTTGCGTCGCGAACGCACTGATATTATAATTCTCTATAAAGTCATTAACAACATCATCGACGCCCCTGAGTTATTAAAATCTGTTTCATTTAGAGTACCCCGTCGTTGTGAGCGAGCATGTAGAAAGAAGAACCTCTTTTATATTCCTCGTAGTCGAACCGCATATGCGAGAAACGGTTTCATTAGAAGAGCATGCAGGATGTATGATGATAAGTTTCAAAATGTAGATATTTTCAGTGAAAAGTTCGGTAGTTTCAAACAACTTACATTGAAATGTATTAATGGACTTAAATTAGATAGTTAACTTTAATTACAATTATTGTTTGTTATTAGTGTTATTGCAATGTACTTCATCTTTGCTTTTATTTTTGTTAGGATGTACGAGCATTATTTGTAACTTCAATTTGGCAACTTAGAATTTCAGGTTTAGTTTAGTAATTATATATATTTAGGTTATATGGTTTTCATACTATATTTAAGGAAACTGTAGGTCTATAAGTCTATTACCCTATATTGTAAAAATTTATGAATATAAGAGACTGTTTGTTTCTAAATAAAGAAAAAAAAAAAAAAAAAAAAAAAAAAAAGTCACCTGTGACTATAACTTTTATTTTACGATTCCTCATTACTGTATGCAAAAGCGCATCAAGTTTATCGAAAAATAAGTTAAAGTTTTTTTTATCTGGAATTCTGTATACACAGAAAGTGACTAGTTTTTGATCAGGTCCTGACCAACTCCACAACATTCGAATACTTTTTCGGCAGATAGTTTGTTACACCATGTTATCGATTTATATTTGATGTGATTTCGAAGTAAGATGCATGACTCTCCTCGTTTTTTATCTTTTCTTGAAAATGTTGCAGCTAAATTGTAACCATGTAAGCGTATATTATTTAATTATTTTCACTTCCACACTAAACAAACGTTTCCGAGAAGCATAGAACATCAATTATCTTTCCCGAATCAATCATCTCGTCCAAACATAATTCTACTTCGTTTAATTTACATAATAAATCTTGTATATTTTGATGCAGTACCATTAAATTATTTCTTGGGGTATTTTTTGATTCAGGACCAAAAAAACGCAAGCTATTATTAGTCTTCACGAAAAAATCGCGTTCTAAGCTATTTTGGTGAACATGTTGCTCTACAGCTACACTATTCTCAATGGTAAGCATGTTTATTGACTTTATAAAATACGCTAAATCCTTAAATATAATGTCAAGACCTCGACTGTTTATTGTCCCAGATCCAACTGTAAACATATAATTAGAATATGTTAAATTAAAATTAGAATCTAATAAATAGGCATACCCATATGTCTGATTATCAAGATACAGCAAGTTGTTGAATATTTCAATCCTCTTATTACAAAGGTTTGCATAATTATTTAGTATAAAGATTGGTGTACAATGTATGTAATTAGTATGTTGAACCAGTTGAATCTGTTCTCTTATAAATATAATTAGTTTATGATAATTAGTTGAGGTTCTAAAGTCGCTTTCTCCAATAAAAATCACACAGTAGTCCTTGTAAGTGAAATCTTTAAGTTTTGTTTCGAGTCCTTGGAAAAGTTGATGAGTGCCTCCCCCGGGTACCCGATAGTGACATAGACTTACTTTGTCAAAGGTTCGTTCAACTTTAATCAACATTCTTGTATAGTCACTACTAATGATGCATAAACTCGATCTAGCAGGAGTATCACGATTCATAGGCGATGCTGTCAAGACACGTGCCTCGCTGGACTCATTATCCATTTGTTTATTTTTTTTTGTTTGCATTTCGTCGACTCTGGATCTGTTAACCTTTTTCCTCTTCTTCTTGGATGACTTTTTTGCACTCGGCGATGACGTCATAGTTCCTGGTGATGTGCATACAGTTGTCAGATTTTTAATTTTTAATTCGTACTCCTTTAGTTTCTTTTTTAAACAGTGATTCTCCGATAGTAGAGTCTCAATTTCATTTTCAGCAGAGTCATATTTTTCTTGCAGCAGGGAGAGTTTAGTTTGCAGAATTTCAATCATGAACGGACTATTATTGCTACTACAGGACAACTTCTGTTAAGTCTAGAGCCAACTCGCATGCTAGAGTTATTCTCATCACACGATTCATTTTCCTCAGATTCTTCTATTTCTGACGAGAATGAACTACTTACAGTTTTCTATTGATGGTGAACTTTTTTTCCGGTGGGTTATTTTCTTTTCATCCGAAGATGTTGGCATTACACAAGTGTTCAGTTTTCCTTTAGAGGATGTCGGTTGCTCCTTGTTTTCAGTGTGTGAAATCGGAGTAGAGCAGTTTACCGGGACATCATCATCAGGTATATCCAGGTCACTAGTTACTGCCTTTGGTGTTTCATATATCGGCTCATGTGATCTAGTTTCATTTTCCGGGGTTTGGATATTCGTAGCGTGATTATTTTCTTTTTCACCAGAAGATGTCGGTTGGTCCTTTGGAGTGGAGCAATTTTCAGTCTTCTTCTTCTTCCTCGCGTTGTCCCGGCATTTTGCCACGGCTCATGGGAGCCTGGGGTCCGCTTGACAACTAATCCCAAGATTTGGCGTAGGCACTAGTTTTTACGAAAGCGACTGCCATCTGACCTTCCAACCCAAAGGGTAAACTAGGCCTTGTTGGGATTAGTCCGGTTTCCTCACGATGTTTTCCTTCACCGAAAAGCGACTAGTAAATATCAAAATGATATTTCGTACATAAGTTCCGAAAAACTCATTGGTACGAGCCGGGGTTTGAACCCGCGACCGCAAGATTGCAAGTCGCAGGCTCTTACCGCTACGCCACCAGCGCTTCTAGTGGAGCAATTTTCAGTAAGATTAATATTACCCGTATTTGAGATACTAGGTAATAAGGCGTTTGTAGTGGGGCTTGATGGAATATTCAACGTGCTGTTAGCGTAAGCAGTGTCAAGAGCGCCAATTTTAGAGGGACTCGTAGGCGTATTCAATGTGCCTTCAGCACATATAGAAAGGGTGTCCGGAGGCACGTCTGGTATGTCTGTATTGCAGGTAGTAGAAGGGCTCGGAGGAGTATTTATCAGTGTATTGCAAGTTGTAGAGGGGCTCGAGGGCATATTTTCCAACGTGTTGATAGCGCAACACACACAGATATTACCACTTTGGAAGTGTCTCTCGCGCAAACTATTCAGTTTAGAAAAAATGATATTAGAAACCTCAATATCATTTTTGAAGACCTATCCATAGATAACCCACACGTATGGGTTTGATGATTTTTTTTTTTTTTTTTTTTAATTTTATGACGTATTAAAAAAAACTACTTACTAGATCTCGTTCAAACCAATTTTCGGTGGAAGTTTGCATGGTAATGTACATCATATATTTTTTTTTTAGGTTTTTCATTCTGTTATTTTAGAAGTTACAAGGGGGGGGGGGGGGGACACACACACATTTTACCACTTTGGAAGTGTCTCTCGCGCAAACTATTCAGTTTAGAAAAAAATGATTTTAGAAACCTAAATATCATTTTTGAAGACCTATCCATAGATAACCCACACGTATGGGTTTGATGAAAAAAAAAATATATTTTTTTTTAAAATTTATGACGTATTGAAAAAAAAACTACTTACTAGATCTCGTTCAAACCAATTTTCGGTGGACGTTTGCATGGTAATGTACATCATATATTTTTTTTAGCTTTATCATTCTCTTATTTTAGAAGTTACAGGGGGGGGACACATTTTACCACTTTGGAAGTGTCTCTCGCGCAAACTATTCAGTTTAGAAAAAAACGATATTAGAAACCTCAATATCATTTTTGAAGACCTATCCATAGATACCCCACACGTATGGGTTTGATGAACAAATATTTTTTGAGTTTCAGTTCTAAGTATGGTAGTAACCCCCAAAATTAATTGTTTTTTTTTATATTTTTGTGTAAAAATCTTAATGCGGTTCATAGAATACATCTACTTACCAAGTTTGAACTTATAGTTTCGGAAAAAAGTGGCTATGACATAAACGGACAGACAGACGGAGAGACGGACATGACGAATGTATAAGTTTTCAAAAATAAATTAAAGGCTTTACTTATTAAATTAGCCTGTTACGATATAAACGAACTCGAAATACCTAAGGGATGATTTGTAGTAGGTAAATGTTGTACGCATCCTTCTTTTGTAATTTAAGTTAATTAATTGATGATATTTTGACATTTTGTTATTAGTTCTAAATCAATTTATAACATTATTCTACGATTATTTACCTGACATTTTGAAATTGTAATTTAATTATAGCTATACCGCACATTTAAGTCTATCTTAAATTAAGAATATGGTATTTTATTTGACGTGTAAAAATCTGTATTTTTTTTTACCAATAAAAAATCTGAATCTGAATCTAAGGGTTCCGTTTTTTGCCATTTGGCTACGGAACCCTAAAAAGACGTACTTCATGCCATATGGCACTCTCCCGCAGCTTTTCTTGTCATGAACACCTTCGACATCCGATACCGGAAGGTGCCTCCGACAGTTTTAGCCATGTCGGACGATAATTTTTGTTTGTGTGCGTGCATGTGTACACAAACAAAAATTACTGTTTCTAGTAGTGTGCGTGAACTGAAATGTCCGAAAGGGATAGGCTTGTGGATTTTTTAGTATTGTTTTGGATGGCAACCCTGGCTGTCAAAGAATCAGCAGCTGATTTTGCTAGGTCCCTTTTAATTATTCTATATTTAATTATATTTCATGTAATATTAAGCCATTTTGGTGTGAATTAAATAGTTTTAGTGTTAATTTTAATGTATACATAATAAGTGAAGTGCTTTAGTGACGTTTACAAGTGTCTTGTAATATCTTAAATTTGTAGCCGTTGTAGGTTATAAATTTAAATTTGTGTTCGTCTCGGTATATTTTCTATGTTTTTATCGCTATTTATTACCAATTTTGTTTGTATTACAGCGTAGTAAATCATTGTACAGAGTCAGAACACAGTGTAGGCATAGTGAAACGTCACTATTTCATGTAAGTACGCTCGTAATATCGCTTAGCTTGAGTAAGCAATTCCCTGGTTTGTTTTGGGTCTATCCTACTATAAAATATATTTATAATGCTAACTCGCAGAGCAGCTGCAGCGGTTCGCCAGCAGGAGGCTGACAAACTCCAAATTACCTTGCTGGAATTAAAAAAATCCAAGGAATTGTGTGCTCAATTGCTTAGTGAATGAGAGGATAGTGAAAAGGAACTATTATTATCACTTGATAGTGTAGAGAAGTTAAAGAAGGAACTATGTTCTTTAGAAAATGTTTACAATGATGTAAATTCAGAGCGGGCCCGGCTCCAGGAGACGGTTGACAAGTTTACTGAGTGTAGTGCAGCATATGAACAGGCCTTGACAGACATCAACTCATTAGAGAGAGCACTGCACGACGCCCACGAGCAAATCTACGAGCTACAGGAGGCCCAAAATATTGCTGCAGCGGCACACACTCAAAACTTATTCGAGGAACTGGTCCGGCCCGACTCACAGTTGGTTGCCGCTCCAATTGAAAACCCTGTTGTTAGTATAGATTTAATCAATGAATCCACCACACCAAGACTAGTAAATTGCAGCGGAAACAAACTCAAAAAATATATTAAATTAAATAGAATGATTTAAAAAAACCAGAGGTTATCAAAAATGAATAAATTGTTTTTTAAGAATTTGAGATTTTGTAAAATTAATGTTAATTTAGTGGATAAGTTAGACTTGTATTCTGTTCAATTAGAACATAGTAAACTACAGTATGAAACTGACACACAGATTTTAAAATCAAAAGTTCAGAGTTTGGAGGATTCTATACAATCCCTAGAAACAATAAATGAGAGTTCGAAAAAGGTGATTAATGAATATTCTTTAGCCATGGATGATTTAATATCCCAGATTAAGCACAATTCAGAGCGGTTTGAGTCGCTGACCAATGCCCAGTCATGTGCATGTAAGCAAGCGACTGGACATTTGTTGACCAGTGTACTCAATCCAAGCCTGTGTGACAGTTTACCACAACAGCAAATAAATGATAATAGCTCCTTCCACACTCCACAACAAAGCACACCTAAACCTAATATTATTATGTATTGTGATGAAATTGGGAGCAATATGAGCTCATTTTTAAACTATTACCTAAAGGGACTTAGTACAATCAGCAATTGTCTGCCTCACAGTAGCTTTGAAAATATCTTAAAACAAATTTTAAAGGACAGTAATATTAATTCTAAGACAACACTGCTAATTCTTATGGGTAATAGGGGAAATGTGAACAAAAATAATTTACTTAAATACTTTGAACAGTTAAATTCACTTGCAGTGCATGAAATTATTATTTTCACATTCCCCTATTGTGAGCAAATGTCAGAGGCAGAAAATAACATTAGACATAAGTTGAATATATCTCTATATAATCTTTGTACATATAGTAGTAAGTTTATCATAATTGACACTAACAAATTTGTTAGTAAATACCATATGCCTATGGTGTTTTTGACTAAAGGTAAGTGTTACCTTTCAAATTATTACAAGAGACAAATAGCTTTATCGCTATCCTATTTACTTGACATTTCTGCCAAGAATTTGGCAGACAACTCTGCTCCTATTGAGCAGCCCAGTATGAGCTTGGAATTGGTTCCAGTCATAACCAATGATTTAAACTAGCTGTTAAGACAAAAGATTCTGTCTCTGGCAATTTAGTTTTAAATAAATATAATGAAAAATACTGTAAACATGGAAAGTATATCCACCTGGTGCATCAAAACATTCAATGTATTAGAGGAAAAGATTTACAGATTGAACTTTTTATGAACGATTTTTATGTTGATATTTTATGTATTACTGAACATTGGTTAACAAATAATGAATTAATGCCTCAATTTAATAATCATCAGGTGGGAAGTTCGTTCACCAGAATTAGTTCCATACTGG